>NC_058132.1:136932792-136970282 GCF_016433145.1 Gracilinanus agilis | reverse complement strand
TATATATATATATATATATATATATATAGTATGTGTGTTGAGAGTTAAGATTCTTAAGAGAGGCACTATGGTATAGTGTGAGACTATATTAAGTAGAAGGCAGAAGATCATTCACATTTCTGCTCTAACACTTTTTGGGAAAATCACTTAAATTTTTAAAACCTTATTTTCCCCTTTACAAACAGGGAATAATAATACCGAGCAGGAGGAGGATGGTCATTGGACATTTTGCCCCACAGAATCATTAGGCAAAAAGGACTTTGTGAACCTTCAAGGCCAACAGAAATGGGAACTGTTCTTGTTAGATGTTGGTCTCTAGTGTGGAATACCCTGGAGGGTCCTCAGAATTCAAATGAGGAACTGGGTTTCTCTAAAACCTATTTTCGGCTGTTTTCTCTCTTCTCTAGAAATGAGCAGCTCCATGTTTTCCTAACAGAAGCTTTAGTTACTGGTATAATTACAGGCTTCAGGAAGATGTCCTGTCACTGCTGTTTGAACATTCCCAGTTGTTGCTCCTTTCCCCAAATATACATATTTCATGCTCGTGCATGATCTCTTGGCAGCCTTGACATACCCATGCCATGTGCCGGAATGCCTTTGTTTCCCGTCACTGGGGCATGCAAGCAAAATAGATTTATGACAGATAATTGTCAGACAGCATGCTGTTAGGCATCTCCTTCCACTTTATAGAAAAACTTAGTTTGTGTCCTAGGCTAGAGTAAAGCCCTTGGCCTAGGGCAAAGGAGCAATTATCTAAAATTTTTGCAAGGGAATTTAAATGTTAATTTATGGAGGTGGAGGGTAGATTGGGGACATCTTAGGCTTTAGAGGTAGGAGGGGCCTTGGAGGTTCAATCAAATGAGGAAACTGAGGCTACAGAAGTGGTAAGTAAGTACCAGAGGCAGGATTTGAACTCAAATTCACGGACTCTTTCCAAAATATCAGAACTCCATGATGCCTATAGCCACATTAAGGTAGCAAGGTCATGCACCATCCTAGCCAATCGGAGATCTAAACTTCAACTTGTGTATGAATTTTATATAGAACTCAGGGCCAAGCCAAGAATAGAAATGATTTAGAAGAAATTTATACAACATAATGGTAGCATTTGGACTAATCAGCATGAAGTTAAGCAATGCCACACACACAAAAATAATGTATTGGGGCAGCTATTTGACTTAATAGATAGAGAGCCTGGCCTGGAGATGGGTAGTTTGGGGTTCAAATTTGGTATCAAGTCCTTCCTTCCTTCCTTCCTTCCTTCCTTCCTTCCTTCCTTCCTTCCTTCNCCTTCCTTCCTTCCTTCCTTCCTTCCTTCCTTCCTTCCTTCCTTCCTTCCTTCCTTCTTTTTTTCTTTCCTTCCTCTTTTCTTCTCCTTTTTTCTTTTTAACCCTTACCCTCTGTCTTGGAATCAATACTGTGTATTAGTTCCAAGGCAGAAGAGTGGTAAGGGCTAGGCAATGGGGGTTAAGTGACTTGCCCAGGGTCACACAGCTAGGCAGTGTCTGAGTGAGTGACTTCCTATCTCTAGGCCTGACTCTCAGCCACTCAGCTGCCTCCGCTTTCCACTCTTCTATCTTGGAACCAATACTTAATATCAATTTTAAGACAGAAGGTAAAGATTTAAAAAAAATTTAAATAATCTGTTTTTCTGTAACAACCGTAGGTAGATGGAAGAAAGTCTGTGGATTCATTTCATTTCTCTACTGATGACTCCCAGATCTATATATTCAACCCAAGTCCCTCTCCCCAGCTATAACAATAATAATAACTATCACTTTAAGGTTTACAAAGAATTTTACAAATATTATCTGATTTGATCCTTACAACCACCCTGGGAAAGCACTATATCATACTAGATACCATATTCCCATTTTGCAGATGAGAAAATTAAACCACAGAGAATTTAAATGACTTGCCCAGGGTCACTCAGCTAGTATGTGTCTGAGGCTAGAACTGAACTCGGGTCTTCCTAACTCCAATTCCAGTCCTCTAATTGAGCTGCCTAAGTGCTCTAGACTTGCATCCCTGGTTGTTCCAAAATAACTGCCCCAGAGGCATCTCAAGACTCCACATTTCAAGTCTTTTCCTTCTCAGCCATCCCCACTGCTGCTAAAATGATAATTCCTAAAACTCAGGTTTGGTCATGCCATTTCCCTATTGGTCCAGTTAACTCTAGGATCAAATACTGATTTCTGTTTACCATTAAAGCCATTTGCAAAGCAGCTCGAAGCTGCCTTTCTTGACTCATTATACATTACTCTCTCCTTTACACACTCAGGTCCAGTCAGACCGGCCTTCCACCCATTTCTCAAATATTCCATCTCCTGTCGGTGTCTTTGCACTGGCTATCTCCCTGTGTCTGCAATGGCCTCCTTCTTTGCCTCCCCCTCTAAAATGAAATCTCTTCTTTCCTTGAAAGCTTAGCTCTAAGGCCACCTTTTCGTATGTGAGATCTTTCCTGATCTCCCCAGATACTAGGGCTTCCCCCTAAGATGACCTTGGGGCAAGATTTTTATATACCTTTACATATACACATTTTCTCCTGAAGAGAATGAAAGCCTTGTGAGGGTAGATATTATTTCATATTTTTCTTTGTGTTTCCAGTGTCTAGCTGGGTGTCTTTTAGAAATTAAAACACCTCAGGATTATTATCAAAAGAAATTTGACTTTGTGGACCCCTGAAAAAAACTTGGGAATCTCCAGGTTCCATACTTTGAGGCCTGTTGCTATAGAGCCTGCCATCTTCACATTTCTCACCTGGCTGGTGTCTATTCCCAAAGAAGCTTGTGGAAATACTGGAGTGGGAAGAGACATATTTAAAAGCCATTTCTCATGCAGATAAAAACATCATTTTTCAGTTGTTTATTTGGGTTTGTGTACATTTTCAAAAATGAACAATATGGAAATTAAAGGTAAAATTAAAATTAAAAAGCCATTTCTTAGACCTTACATATAGGGGTTAGTTATTTAGCCATTTTTCAGTCATGTCTGACTCTTTGGAACCCTCTTTTGGGGTTTTCTTTTTTTTCTTTTTCTTTTTTCTTTTCTTTTTATTTCTTTTTGAATTTTTTATTTTTAGAAATAATTTCCCTGGTTACATAAGTCATGTTCTTACTTTACCCTTCACCCCCTTCACCCCCCATTCCCTCGACTCATTTTTTTTTTAACCCTTACGCTCCATCTTGGAGTCAATACTGTGTATTGGCTCCAAGGCAGAAGAGTGGTAAGGGCTAGATGATGGGGGTCAAGTGACTTGCCCAGGGTCACATGGCTGGGAAGTGTCTGAGGCCAGATTTAAACCTAGGACCTCCCTTCTCTAGGCCTGGCTCTCAATCCATTGAGCTACCCAGCTACCCCCTGGGGTTTTCTTGATAAAGATACTGGAGTGGTTTGCCATTTCCTTCTCCAGCTTATTCTACAGATGAGGAAACTGAGGCAAATGGAGTTAAGTGACTTGCCCAGGGTCACACAGCTAGTAAGTATCTGGATTTGGATTCAAGTTTTCCTGACTCCAAATCTGGCACTCTATTCACTGAGCTCCCTAGCTGCTCATATAAAAGGGCTAGGTTATGGGCTGATTTGCTTGTGGGACCTAACCACTCTGCATAGTCTGAAAAAAGGGAAAGTAAATTCTAAGCAATGACCCTCTCTCCATGGCTGATCTCACGAAAAATGTTATAGTGGCACCAGGAACCCTTCTATCTAGAAATATGAGGTTTAGTTTTACAGATCTCATAAGCACATTTCCATACAATGGCAAGAATCTACCCAGAAGTTAAATTTTTTGATCCAAAAATTATTGGACTATTACTAAGATCAGATTGATATAGTGAGTGTCTCACATCAGTCCTAGCACTGACGAAAAGAATCAGGATGGGACTAGTAGGGATTTTTTCCAGGATATCTAAATTTAGAGGCTTGCATGCCCACAAAGTTAGAGGGTGAAATTTAGGGATGTTGACAGCATGCCTAATGTCTTAGGAGGGAGAAACAATTGAGCCTAGGACTTAGTTAGCAAAGAATAATTAGTCCTAGAAATTATTTGCCAGTGAGTTCCCTCCATGCCCAGCCCCACTCTCTTCTCTCCACCTTTGGTGGCCTCCCCAACAATCCCTTCTTGGTGTCCAGGATCTCTTTCCTATTTGGACATCTTGTTTCAAGGTCCGTTATCTCTTCCGTTGGACTCCAACCATCCCCAATTGAATTCATCTTTGTGCTGAATGCATTTATCCTTCCTCCCTTTCTCCCTTCTTTCTTTCTCTCTTTCCTTTTTCATCTTTGCCTCCTTCCTCCTTTCCTCCCTCCCTCTCTCCATCCCTTCTTTTCTTCCTTCTTTTTTTCTTAAAAGTAAATGGGGGTAAGTAACTTGCCTAAGGTCAAACAGGCAGGAAATATCTGATCTAGATTTGAACCCAGGTCCTCTAAACTCCAGGCTTGTACTCTATCCACTGTGCTACCTAACTGCTCCCCTGAATGCATTTTCTGATACATGATCTAGGTATGTCCTGGGAAGGCCGTGTGGTATACATGGAAAGCATTCTGGTTTTGAAATAAGGAGAAACTGAATTCAAATCCTGACACTTAGCTGCAAGATCATGATGAGTCATTTCACATGTCCAGTCCTCACTTTCTTTATCTACAAAATGGGAATAATAATACCCAGAGCATCTATCTAGCTTATAAGGTAGTGAAAAGAAGAAATCTGATAATATCTGTAAAGCATTATGTGGATGTCACCCATTACTGTTATCCAAAAGGAAAAGGTATAGAATTGGAGGAAATCCCTTGAGGGTTCTTAGGACCTAATTTTAAATTCATGCCTCAGTACTAGAGAAGATGGACATCCATCATCCTCATTCCTCAAGAAGAACAACATTTCTTGTTGTGTGGTCGGATCCAAGAGGCCAGTAGAGAAAATCAAAACTGGCTTTGCTCAGACAATGTAATTTTGTGTATTCTAAAAATGTCTCACGTGTTAGTTACCACTGGAGGGTATCTTATACAATTTAACAAAGATTAACAAAGCTAAGCGTTTCAATTATGGTCAATTCTATCTAAATGCTAAGATCAGAGAAGGGTCAAGATCAAATGTACAATAAGGCTTTGAAATTAATCACTTATTAAGATAATTGAGCAAGTTCTCACCTCCCTTAGTGCTCTTCTTTCTAGCTCTCTAACGAGAGGAAACAAAACATCAGTGAATTAATTTACAACCAAAGTCTATTTTTGGAAACCAAAAGAGTTAGACACTTCTTTATATATACATGTGCACATAATCATAAAGGCTGATATTCTTCCAAATATGTGAACATAGCAGGTTTAGGAGACCTTAGAAATGGTCAATTGGAAGTTAGAATAATACTTGGGGATTCGAGACTTAAACTCAGACACTGGCCTTGTGAATTTGTCCAAGATGCTTCACCCTTTTATTTCTGTTCAGCTCTGCACCGGAGGATAGCTACTAAGATCCCTTCCAGCTTGGATATTTGGGAGGACTCCTAATTCTTGAGGATATACAAATTTCCCGCGCTCATCAACTGGGTTTGTTCCCATTCTCACATACACCGTGAGCTCTTCGAATAGCCAAGACTGACAAAGCTCTTTGCAAGTGCCCTGTTTGACAAACTGGATTTGTGTGCATCTGTCGTAAGAACATGGGGAGACAATAATACGTGAAATTCTGCTCTCAGTAGGACTCGTCTGTGTTACTGTTGTTGTTAGAGGACTCTGTGGAGCATTTGCCTTAAATGTTTCTGTTTGTCTTTGATCAAATTTGTGACTGGAGCAGTGGATGACTCTGCCTCCAGGAAAATTCGCTTTTGGGTGCAGGGAGAATGAGTTTAGACTCCAGAGAAAATAGGAGATGCTCTGTTACTGAAATCTGTCTCATTTCCTACCTCTACTGAGACTGGAATAATGTGGAGGTCAGGCACAAGGAAAAATTTCCTGGCAGTAAAAGTCATTATCCAAATAGTTACTGAGGGACCATTACTGACCACCAGCCTTATTGAGACAGGTGATAGGATAAGGGTTCAGGTATCTAGACCAGTGGTTCCCAAACTTTTTTGGCCTACCACCCCCTTTCCAGAAAAAATATTACTTAACACCCTGGAAATTAATTTTTAAAAAAATTTTAATAGCAATTAATAGGAAAGATAAATGCACCTGTGGCCATCACTGCCTCTCTGGATCACTGCAGCACCCACCAGGGGGCGGTAGCGCCCACTTTGGGAATCACTGCTCTGGAACAACTGAGATATAGTCCTTTCCAGAAGTAAGGGGATAGGATAAATAACTTCTTAAAGGTCATGGAATCTGAAAAATTCATGATTATCGCCACTTTCCTAGACCTTTACTCAGGCAACACCCTCACATGAATTGTGAGAAGCTTCCTGGCTATGAGATATATGTTTCGTATTAATTATTAGAATATAATTCTCAAAATCTTTATAAAATTTACAAATATAAAACATACTTTAGGGGTGATTCCTACAAATTTAAAACAATGATATGGTCAGATTTACCATTCTGGTTAAGGGTCTTCAAACATCCTTCAGAAAATCTGCTTTCTCAAGGTATTGAGGGAATTATGTACCAGAAGCATTGTGAGGCATCCTATGATATTTCCTCCTCAAATATTTTTCCATGACTTCACTGCAAAAGAAGACCTAGATAATGACATCTACCCCAACAGTGCTAGTTGTATTTATTGCTATTTCATCTTTTAGGTAATTTAGTAGAGCAACTGAAGCATAAAGAAGTTAAATTATTAAACACTATATTCTTTTCCTACTGGATATCAATATGTAATTTTCAATATTAATATCTTCCTTACTGTGGAAAAGTTGAAAAATGTAAAGTCATTGGGGTAGATTCATAAATTAAAAACTTTACTGGGGGAAAACTTTCAGGGAACTAGCCAATCGTCTTTCATTAAGTCAAAGGGATTCCTGTCTCAAGTATTATATGCATGTTCTAAACAATGTAGTTCTCCAAATACCTGAGAGTGGTTGTGAGCTCTACCATCTACAATGATGTTTCTTTTGCAGAAACACTTCTTCAGTTTTGTTTTCCCTACCTCAAGAGCAAATCTCACTCATCAAAAGCTTAGGGTCCTATTAAATGCTGGAGAAGATATGGAAAAACTGGGATGCTAATGGCCTGGTAAACAAGTCCAGCCATTCTGGAGAGCAGTTTGGAACTCTGCCCAAAGGGCTATAAAGCTCTGCATACCCTTTGACCCAGCAATACCACTAGGTCTGTATCCCAAAGAGATCAAAGATAAGGGTAAAGGACCTCTATGGACAAAAATATTTATAGCTGCTTTTTTCATGGTGGCAAAGCATTGGAAACAAACAGTGGGGCAGGGGTGGGAGGATACCCATTGATTGAAGGATGGGTGAACATGTTATGGCATATGATTATGGGGGAACACTGAAAGAAGTAAGGAGCAGGATGGTTTCAGAAAACCCTGGGGAAATTCATATGAACTCATACCAAAGAAGAATGAGTAGAATCAGGAGAACATTGTATTCAGTAACAGCAATATTGTAGAGATGATAAACTGTGAAAGACTTAGCTAGTCTTATCAAAGCAATGATCCAAGAAAATTTGAAAAAATCCATGATGAAAAAATACTATCCATCTACCGAGAGAGAAGTGATGAAGTCTAAGTTCTGAGTTTTACTTTGTTTATTTTTCTTGGTTCTGTTTTCTTTTGCAACATGGATATATGGAAATATGGACTTCACATGTATAATTGATATCAAGTTGCTTGCCTTCTTGAAAGGAGTGGGGAAGAGAGGAAAGGAAAGAGAAAATTTAGAACTTGAAATTTTTTTAAAATGATAAAAATAGTTTACGTGTAACTGGGAAATATTTAATAAAAATATATCTTAAACATAATAATAATGTTTTTCAAAAACAAAGTTTTCTTTATGACAAAAACCTCTGACAAAGGTCTAATTACTCAAATTTATAAAGAGCTAAATCAATTGTACAAAAAAATCAAGCCATCCCCCAATTGATAAATGGGCAAGGGACATGAATAGGCAATTTTCAGATAAAGAAATTAAAACTATCAATAAGCACATGAAAAAGTGTTCTAAATCTCTTATAATTAGAGAAATGCAAATCAAAACAACTCTGAGGTATCACCTCACACTTAACAGATTGACTAATATGACAGCAAAGGAAAATAATAAATGTCGGAGGGGATGTGGCAAAATTCAGATACTAATGCATTGCTGGAGGAGTTGTGAATTGATCCAACCATTCTGGAAGACAATTTGGAACTATGCCCAAAGGGCTTTAAAAGACTCTCTGCCCTTTGATACAGCCATACCATTGCTGGGTATATACCCCAAAGAGATAATAAGGAAAAATACTTGTACAAAAATATTTATAGCTGTGCTCTTTGTGGTGGCAAAAAACTGGAAATCGAGGGGGTGTCCTTTGATTGGGGAATGGCTGAATAAATTGTGGTATCTGTTGGTGATGGAATACTATTGTGCTAAAAGGAATAATGAACTGGAAGAATTCCATGTGAACTGGAAAGATCTCCAGGAATTGATGCAGAGTGAAAGGAGCAGAACCAGGAGAACCATATACACAGAGACAGATAAACTGTGGCACAATTGCATGTAATGAACTTCTCTACTAGCAGCAATGAAGTGATTCAGGACAATTCTGAGGGACTCAGGAGAAAGAACACTATCCACATGCAGAGAAAGAACTGTGGGATCAGAAACACAGAAGAAAAACAACTGCTTAATCACATGGTTTGATGGGGATATGATTGAGGATGTACTGTAGTGCAAATACTAATAATATGGAAATAGGTCTTGATCAATGACACATGTAAAACTCAGTGGAATTGCTCATTGGTTACAGGAGAGGGGAGGGAGGAGGTGAGAGAAAGAATATGAAACATGTAACCATGGGGAAAATACCCAAAATTAATTAACTAATTAATTAAACTTAATTTAAAAAAAACACAAAGTTTACTATCCTATCAGGTATGGGCTGCACAGCAAAGTTCTACTAAAAGTTTTGGCTGGTGTGTAGCACACCAAATAACTAATGGCCAGTTTACCTGTAGCCAATTTTATCAAGGAGATTCTGGGCCACAGAAAGAAAGAATGAATGGAAGACTATCTCCTGCCAAACTCTACCTGAGAGGCAGGGAGGCATAATAGATAAAAAACTGGAATCAGAATGAAGTAGGTTTGAATCCTGCTTCTGATACTTGCTAGCTACATGACCCTGGGCAAGACATTTAGAATCTGTGTTATCTACCTTACAGGATAATTATGAAACTCAATTGGCATTATGCAAAGGGTTTTACAAACCCTCAAAGCACTCTCAGCTCCCACCTCTAATTCAGCTTTTATGATAAACATAGTTCTCTCTCCTTCTGTTCTGGGAAGATAAAGTGGGCTCATTTTCCCATTCATACTGTTCCCAGAAGGATGGCTGCTACTTCAATTCACTTTAATTTAGTCAACAAGTATGTACCAGGCACTGTGCCAAGCACTGGGATTACAAATAAGAGAGACAGTCCCTGCCCTCAAGGAATTTACCATCTAATAGGGAAAGACAACACACAAAAGGAAACTGGAAAGAGGAGAGGAGTGGGGAGCCCCAGGAGCACCTAGCACAGAGACACTTTGTTCTAGGGAATTTAAACCAAGCAGAGCTCCAGATGGAAGGAAAAGAGTACTTTACCCTCCAGCCCTCCAATCAGAGAGGAGACTTCAAGTCTTAAGAGTACCTTGTATGTTATCCTTAAAGCACTGTTGCCTCCTAAGCCCCTACCAATGTGTCTCCCATTAACAATCAGCCAGTAGACTTAATTAGCTTTCAGAAAAGATATTTATTTGAATTTCTTAGCAAAAATAGGAATGACAAATCTGGCCTCAGACACTTCCTAGATGTGTGACCCTGGGCAAGTCCTTTAACCCAAATTGCCTCATTCTACAGATGAGGAAACTGAGGCACATGGGGTTAAGTGACTTGCCCAGGGTCACACAGCTAGCTAATAAGTGTCCAAGGCCAGATTTGAATGCAGGAAGATGAATCATCTGACTGCAGGCCTGGCATTTCATCTCCTGCACCATTAATAGCAATCTATTTATCCTTAAAGGCTCCCATAGCCAAATTGATGGTGTACATTCCAGTCTGCACTCTCATTGTCATGGATATGTGCCACCTATAGCTATAGAACAGCAAAGAAGGGTTCTTTGATTTCCAAGAACTTCAGTCTAAGAGTTTCAGGTTACAACTGGATTTTGCCCAACAAATTCTCTACCTAGGCTGTGTATAAAAAAGCTAAGAGATCTTTTTTTCCAATTGAATTGACCATTTCAGTGAAATATCTTTTATTTATAAAAGTTTACTTCATAAAATGACATGCTAAACAGCTATGCTAAGTAATGGGGAGAAAAACCCAAAATAAAGACAGTTCCTGCCTTCAAGGAGCTTGGATTCCAATGGGGGAAGACTATATGGTAGAGAGGAGTGCCTTGAGGGAGATGATTGACACTCCCTGTCCAATACCAATGGAGTATTGGTTTGATTATGGTAAGTCAACCACTAAAGAGATTTATAAAAAAATGTGTCAATTCTTCTCACTAATTTTTTTCATTTTAAAAATACTGTCATTTTTCATAAAAATATGTATATGTTAACATGTGATGAGTTTAGGAACAGCTAGATAGCTCAATGGATTGAGAGTCAGGCCTAAAGACAGGAGGTCTTGGTTCAAAACTGGTCTCAGACACTTCCTCATGGTGCAACCTTGGACAAATCACCTAACCCCCATTGCCTAGGCCTTACTGCTCTTCTGCCTTGAAACCAATGCACAGTATTGATACAAAGATAGAAGGGAAGGGTTTTAAAACAATGTAATGAGTTTATTATTGTTATTTTCAATGAAGAATTATTTTTACAATTGATCAGTTTTCATTTTGAATACAGTACATATTGATAGGTATATAACCCACATAAAACAAAAGCTCTTTAGAATCCTCAATGAATTTTAAGAGTGTAAAGGAAACTTGAGACCCAAAAGTTTGAGAACTACTATGCTAGATCAAGTATGGTACTGGTATGTCCTCTAAGAACCCAGGCTCATCCTCCATATCCCAAAAAATTAAGGGAAAGAGAATGTAAACTTGACTTTCCTGGGTACTGTTATGATTTGGCACAATTAATTACCTAATTTTAGTTGTTAAACTCATTTATTAATTATTTTTATTTACCTTTTTGCACACAGGAGCTTGCCTCTTGCTAGCAATATAAACTTGGACAAGTCACCATCTCCCTGGGAGTCCAGGGAGGACTTAAGCATACCCTTTCTCTTTAAACTACTGACATTTGTTTATCTCTATGACTCAACTTCATGATATCCAAACAATCTAATGGGCTCACTACCTTCTGCATTGTAGAAGGCCAACTGGAGGAGGAAAAGAACTCTAGATCTAAGATATGATAGAAAATCACCCAAGTATATTAAAAAACATGAGTGACTTTTAAAACCCAGTAGGGCTGAAATCTGTGATTTCAGTTACCTTATTTCTTTTAAGTATTGGCTTATATTATTTTTGTTTCTGTAAGCCTAGACTTATCCAGCAGTTCACAAAAACAATTTATGATAGCCAGAGGAGACTGATAGGGCTGTCTTTATGTATCTACAAGGCAGTAGTGTTAATATTCTTAATTTAGATCTCCTCTAGGGAGTTGCTAATTGGCCAAAATTACTCTCAGGCAATAGAAAGAAAATTTGAAATAAGAGACAACCCTGGAGGAAACATATTTGTTAATGCTTGTTTGAAATTTAGTTAAAAAAATTTTTATAGAGATCAAAAGATAGGTATATTCATGTAAAACCCAATGGAATTGTGTATCAGTTACCAGGGGTAGGGGTCAGATTGAAGGGGAGGGAAAGAACATGAATCATGGAACCATGGGAAAATGCTCTAAATTAATTAATTAAATAAAAATTTTCAATGGAAAAAAAAGATATATTGATGATTATTGATAGTCTCATAGTTTCCAGGCTTGGTATTAACTTGCTATTTTTTTCTCCATGGTTTGGAATTTTCTTCCCTTTTATATATCTTAAAGATCCTTTAGTATCTCAAAATCTCCTTCAGCATGAACCTCTTCTGTGTGTAACTGGCCTGGCCTAGCCACCTAGCCTTGGAACTAATACTTAATATCTGTTCTAAGGCAGAAGGTAAGAGTTTTTTTTTTAAATAAAAAAATAAAGGGGCCAGAAGAGCCATCTTGTCGCCTCCCATCTGATGGCAGTCCTCTTGGACATCTTTTACATCATCAAACCATTTGTACCACTGAAGGAAATTCCCAAACTGATGAGACCACAGATACGTTGAAGATCTGAAAGGAAATTCAAATACATTGAATAATCCCTTGTATTCATTTATCTTATAAAGCTCTTTTTAAAAAAAATGTTTGAAAAACTTTATTTAATTAATTAATTTTCCCATGGTTACATAATTCATGTTCTTTCCCTCCCCTAGCCAATGAGCAATTCCACTGGGTTTTACATGTGTCATTGATCAAGACTTATTTCCATATTATTAATATTTGCACTAGGGTGATCGTTTAGAGTCTACATCTCCAATCATATCCCCATCAAACCATGTGATCAAGCAGTTGTTTTTCTTCTGTGTTTCTGATCTCACAGTTCTTTCTCTGGATGTGGATAGTGTTGTTTCTCATAAGTCCCTCAGAGTTGTCCTGGGTCATTGCATTGCTGCTAGTAGAGAAGTCTATTATATTCGATTGTACTGTAGTGTATCAGTCTCTGTGTATATGGTTCTCCTAGTTTTGCTCCTTTCACTCTGCATCAATTCCTGGAGTTCTTTCCAGTTCACATGGAATTCCTCCAGTTCTTTATTCCTTTAAGCACAATAGTATTCCATCACCAACAGATACCACGATTTGTTCAGCCATTCTCCAATTGAAGGGCAGCCCCTCATTTTCCAAATTTTTGCCACCACAAAGAGTGTGGCTATAAATATTTTTGTACAAGTCTTTTTCCTTAAGATCTCTTTGGAGTACAAACCCAGCAGTGGTATGGCTGTATCAAAGGGGAGCCAGTCTTAAAGTCCTTTGGGCCTTATGAAACTTACTGAAGGTGCTTCTTGGGGTAGAGGGATAAGGGGGCAATTAGGCCAATACCACAGCAAGTTTCACTTTCCCACTGAACTAGCTGCCATAAAGGAAAAATTAGCTTCATTTTCAAAAGGTATGTGTATAAATATAATTTCTTAAAATTAAGCTAATTTAATATTTAAATAGAAATACTTAATAGTACATGTAGATACCCAAATATTATATATGTGTATATGTAGATCTCTCTCTACACACACATATATTAGAGGAACTACTTAATATTGCTGTAAAATGGGAGGTTGAACTGGTTCCTTCTTGTTTCATATCACTTATTTGAGGGCTTAAGGTATTGTACCACCATAGAGCAGACCATTTGTCCATGGGAAGCACCTTCTCCCCTTTCACCCCAGACCATTTTAGGGCAGGTATGAAAGTCAATATGTAGTCTTCTGACAGCTCAACTTTCACCATGCATTGCAGAGTAGAGTTATAGCTAGTTTGCTAGCTATCCACACATACATATACGTGTGTAACGGGGAGTGGAAGAGACTTGTATCACATCCCCAAAACATTAGGAGAAGTGATCCTGCTCTCGCCTGCCTGCCTGCTGCGTGGCTAGGAAGAGCCTCCTTTGCTTGCCTACATAGCCTGAACAGGCTTGTCTTTAAAACTGTCAAACTGGGACCATTGGTTTTATCCTCTTTCCTGTGAGCTTTTTCTTCCTGGCATCCAGAGAGGGTGAAGGTTCATCCACAAGCCTGGCATCATGAACTGAACTGGTGAGGGAGGAAGGGCTACTTTCTTCTTCCTTTTTAGGCCTTGTGGTTCTCAGAAATGGGTCTGGGGTTTCTGTTTGTTCTGTTTCATTTGTCCTTCTTGGTTTCCAGGTGAAGGGAGCCAGAATCATGGTATCAGGGAGCTCTTAAACCCAGGACTCCTGGCCAGATAGAGTAGCCAGCCAATGTGGCTGGGGATCCCAGAGAAGTCGGGTGCCTTGAGAATACAGCCCAAGGGGTCTTTGGACTTGGAACTTGGGGCTGTGATATATAGGAACTGAGCTAATTTAATCCCTTTCCCTGGCTCCCAAATAGGAGGTCATGTAGGGGGAGATTATGTCCCCTGTGTTGGGGAGTATGTTTGTATATTTGTTATCATACCTTTAAAGTAAATATTCTTTTGTAAAAGCTAATCTGATTCTTAAGTGGTTAAATGGAAGCAAGGTGCAGAGGTGCCCCTACAATTGGGAGAACGTCATCAGGAGCTGGAGTCAATGGCAGAGAGTGGAGATACTGCCAAATCCCCTTAAAGGTACTGGAGAATCCAGGACGGGAAGGAAGTGAGTAACGCAACCTACCTAGCTTTCTTGTAGTGAGTATATATATATATACTATATACGTATATATACTATATACATATATATACTATATACACATATATAATATACACATATATACATATATGTATATACAATATGCATATATAATATATTATATTCATATATACTGTATAAATGGAGATTTTGAACCTTGGACTTCATCCCCCAGAAGTCCCTTAGTATTTTTCAAAATTCCCTTTAATTCCTGTGCCTCCACTTTTGCATGGTCCCATTATTGTCTTATATTATAAGTCCTGTAGCTCCTCCTTCTCTCTCTCTTTTTCACGATCATGGCTGAAATTAGTTTAGCACCTTTTCACTCTAGTTTTTTATGTTAGTTTATTATTAATAAAACTTAAAAATATATAATACTTAGCTTTTGCTTATNTGTGAGTATATATATATATATACATATATATATATATATACACACACTATATACATATATATACTACACATATATAATATACACATATATACATATATGTATATACAATATGCATATATAATATATTATATTCATATATACTGTATAAATGGAGATTTTGAACCTTGGACTTCATCCCCCAGAAGTCCCTTAGTATTTTTCAAAATTCCCTTTAATTCCTGTGCCTCCACTTTTGCATGGTCCCATTATTGTCTTATATTATAAGTCCTGTAGCTCCTCCTTCTCTCTCTCTTTTTCACGATCATGGCTGAAATTAGTTTAGCACCTTTTCACTCTAGTTTTTTATGTTAGTTTATTATTAATAAAACTTAAAAATATATAATACTTAGCTTTTGCTTATTAATTTTCATCTTTTTTCAATACACACATGTATATGTATATAGGAGATATATATATATCCTTACACATAGAAAAAAATACATGCACACTCATATATTTATATGTGTATTTTTTCTCAGTTCTCATTCTTTTCAAAGTCTCTCTAGAGCTGGACACCATTGTCTACCTCTCCTTTTAATCTTTACTTTTTATTTTTTTTAAACCCTTAACTTCTGTGTATTGGTTCCTAGGTGGAAGAATGGTAAGGGTGGGCAATGGGAGTCAAGTGACTTGCCCAGGGTCACACAGCTGGGAAGTGTCTGAGGCCGGATTTGAACCTAGGCCTGACTCTCAATCCACTGAGCTATTCAGCTGCCCCTCCACCTTTCCTTTTAGATACTCCATCCATTTCCTAGGTTTTCTTGACTCTATTCAGTCATGGTTGTCTTCTTAGCTGTCCAGTCAGTCATCCTCAATGTCTTTTGTGCTTTCATCATTCATGTCCTTACCCCATGTCAAGGCTTCCCCCACAGCTCCATCCTGGGTCCTCTCTTCTCCTCTCTCTTGTATACCCCTTCTATGGGCCTCCTGGCCCTTTCAAGGTATTAGACATAGCTGTTTGCTGTATCATAGACACCCCAACTTTCCATGGGCTGCCTGGCCCTTTCAGGGTATTAGATGTAGCTGTTTGCCATATTATAGACACCCCAACTTTCCAACTATGATAGCAGAGACACTACTGAAAAAGGCGAATGAGTTCTAATTTCACTTTAGGGATTATTTCTTGTTTTGTTTTAAAGTCAGCATTACCTATAGTGCTCTATAAATAGCACTAATATTTTGAACTTGGGACCAGGGCCAAAAGGAAAATGGGATTTTTACAATGAGCACAAAACCCAGGAAGGAAGTTCTTAAGGAGACTGTAGGAAAGGCTTGGGAGAAGCAAGAAAAGGCTGTTTCTAAGAGCTTGACGATCTGGATTTTATTTGGTTCCTAGGATTAAAAACTGGAAAGGATCCTCCAGCTTATCTCATTGAAACCCCTCATTTTACAGATGGAGAAACTGAGGCACCTAACGTTGAAAGTGATTTCCCTAAAGTCACATAAAGTAAATAACAACCTCTAACCTTTGATCATTATATGATTATTATTATACCTCAGCTGTCTCCTTGGGCAAATACAATTACCTCTGGGTGCCTCAATTTTCCCATCTCCAAAGATGGAGTAATAATGAACATTTATCTAAGAGAGGCAGACTTGATGATAAATACAGAACATTTACAGGCAGACAAACATTTTCATCAGCCTGTCCTTCCTTACTAGCAGTGTACAAGTAAGAAAATAAAATCAATATTTCATCCTTCTGCCCTGGCACAAATCATTATTGTCTTCAGGTAAACCAGGCCATTTTACAAGGGAGTTTTGAAGGCTGTGGCCAGAGGCAGCAGCAACAGGGCTGATGCTGGCTCTTTTCCAGGGAAGTTGCCTTCAGATGCAGCTGTCCCGAGCTATTTGCAGCTCCCCACATCCTGAGAAGGAGCTGCAGGGGCCCAAGCTTTTGAGGTTGTGAATGGAGAGGGACAGGGAGTTGACTGGAGAAACTGGGAGAGAGGTCAGGGTCTTGACCAGGCCAGGAAATGGCCTGAGGAAATTGTGTGATATCAGTTAGTAAAGGCTTAGGGGACTCTTCTGATTTGCCTGCCCAAGTGAGCCACGGGGAATTAGTCCAAGTCCAATCTCATGCTAAAGAATAAAGTCAAGTCAATAAGAGATGAAAGTTATAATATAACCCGCGTTCCTAAACCAACTCCATTGTACTGCCTACCAATCCGTTGACTTTCTGGGATCCGCAAAGTAGCTATATTATACAGGTCATAAACACGCAGTGAGAAATGTGAATTTCCTGGAGGAATTTTCTGTAGTTTTGCTTAATCGTGTCTGACTCTTCATGACCCTGCAGACCTTATCCTGTCAAAACTGCCCATGGGATTTTCTTGGCAGTTTGCCATTTCCTTTTCCAGTGGATTAAGGCCAACAGAGGTTAAGTCACTTGCCCAGGATCACACCGAAGCCAGCTTTGAACCCCCATCTCTCTGACTCCAAGTCCAGCGTTCTGTTTACTAAGCCACCCCCTAGGCAAACAAGAGGGTTAAGTGAATTGCCCAGGGTCACACAGCTAGGAAATGTCTGGGCTATATTTGAACCCAGGACCAAGTCCTATATCTAAGCTTGACCTCTATCCACTGAGCTACCCAGTTGCCCCAACAGCACAATTTCTAATGCATAGCTTAGAGAATCAAGCAGAATATCAGGATTTATGGTTTAACTTTTGTAATTTAACAAATACTTGCTGTTGTTGTTTTGTGGAATAGTATAAAAAGTTTATTTTGAAGAAAAACTAACACTTAGAGAAAGATTATCACGAGGAAGAATTATAGCATTGTGTTATTGGAAGTTTTGGGGTCCTTGACCTACATTTCCCATGAGCCCACTGGCTTCCTGTCTTGCGCGATGACATAGATAAGAAGATAAAATTGAGGGGCTGGGCTTGTTCTCTCCTTTTTTTTGCTCCTGATCCAGCATGGTGGTGGCAGGTAAGGGCAGGCCTTTTAAACAGACTAAGCCAGAATGGCACGTGGCTTCATTTTCTATTGGCTACTAGTAACTCTTTTAAAATACCCATAATAATTTTAAAGTTATCCTTTTTATATTAATTTTATTTCTTACAGCATTATGGATAGAAAACTGGACTTGAGAGTCCCTAACACCTGCCTGCAGATGACACAATGCAAAATCATTTAACAGCCACAAATCTCAGTTTCCCAGTTGTAAAATGGGGATAAAGTTTCTTTTAATATTTACCTTGAGGGTTGTCTTAAGGCTCACATGAGATTTAAAGGGTATCACAAGCCTTAAAGAATTCTGTATAATCCGAATTTGAATATGAATTTATATATTTTATATGATATATGAATGATATATAATGTGAATTTATATATAATATATACCATATGTTGTATATCATATATATGAATATGAATTTATATAATTCCATTATAATCCGAATTTGAATATGATTGTTTAATAAAATTTTACATCTCTTATTTTTCTTTTAGGCACATCTCTGATTTCATTGATTTGGACAACTGCTGTTGTGGGAACTCTGCTCCAATTCCCTCCACTGAAGCAGACTGTCAACCTGTCTGTAGCTTAGATTCCATTGCCTGGGGGCAATGAAAAGTGACTTGCCCATGATAATACAGCAAGTATTTGTCAGAGGAAGGACTTAACTCAGATCTGGTTGATTTTACCTCTACAATTCTTTCCTATTTTCCCCTTTCTCTTCCTCACTTGGCCACCAATCTCTTGTTGAAATTGTCTCCCTGCTTCCCTTCCCCAATCCATCCTTTACATAGATGAGAAAGTGATATTCATAAAGCATCTGTCTTACCATCTTCCTCCCTCCCTCAAGAAACTCTAAAGGCTCCCTATTCTCTAGAAATACAAACTCCTGTTTGACATTTGGAGAACTTTGCCAGCTGGTTCAGAGCCATCTTCCCTGCCTTATTTTACATTATTCATTCCAGACAAAAAGGCCTTATTTTACTCACATACACCATCCCTTCTTTGTCCCTGTGCTTGTCTCTCCTGCCTAGAACGAGCTCTGTCCTTACCTCTGCCTTCTAGAATACCTGGCCTCCTTCACATACCAACTCCGTCATCACGACTTTCCTGATGCCTCCAAATTACTTTGCATTTTTTGGTATACATTTTAGATATATTTAGCAGCCCACTTGTCTTCCCCAAATGAATACAAGTTCTTTGAGGGCAGAAATCATTTCATTTTTGTCTCGTGTATCTGCCTGCAGCACCTAGTACAGCTACTGGAATATTGTTGTTATTTAGTAGTATTTAACTCTTCATGACTCCATTTGGAGTTTTCTTGGCAGAGATGTCAGAAGTGGTTTGTCATGTCCTTCTGATCATTTTATATATGAGGAAATTGAGGCTTGCCCAGCATCACACAGCTAGCAAGTGTTCGAGACCAGAATTGAACTCAGTTCTTCCTGACTCCAAGTCCAGAGCCACCTAACTGCCCTCCTAAGATATAAGAGCTTAATAAGTGCTCGTTGACTGTTTAAAGGATTAATTGATTTTTTAAAAAATGTATTTTTTATAAGTATTTTTCCATGGCTACATGATTCATAATATTTCCCATCCTTCTTCCCTCCCCAATTCCAGAGCAGACAAGCAATTCTACTAAGTTATATATGTATTATCATTCAATACCTATTTCCATATTATTCATTTTTGAGTGATCTTTTAAAATCAAAACCCCATATCCTATGCCCATATAAACAAGTGAAAAATCATGTTTTTCTTCTGCATTTCTACTCCCACAATATGGATAACATTTAAAGCAGTGGTTCCCAAACTTTTTTGGCCATCGCCCCCTTTCTAGAAAAAATATTACTTAGTGCCCCCTGGAAATTATGAAACTTTTTATTGAACTCAGAATAGAATAAAATACAAAAAAAGTGTGGCCATCACCGCCCTCCTGGATCGCTGCAGCACCCACCAGGGGGTGGTGGCACCCACTTTGGGAATCACTGATTTAAAGGATTAATTGATTACTCATCCAAGGCTGGCCCACTGTCTACTATGCTTTACTGCTTCTCTATATCAATACAAATAAATAAAAAAATTCAGAAAAACTCAGTGATAGAACTAATTGTGATGACAATGAAAATTCAGCTGGTAAAGGAAGATTAATGTTACTTAACTAAAAAAGTCTTTAAGTCTAATGAAGTAACATTATTAAGACTGTCCCCTAATTTTGAATATTTTATTCAATTCAACAAATATTTAGCACCTGCTATGTTCAAGGTATAGTGTTAAGTTCTAGGTAGATGCAGATAAAAAGGAAACACTCTTTGCCCTCAGGAAGCTTATGCTCTACTATCCACATCCAGAGAAAGAACTGTGGGAGTAGAAGCACAGAAGGAAAACAATTGCTTGATCACATGCATCAATGGGAATATGATTGAGGATGTAGACTAAATGATCACCCCAGTGCAAATATTAATAATATGGAAATAGATCTTGATCGATGACACGTGTAAAACCCAGTGGAATTGCTCATTGGCTACGGGTGGGGGGTGGGAGGAGTTGAGACTCGAAGGAAGAGAAGGATTCTAAGAGGCATCCAAAAAGAGTACATTGTACATGTGTGGAGGTGGGAAATCAGAATGTTCATTTCAATGGTCAGTTGAGTCTAATTGGACTAAAATATGGAGTTTATATTGAAATTCCAGACTAGGTTGTTGGCTAGTTTGCTTCCTCAGAAGCATATCAGATAGCAAGAAAAACAGTTTGTTAAAAAGAGCCATATTTTAGTATTAGTTCCAACATTTGGTTGTGCTGTGAATATATCAGTAGTGAACACATACCAATGATTGTCTTTGGCTGGGGTGGTCCAAAATGAAATGGCAAAGCAAGCTTGACTCTGGGATGTGAAAGGGAAGATGGGGGAATGGGAGGTGAAAATTGGCCTTAGCAAGGGATAATGACTAACTTAAGTTTGAACAATGGAAATGTGTCCTGAAGTAGATCTGGAAGTGTGAAAATCTAAGGGAAGTCCAGAGACAGTGAAGAAATGGATTTCAAATGAAATCTCCAATGAGAACTATAATTTTATGTATCCATGACAAATTCGAAACTGTGTAAAATATCCCTAGGTACCTTGCTATCTGGAAGACCTTCAAACGAAGCCCCAGGAAATCAGAAAAGGTGATGAGACAATTCTGAGGATCACCAAGGAAATCTTCCTGACAAGCTACTGCTGAAACAGGAAATGTAAAATTAAAGATTCATTGCATCTTAAAAGAGGGCAAAATTCAAAAGCTTCATTCTAATCTGTATGCCTTGAATGAAGATGATTCTGATTGCAGGGTTGAATTTTGTGAATGATTTTTGTCAAAATTAATAAAGGGGATACAGCTGGATGGCTCAGTGGATTTACAGCCAGGTCTGTAGACAGGAGGTCCTGGGTTCAAATCTGGCCTCAGACACTTCCTAGCTGTGTGACCCTGGGCAAGTCACTTAACCCCCATTGCCTAGCCTTTACCACTTTTCTGCCTTGGAACCAATTCTTAGTATTGATTCTAAGATGGAATGTAAGGGTTTAAAAATAAATTAATAAAATAAAATTAATAAAGGTCCTATTGTTTGTCAATCAGGTCATTTGGAATGAAGAAGAAGCGATGTTTAAATTGACTGACACAATTAACTCAGTTGTACATACTGGTTAACAGAGGATTCACACAGACGGACCTGGTCAGCTCTGACTCTTTACAAATGGGATATTGAAATTCACACTGTCAGGTAAGAAAGAACTGGCCCCATTCCCTTAGGACCCTCCCCGTTACCCCGAGTCCCTCCTTTAATCTGTTCTAGAGACTCTGGAATCTTTGAGATGAACAATAAACATTTTCATAAGTTTTCCAACTCCTCTTGTTGCGGGAGAGAAACTTCTTGCTAGAAGAGAAACGAGAAGGCCTGGAGTTCTAAAGAAGAAAGGAGAGATGGGTTATTTCTCTGGGCCCAAAGCAACAATTCAGCTCAGTGGAATGAATGCTTATTCTGTTGGGGATTATCTGTGATGCTATCAACGTGTCTCTTTGGATGAAGTCCCGCATCCCTGGGGATAGTATTTTCATGGACAGTACCAGAACATGAACTTCTTCTGATTAATTCTGGTGCCAAAAAAGCCCACACGGAGACAAGATGTGATACAAGAGGCAAAAATGGTGCAAGGATGGCGAAGGAGAAAGAAAGCTACAACGTAGTCCTGACGGTCCTTTTCTCTTTGTTCCAGATTGGGTGATGAGAGTTATGTGGCATTAGTCTTTGGAATATTTAAATAATTCCTCTTTTTAATAGTGATGTTTATGAGTGAGAGACCAATGCATAGTTCTGAAACCCTGGAGCCAGGGATTCTGTTGTCTGGTGGAACCATGCAGGTAGGACCACAAGTTCCTGCGTTGGGGGGCAGCTGAGTGGCTCAGTGGATGGAGAGCCAGGCTTAGAGACGGGAGATCCTAGGTTCAAATCTGGTCTTAGACACTTTCTAGCTGTGTGACCCTGGGCAAGTCACTTGACCCCCATTGCCCACCCTTACCACTCTTCTGCTCTGGAGTCTAGGAAGGAAGGTAATGGTTTAAAAAAAAATCCCCCCAAAAAACCCCACCAAGTTCCTGCATTGAAACCTATTGAGTTAAATTGCTTAAGATATTAGATTTAAAAGGGGTTTTAAAGAACTTACTTTGGTTTTCCCAGAGCTCAGGACACCCAAGAGAGTTAAAACAGACTCAAACTTGGAAAAGGGAGATTTTTTTTTTTTGTGGTTAAATCTGGAAAGTGATGGACACATTGAATTTTATGATATATGCATCTAATCATTTTTCACTTTACCGTGATTTTTGCTAATGGCTGGGATCTACCAGAGGGATTGATCAGTGTTGGTGGGGAGAGAAGGTGAGATGTACCAATGATTGACGAGCGGTCCCCTCTAGAGAACCAGAAATATGTCTGATCTACAAATTATCTTGAGTCTGGATAATTTTTTGGCAGCATGTTATATATGTAGGGCTGTCCTGTCTCTATGTAAGAGATCTTTTAAAATGAAGTGCCTCCTCCTATGCACAAGGTACTATGTAGGTACTAGACATACAGAGGTAAAAATGAAATAAAATATATTTGCTTTCAATGTGCTTATAGCCTAGAAGATATTATATTCTACCAGGGACAAAGTCCATTACTTGAAGACTTCAGTAAATGTGAGATTGTGTCAACTTGCCTATTTTCTTTTTTTAATTTTGTATTCTGCTGTGTGAGTTTCTGCATAGTACAGAATACTTGTGTAAAGCAAATCCATTAAAGACAGAACAGAGTATAGCTAAAAAAGTATAATTTTTCAGATATTTCATAATGTAAAAAAGGGGATCCACTCTCTAAACACAGAAGACTTAACTTTTTATTTTTATTTTGAATATTTTCCCATAGTTACATGTTTCATGTTCTTTCCCTCTCCCCCAAACCCCCCTAACTCCCCTTAGCCTACGCACAATTCCACTGGGTTTTACATGTATCATTGATTAAGCCCTAATTCCATATTATTGATAGTTGGACTAGAGTTATCGTTTAGTGTCTTTATCCCCAATAATATCCCCATCAGACCATGTGTTCAAGCAGTTGTTTTCTTCTGTGTTTCTCCTCCCACAGTTCTTCCTCTGAATGTGGCTAGTTTTCTTTCTCATAAGTCCCTCAGCCTTGCTCTGGATTCTTACATTGCTGCTAGTAGAGAAGTTTGTTATGTTCAATTTTACCACAGTGTATCAGTCTCTGTGTACAATGTTCTTCTGGCTCTGCTCCTTTCACTCTGCATCAGTTCCTGGAGGTTGTTCCAGTTCACCTGGAATTCCTCCAGTTCTTTATTCCTTTGAGCACAATAGTATTCCATCACCAGCAGATACCACAGTTTGTTCAGCCATTCCCCAACCAAAAGGACATTCTCTCATTTTCCAATTTTTTGCCACCACAAAGAGTGCGGCTATAAATATAGGAGGAGAGGAGGGAAAGAACATGAATCATCTAACCATGGAAAAATATTCTAAATTAATTAATTAATTAATTAACTAATAATAATAATATTTCCAGGGACAATGAAGGGGCTCAGTGGACTGAGAGCCAGACCTAGAGATGGGTTCAAATTTGACCTCAAATACTTCCTATCTATGTGACCCTAGGCAAAGTCACTGGTCCTATTTGCCTCAGTTTCTTCATCTGTCAAATGAGCTAGAGAAAGACATGGTAAATGACTCCAGTATCTTTGCCAAGAATGCCCCAAATGGGATCTCAAAGAGTCAAACACAACTGAACAACCATACTTGAGGAGAGGAGCCTGAGACCAGTGGATGCTTAGGAAGACAGGCTATTGTTGGCACTGAAGATTTTCCCCTTCCTTACTTTTCGCCTCTAGTTCTTAGGTATTTTGGAGAGAAATAGGATTGGATTCTTTATGAAAGAAAATTCCCACAACTTCTCAGGTTGAGCCCATACAGCATAATTATAAACATTCCTTTTTTGATTGTGAGACAGATGCATTCCTGAAAAGTTTACTGGAAAATAAATTTTGTCCAGCTAATTCTGTTTTCATTGACTACCATTATACAAGGGGAATGATGTTATTACAGGAAAAAATTTTTGGCTTCAAGAATTATAAAGTCATATTGAAGAATGAGACAAACCTTTCTTTAGTTACATATATAAAAGAACAGAATATTCTAATAAAATATTAATATTCTGACTGTTGTACAAAGTGGTAGGACCACAAATCATGGGGAAAAGCACAATTTAATGGCAGGCATAGCACACTCAGAATCAGGAAAGACCAGGGTTTGAATTCTGTCTCTGATTCTTAACTAGCTGAATGAAGAAGGTCAAAACACTTAATCTCTTTCTGTCTCAAATTCTTCACTTGCAGAAAGAGGGTAATAAAAAGCAGTATTTACCTCATAGAGTTGATGGGAATATCAAACAATATAATGTGTCATTTTGATTGTAGTTTATTGGTACCTGAATTGCTTTTTCCTGTTTGCTGGTAGTAGGATTTTTTTTTCTTTGATGTGGGCACTCTGGATTTTAGTTATGACATTCCTGAGATTTTTTTTTTCCTTTGGGGTTTTCTTTCAGGGGGTGTTCAGTAGATTCTATCTTTATTTTGCAGTCTGGTTCTAATAGATGCAGGCAATTTTCAGTTATAATTTCTTGAAATATAAAATCCATATGCCTAAAGGTTTCTAAAACTATACATTACCCTTTGATCCAGCAATACTACTACTAAATCTGTATCTCAAAGAGATAAACAAAAAAAAAGGGGGGGGAGGACCTGTTCATACAAAAGTTTTTGTTGCAGTTCTTTTTGTGGTAGCAAAGAATTGGAAATCAAGAGGTTGTCCATCAATTGGAAAATGGCTGAACAAATGTTGTATGTGATTGTAATGGAATACTATTGTAATGTAAGAAATGATGAGAAGGATGCTCTCAAAAAACCCTGGAAAAACTTATATGAACTGATGGAAAGTGAAGTAAACAGAACCAGGACAACTTTGTACACAATAAAAGCAATACTTTTTGATGAACAACTGTGAATGACCTAGTTATTCTCAGCAGTACAATGACCCAAGACAATCCCAAAGACTCATGATGACAAACATCATCTGCTTTCAGAGAAAGAACTGATGGAGTCTAAATAAAGACCAAAACATGCTATATTTCATTTCTTCTTTTTTTTTTTGTCTGTGATCTCCCACAAAATGACTAATATGAAAAAGTTATATGTGATTGCACATATAAAATCCACATCAGATTGCTTGCCATCTCAGAGAGGAAGAAGGTAGGAGGAAATGAGGGAGGGGAGGATGAGGAGGGAAGGAATTTGGCATTTTCTTCTATTTTTAAAAAGTTCCTTGATTTTCTTTTAACATTTCTTGCAACCTCACATTTGGTCTGTTCAGTTTTCAGAGAGCTCCTTTTCTGAGTAAGGCTATTTTCTCTTTTAAGCTTATTCTTCTTCCAATTCTTTCTTCCAGGCTTTTAATTTAATTTTTAAAATAAATCCCTTCATTTATTCTAGGCATTGTAGAGAATCCATTTATTTCCCTTTTAGTTAATACTTATAGTTGTTGAGTTTCTTCTTTTGAGGAATCCCTAGATCTACAATACTTTTTTATATTACTATTTGGTAGTGGCTTAAAAAAGAAATGACTCCTCTCTCCAGCTTTAGTTCCTGAATTTCTGCCAGGGGCAGGTTCTGCTTCCGGCTATACTTCTGGGTTCACCCTTCCTGGTCTTATGCTGGGTTTGTGTGATCTTCACCTCCTGGGGTGGGCATGGGAGGCAGAACCCATCTTTGATAGCCAGAGTGCTAAATCTATAGAGCCCTCAATGGTATCTCAGGACAGACTGCTAGGGAGCTGAGAGTCCCCCTGTTAGCAGGGTCACTGCCTCCCTCTGGGATTTCCAACCACTCTAGGGCTCTCTGACCTCCCCTAGACTTTCTTGGGGGGCCCTCTGGTTTTGCTGCCTCCAGACAGCCTTGAAGACTACACATCTGGTCCTGCTGGGAGCAGAACTTGTTTGTCTGGGCTGGCATTGGCTTTGCTCATAATTCCCTTTCCCCTTGCCCAAGGGCTTCTGGTTGACTTGTTTGTGCAGTTTTGTGGTGGAAGAATTCACTTATATTACTTTCTCATTGGATTTCTGGGTCATTTTTTCAGCCTTGTGTGAATTTCAGGTTATTGCTAGAGTATGTATATGGGAGCTGGTCAGCCTGCTTATATTTAGTTAGGAATCTTAGTCGGGAAGTAACTTCACTACACATTGGCTCATAAGATACGAAAATCTGCAAACATTTTGACATTATGAAGGGACGGATCCTCATATGTGTCTCTTGGCCAGAAATAATAAAATACAAGGGCAGAGAAGGAGGCTTTTATCTGACTGGATTTCCAGGTGTCTCCCTAAGATTTTCTTTGAAGAACTTCTTGTTATCTTCCTCTCTTCCCTAATGCAATTCTTTCTGAAATCATGGACTTCTTAACATTTCCCATTCAGAATTCACATATTGCTAGGATTATTTGGGGGGGGGGGGGGGAGTTTCTCATAGAGTTCAACTACTCTGAAAGGAGGCATCAGTGATGTTAGGTGCCAGAAACTATAAATCTGGGCAGAATATGGGCATGAAAGCAGAGTATCATTCAGAGCACATTCTCCAGGCATTATAATGAAATATTATCTCAACAAAACAGGGCAATTCTGGCGCTCTAAGCTCTGTGAATGGCTAGGAAGTGCCCAATCCAGGGACCTCCTGTCTGGTTTTTCTGTCCTTGAACTCCCGATTGCATGGGAGGCCTCTTATATCCTCTGTTCTATTGCCACTCTCCTAGGATATCAGAATAAAAACTGAGCAAGGTTGATAGTAGGCCAAGGCTGAGTGAACCTGAGCAATTAATACTCATGAGTCTGGGTAATTTGCTCTGAATTCCTTTCCTGCATGATAAGTCCGATTAGTAGAGAATGTTTAGTGTAGAGTTGTTTTTGTTTTTAAATAAGAACTACCTGTGTTTGATATGCTTCCCTTCAAAACTCATGCTTTAATTTAAGTTGGTGGATATTCAAGATGGAGTTTCCCATTACAGTTCCTAACAGCAATCAGAAAATTGTAGAACCAACTACTTACAAAATATACTATAAAATACACAAAAACCATCTTCTATACATTTACTCTAATTTCATAGCCTTTGACTCTTAGCATCTGCTTATTAATTTGATTTTTTTTTCCATTACAGGCTTCATATATTTCTGTTAACTTTTTTTAAAGTTAAATTTTAGGGAATTGTGATATAACTGACTTTTGGTAGTTATGCTGAAAAACAAACACAGAAAAGCAAAAACAAAAGGTGGTATTTGGTGGTACTTCTTTTCTGAGGTGGCATGGTATAAAGAATAACGTTAGAGTTCTGAAACTTTTTTTATTACCTGTATGATTTCAGGTCTTTTTTCCCCTCTGGCCTGTTCCTCACCTATAAAATGAGGGTAAGTCATATAAATTCTCTTCCAACTCTATATCTGTGATCCTACTATCAGAAGGTATTATGCCCAAATTCCCTCAAACACAAGCATTAATCTTTTTGTACCAACGGATCCCTTTGGCAGTTAGTGAATCCTGTGGACTCTTTGTCAGAACCATGTTACCAACTATATAAGTGAAGACTTAATTTTTTCCCTCCTCCAAGTTCTGGATGCCCTGAAATGTCACTCTGAAACCCTTCTCAAAGTCCATGAATTCCTGGTTAAGAATCCCTGCTATAATGTGGATGGTTTCTCGTAGCAGGAAATAAGGCTGCTTGTCCACCTCTTGACCAGGGCTGTAGCGGGGGGCCTTTACTCTTATATCCCGCATATTTGTGCCCTCTGTCCAGGCTGAGGTTTTGCATATCCTCATCTGAGCAGGGAAGGAATGTAGTTTCCTGAAGACTGAGGAGTGAGAACTGCCACTACCCCCAGGCTGAACAGTTACTATTTGTTATCTTAACCTGTGTTCCTCCCCTGGACGTGTTACTTTGGCTCCTCAGAGCCAGCTCCAAGCAATGTCTGTGATGGAGCTCTGCTCCTGGAGTTCCCAGCCAGCAGCTATTTACATTAGGTTTTACTGAATCTCCTAATGTATTAATTCCCACTTAGTTTTAGGGAAGCTTAGTTCACTTTGTAAGAGTTCTAATCTGGGTTTAAAACATTTCACGATGGTAGCTAATTAAAACCCAATAAAGTGAAAATATAGCAAAGGCCACAATTACATCCTATAATTCAAAGAAGCCCCACTTAATTTCACATTAAAGCCTATAAATATAATTGGGGTTAGAGTAGGGTTATGCTTCACCTCAAAGTATCCAAGCGACGACCTTTCCTAATGGCCCAAATTTGAGTCTGACTATCCAGAATGTCTTGGAGCCATCCAAGTTTACTGGCTCTTTCCCTGTTGCTTATTGCTGTTCTCCTTTAGGATTCAAACATCTAGATTAAGTTGTTCCTCACTAAGCGTCATTACTTTCCTCCCTTGAAATGGAGAGGATAGTATTTAAGATATTTTTCATAACGAACTAGCAGTGTTGGCCGTCAATTCAACGTACAGCTGTTTTAAATACATACAGAATTATTTTTAAAGAGATAAATTAAACACTGCATCATTCATTCTACACTCTTGGTCTAGTAGCATAATAAAACCATCAAGAAAAACTGGGGACATTATAACTAAGATCTTAAAGATGACCACACCTGGTATGCCTAACAGTTTTTATCTTAAAGCCTTACCTTTGGTTTTAGACTCAATACTGTATATTAGTTCCAAGGCAGGAGAGCACTAAGGACTGGTGGATGGACATTTTGTTGAGTGGCCATCTCTAGGCTTGGCTCTCAATCCACTGAGCCACACCAAGCATAACTCTCACCCTGTATCTTTATATATAATGATGCTTTTGCCCCTTTGATGCCTTGTTTTCTGGTGTTTGTAAAAATAGCTAACATTTATATAGCAAAAGAATCTTGACTGATCCTCACAAAAACCCTGTGAGGTAGGTGCTATAATTAACACCTCTATTTTGCTTTTAAGCAAACGAAGAGACTAAATGTAATCATACAGTTAAGTGTTTGAGCCTCGATTTCAATCTGTGGTCTCCTGGGCTGTCCAATCCAGCATTTCATTCACTGCCATCCCACACACAAGGGCTTGGTTGGATGTTCGTTAAAATGCATGCTTAGACATCCACTAGCCTCAAATGATTCCTCAAACTTAATTTCCCAATCTACAGATTTCAATAAACAAGGCTTGTTTTGGTTCTGTTGAGAAACATTTCCTGGTATGAACCAATGTTCCACGATGAAAATTGTCTGGAAGGTTTGAAATTCATCTAGGTTCCTGCCAGGATTCTAGTATTTTAATACAATTAAGCGGCATAAACCTGTCCAATACAGCTCTTAATATGGGACCCGTTAATTTGGCATTTTGATGATCACAAAACAATGTGTTTTTTTTGGACAATCTATCTTTTATGCACAAAAAAGGGGTCCATAAGCTTCCCTGGCTGACCCAGAGGGCTGTGAAAGGAAAAGGTTAAAAGTCTCCAACAGCATTAATAGTTGCTTCTTGAACATTTTACATCTGTCCTCCACTGCATGATCTTTGGCTTGGGCCCAGGGAATTTCCCAAGTTTTATGTATTAAGTACTAGCATGCCCATTCATATCTTTTTGCTACTGTATGTAAGGGGATAAGGAAATATAAAATTCTCTGGTAAAGCAAAGACCCAAGGAGATATAAACGAAGGCTTGTGTAAAAATGGTCTAGACCAGGGATCTGAACGTGTCTAGAACACATCTTTAGAACAAAAAAATTATGTCCTAAATTCCAGCTAATTTCTGTCATCCTAATTTCAAGTATTACTTGCTAAAAAATAATTTGGACAATGACAATGTCAATGATGGTTTAAGGTGGTTGATACTTTTAACATCTTGATGTTATATTGGAACAAATCTCTATGGATGTATTAGTCAATGGCTGATTAATTCAGAAACTGAAGTATTTGTGTACCTCACCCAGGTAGTTTGTGGCTACTCAGTGAATGTAACTCATGACACTTGGGATTTCCTTCTTGTATTTTAATATAGTTGAGCAGCATAAACCTGCCAAATACTGTCCTTAATCCAGATGGCTGAAGCAAATTACCAGGAAAAGTGACCTCTCATTTCAAACCTGGGAAATAGGATGCTCTTACTCTGGTCAATGGGAATTATTATTTTCCAAGAGCTTAAGTACAAGTAATATAATGACTCCGGATACTTCATGATCCTAGTACCCAAAGATAATTATGTTATCATTAGATATCTAAGCGTTAACAACAGCAGGTCCAAGTTTGATTGGACTTATTCAGTCCTAGTGAAAATTTTGCCTAGATTCTTTCCACCTCATATTCTATTGAAGTATCTGAAATCAACTCAATATTGAGGCCTACTCAAATGTTTTGCTCATTAATCTAAAATGACGGCTGAACTGTAATGTCAAGGAAAAGCTTAAAAATTAGCAGTTACATTCCACTTACAAGTTACAGGGTCAAATGCAAATTCATTTTTAACCAGACAAAACATATTGCTTAGAGATGCTGAGAAATAAGATCAGGGGAAATCTAAATTCATGTTACTACTATACTACAAACCTAAAAAAAGTTATAACCTCTTTGATAAACCGTGGTAAGCCACAGGGGTGTACACACTCCTAACACGATCTACCTGACCAAAAAAAAAAAACCCAACTTAGAAAAACATATGGTATTAGATATGTCAACCATCTCTAATGATCTCAATATAATTTTGATGGAAAAACTAGGGTTTTCTGGACAGTTTCACTTTTTAGTGTTGATGTTCAGAAGAACCAGTAAAATTTGCTTCAAGTCTTTATACTGAACATACTTTTGATTAGCTTTTTTTAAGGCAGAGATTTAAATGTTTTATCTTCCTAACTTTACCTACTTTAAAAAGAATTCTTTAGTGGCAAATCTTATTTGGAACAAAATATTTAAAATATATTTAATAAAATCTTAGAATATTAAGTGAAAGCCATTTAACTAAATATTTAAAACCTCTGCAATTATTAGTTTATTAGTATCATCCAGGATTCAGATGTTCAGTAATCCTCCTGAAATTATACATAAACAAACGCAAAACTGAAATTAGAATCTGAAAGTCGAAATTGTATAACAAAACAGTACTCCATCACAAAAGCGTGTAAAAGTACAAGAACGCTATTTTAAAACACTGGCACTTAAGAGAACCATAATTTCAAAACCACAAAACTGCCAAATTGTCCCCCTAAATGGTAAGCAGATAAACATAAATGGTTGGTTTTAATGAATACAGTTAGCTTTGATTTTAGAAGGGAAAAAAATTAGATCGAAGTAGGTGTTTAAACAAAATTTACCATAATGCCAAATTTTAAGTGTATTTCCATCTAGGCCTATTTTTAAAAAAGGTCAAATATTACAATTACCCCCAATCGGGAAAACATCTCACTTTAAATGAGACTGCATTTATTTGGGACTGACTTAAATCAAAGCTGAAATTTCAGTTTTAAGAATCTAAAGTTTCCCAAGGACCATTCACTGCCAGCTCCTTCATACTATAACCCTACTTAGCCTTTAGTAAATCCACTACTGCCAAAGATTACTGTGGCAGTTTTGCATTTCAACTCATGCTTTTTGGGGCATAGTCTTAGCCTTTCTGAAGTAAGGGAATTATAAACATAACTTCAATTACATAGTAATAAAGTTGTGAATGTTGTATAATCCCCCACACAAAGACCAGAACACCCTTCTATTGGTCCTTCCAGGACAGCATTTTAGTATGTTTCAAATAATTCCATGCTGCTGATTTCTATAATCTCCACTTGGTAAATGTTGTAACTGGATAGAATACTGTATGTACTATGTGAAATTTGAGTTTAACAACTGGGAACTTCTGATTTCCAGTTATGGAAGAAAATTGTTTCTATACAAGTTTTAATACCCCATCAATATTATGCAGGGCATGTAGATCAAAGCTTTTTTTTTTTTTTTAAATCAACTAACTATACGAAAAGATGAAGACTGTAATAATTCATGTGATCCCAAATGGGCATACAAAAAGCAAAGACGAGCTTCCCCTCAAAAAGAAATTATGATTTAAGGGCACCTATGAAAAGGACAACAATACTAATAAAAAAAATTGTATTTACTTAGAAGCATTCAGAATGTCAACAAAACAGCTGCAACTTTTTTTTTTTTGCAATTACAGAGTGGTATTCAGTTAACAGAACAACAATTATTTCATATGCTGCATCAAAGACAACTGAAGATGAAAATGAACTACATCCCCATATATAACTAATTTGTGCTGTGCACCAACAAGAACCTGCTTTAAATTTCCATGCCAATTTACAACCCCCATACTGTACCAGGCAAGGTTAGTGGCTATTGAAAATACCACTAAAGGACAGGGCTATCTAAAGACACATTCGGTAGTGTGTTAACTATACAAAAAAAGACACTGTACAGTTTAAAAACAAATCTTACACAGCCTTACATTTCAATTTTTTTTTTTCTTTAAAAGGAGTGAGTTGTGTACAGGGGGGTTAAATGCTTTATAGACAAGAAAAAAACTGCTCTAGAACCAACTTATTCATCGTCATCATCATCTTCCTCATCCTCCTCATCATCTTCTTCATCCTCCTCCTCATCTTCTTCATCTTCTTCATCTTCCTCCTCCTCCTTCTTTTTCTTGCTCTTCTCAGCTTTGACAACTCCTCCCTTTTTACCCACATCAGGTTTTCCTTTAGCCCGGTATGCAGCAATATCCTATAAAGTAAAAGAAATAGGAGAGAAAAGAATTATAACCATTAAAGGAAATTTATCGGACTCATAAGTTTGGCACCTGCAGTTCCAATGCAACACTAAATAACCAAACCTTCAAGAAATGAATGTAAAAAACACATATTTGAGATAATTATAATTAGCCATCCACAACCTATCAGAATGACATAGTCTAATATTTGCAACTGCTATGCCTCAGTGAAGTGCAATTATATACAGCATTCTAACTGTAGTTTATTAAAAACAAGAAATGCATAGGGACTTTGATTAAAGGGTAGACACTGCCACCTTCTGAATGCAAAAAAATTACTCTTCTGGTCTCTAAAACTCCAAGACCCTAAATCTACAGAACTAGACCATTCAAAAGTTTCAAGAGATCTTTTAAGACAAATTAACAAATACCTTAATGTTAAATAGGCTAAATAGGCTTTTAGAATGAAAAGCATTTCCTTTAACATGCAAAAAAGTTGGGGGGGGGACCCCAACAGGTAACAATATAATTCCAAGTGTCTCAGATCTAACTTCAAACGAAGTCAGATTTTTCAACATCATTATGGCACTGACTGTACTGCCAGAGTTTATAGAACAAAAAGAGCAATAAAGCTAGGCTCAAGTAAAAGACCTATGGGAAAAAAAAGAGCAACAAATTTTAAAAAAAGGGAGGGAAAGGATTGGTTGTTGTAGGTTATGTTCATGAAAACGCACTTTCCAAATTTCATTTGTTTGATAAACAAATTAAATAGTCCAGTAAAAAAAAAAAAAAAAAAAAGGGCAGTTAAAATGTTGGGAAACCACAGCACATTGTCAGCATAGGGACCAACAAACTGAACTATAGATACCTGATATTCTAAACTTTTTAATATTTCAAGTAACCAAATCCAGAAATAAAATCTAATGTAATTCTCAAGGAAACCTGGTATTGGTAAGAAATGTTTGTTCTAAACAGAAAACTAGATACCAAAAACTTTCATTTTTGAGTTCATTTGGAGAGTAATTTAACAGAAGTGAACACGAAATATTTTAATTATCTACATTTACTTTATTGTACCAGGAAAACTGCTCCCTAGTACTTTAACTCATTACCTTTTCATACTTTTCCTTCAGCTTAGCTGCCTTCTTTTCATAAGGTTGTTTGTCATCTGCAGCAGTATTATTCCACATTTCTCCCAATTTTTTGGCCACATCTCCAATAGAAAGACCAGGATGCTCCCCTTTGATTTTTGGACGATATTCAGAACAGAATAAGAAAAATGCCGAACTGAAAAGAAAAGTTCAATTTTAAAATGAGAAATTAAAAAATGTAAAGGCCTTTTCTCTATCCATAATCAAGTAAGCACAGGAAACCAAATCTTATATGCTGCCAATTGGCCTTCATAATCAAAGTTGTGCCCAGTGACCTTTTAATTGGGACAACCCTGAAGAGAAAGACCAGGGCCTTTTGATTTCTAGAACCTGGAGTCTACTACACATACTATTCTTTAAACTAGATCCAATAAACTCTGGAAGAGATTAATGCCCGCCCTCCCCCTTGTTAAAACATCATTTTCAAAGAGAATCTCTTAAGTTATCTGATGGCTGATTTCTTATATTAACTAGAATTTCTTTTAATGAAATAAAAGCAAGCATTTTGGGCACAATAAAGATTTAAATGACTCAAGATGGTAAATATAGACGTTCAGTTGCCATTTATAAGTTAATTAAAAAAAATCTGAATCCAACAAAAATATGTAAAAGATAAATCTCAAGATGCTATGCAAACCACTATTGGTTTACAAATGTGGTTAACACCTTAAAACTTACAAGGTATCTTAAAAAAAGGTAAACTGAAGGCATCAGGCAAAATTTTTCTTCAAGGAGAAAAAAAAAGGAAGGTGTACTTACGGAGGCCTCTTCGGTGCATTGGGATCCTTAAACTTCTTTTTTGTTTCTCCTTTAGGTGGTATGTAGGTTTTCATTTCTCTTTCATAACGAACCTTATCAGCTTTTGCCATGTCCTCAAATTTTCCTTTCTCTTTAGCTGACATTGTCTATAAAATAAATTCGGTTTAAAGAAACAGAAATCAACACCTTTCAAACCCTACTAAGTTTAGCAAGTTTACTCATAATTAACTTTATTAATAGAAGACTCAAACTTGTAGTACACTACTAAATAGATAGGACCACCACCACAAAAATATAAAAACTCTCAAAATCCCACTTATATACACATTTATTAGCCTTTCTTTGTACCAGTCTGCTAAAATGACTATAACACTACTGGTAGGAATGGGTGACCTTTTGCATTTTGCTACTAGGTTTTTAAAATTTCTTAATTCATCAGCTGCCCCCTTACCTTCCACCTTTCTGAGCATTTTTTAGAAAATTCTGAGAAGTTCACAGAAGCATCTGGGTGCTTCTTCTTGTGTTCCTCCCGGCAGGTTTGCACAAAGAAGGCATATGAAGACATTTTCCCTCTCGGCTTCTTAGGATCACCTTTGCCCATTTTGATTATTTTCCTTCGAAACAAAACAAACAAAATACACACAAGACAATCATCTAAAATTTTCAGTAACTTTAAATAAGTCTTAAAATCTGCTTTAGGCCTGTAAATGGTCTTTTTGAAAGGGTTTGGCAGCTCATGGATGAACCTACATTAACACATGACGCTAAAATATATGGCTTTCTTAACTATTCAGAGGAATAAGTATACACTGTCCTGAGGGGATTCCAGTCAATATAAAAAGTACTTAGTGTAAAATAGCATATAGTGGATCAAAAACCTTAGCTGTTGACAAAGTGAAGACTAAAGAAACAGCCAAATAAACTATTTTAAAACATTCATTTGTTATTTTTACTTTGGGGATTTTAAAGTCGTAAACACAAATTAGCACACTCTTTAACACAGTACAAATCGAAAACTTTGAAGATCTTATAAAACTAAGATTGCAATTAAAGGAACTTAAGTGGGTAGGATATAGAAAGTTCATTGCCTACATTCAGTCTCCACTAGATAGTTGAGGATTTCTCAACTCCTACTTTAAAAATACTGACTTCTCCCCTTTGTATTAAACTTTGCTCTGGGACGGGAGGAGTGGAACCACTTGTGCACACTGCACTAAGAAGCTGGGGCATTCGTGGGGCTACCCGTGGGCCTGGCGGCTTCATTTGCTCTCGCTTTGCCCAAGAGGCGGATTTCTGCTCTGACTAAACACGTCCGGTTTGAAGTTTCTTTGAGTAAACAAGGTTTAGGGGCTGACAAGAACCATTCCAGCCAGTAGTGCAGGTTTTTTTTTTTTTAAACTTTCCTCCTCCCATTTAAAGTAGTGACTATAAATATCGTTTACAATTAATGAGAGGGGGAAGCGCTCAAAACGAGGGCTTCTTTCGCGTCTTCCCGCCACTTTGCACTTGCCCCCACGTCTCTTCTAAACTTTGCTGAGAAGTCCTAGGGAGGGTGGGGGGAGGGGGACTGGGCGGAGTAATCAGAGGGATCAAAGAATCCTTTAACATCTAATTTCTTAAGAGAAATTGGGGAATGGGGGGGCCCTCGGGCCACGTGTGGACCCCCTCCCAGGAGGGAGGGTGACAGCGAACTTGGGCAGCCGGACCCTGTCCTGGGGAACAGGGCTCGGGCGCGCGCGCTGCCACCGCGGCTCTGCTCCGTCCGGTCGCCGGCCCAGCCCCGGGCTCTCTCCGCGTGCGCACGGCGGCCCGAGCAGGCCCCGGGCGGCTGCGGCGACTCTTCTTCCTCCAGCTCCTCCCCGCCCCCCCATTTTGTCTGAACCGTCCGTCGTGCGCCAGAGCAAAAGTCCCCACTCGAAATGGGGTCTGGCTCCGCCCGAAGCCCGCGCTTTAAGCGGGGGCGGGGAAAAGGAGGGAGAGGTTGAGGGGGAGGGGAGCTCGGGCCGCGGGGCCCCGCGTGGCGCGTGAGGGTGCGTGTGTACCCGGCGGCGCGGCGCGGCGCGCACGGAATGGCCGCTGCTCGTCTTCCTCGCCTGCGCCGCCGAGAGGGCGAGAGTGAGAGCGAGAATATGGCTCCTTCCCTTTGTGTGTGCGTGCGTGTGTGTGTGAGTGTGGGAGACTGAGAGTGAGAGAGGGAGGGGAAGGGAGGGGAGGAGGAGGGGAGTGGAGTGCGCGGTGCGCTCTGGCGCACACTCAGCCATTACAGGCAGGAGGAGGGGGAAAGGACGAGGGGGAGGGGGAGGAGCCTG
>NC_058132.1:136837714-136913088 GCF_016433145.1 Gracilinanus agilis | reverse complement strand
CTGAGTAGAAAGAAAAAAAAAGGGAGGCTGTAAGGCACTGAAAAAAAGAACAACAAAAAAACCACTTCTTTGTAGAGTAGAAATTGTCCTGGATTTAGGGACTCAGTGAATCTCATATTTGTTCCTTAATGACTGGACTTGGGGAAGTCTTTTTGTTTCTTTGAGCCTCAGTTTCCTTATCTATAAAATTGGGATACCCTTTCACTCAAATATCTTATTTTCTACATACTGATATGTATAAATGTCTTGCCCATAGAATATAAATTTCTTAAGGGCAAAGAGTTTTGTTTATATCTTTATCTCCTATTACAGTGCTCAGCACTTAGTAGGCACTTAATAAAATACTTGTTAGTTAATTATTGATTCATAAGATTTTTGTAAGGAAAACACTTTTTAAAACTTAAAAGTACTATATAGTAAGTTATTATTACTTACCAACTTTGACTAACATCTTTGCTGGATCTCCATCTTTACCTTGCCAATTGCCTCAACACCTGGTTACATTAGGAAAACCTCATGGACAAAGAAGGCAGGCAAGTGAGAAAAGGAGAGTTTTATGTGAAAGATGACAGGCAAATTTGTTTGGTTAGTCTGGGCTAAGCAAAGTGACCAGAAGGAAGGTGAGCCAGCCTTGCTCTGATGAACCATGACCTCTCAGAAAAACACAGCCCTACCCTGTCCGCTTTCTCCTTCCCTCCCTTTGCAAGCAGAGCTCTGCTCAGAATCATAGATTTTGAGAGTTGAAAGGGACCTAAACAGTTAGCTGACTCAACCCACTGATAAAAGGAATCCCCAACCTAAGAAACTTGGCAAATACAAATCTAGCCTCTTATTGAAAACCTTTAACAAGGGGAGGAACCCACTACCTCTGGAAGCCCCATTATTCCACTTTTAGAGACCTCTAGTTTTTAGGAGGGACAGCTAGGTGATGGAGTGGATAGAGAGCTAGGCCTGGAGTCAGGAAAATTCAGCTTCCTGGGTTCAATTTTGGCCTTGGACACTTCCTTTCTGTGTGCCTCTGGGCAAGTCACTTAACCCTTTTTGTCTCAGTTTCCTTATCTGTCAAATGAGCTAGAGAAGGAAATAGCAAAACACTCTAGTATCTTTGCCAAGAAGACCCCAAATGGGGTCACAGAATTAGAAAGACCTGAAAAACAACTGAAGAACAAAGACAACAAATTTTTAGGAAGTTTCCCCCTGACTTCAAGCCTAAATTGGCCTCTTTGCAATTTCAACCCATCATTAATGGTTTTGACCGCTGGGCAAACAAGATAAATTTAATCCTGCCTCTCCATGACAGTTCCTCAGATACTTGAAGACAGCTACCATGTCCATTCTCAGTCTTATTTTCTCTAGGCTAAATATACCCAGTTCCTTCCACTAATCCTTACATGTCTCTTGGCTCAGGGCATTTTCTCTGGCTGATCCTCATTCCTGGAACTCTCTCTTGTCACTGCTCTTACAACTGACCTCCCTGACTCTTAAGTCCCAACTAAAATCCCACTTTCTTTGGGAAGCTTCCTCCAATCCCTCTTAATTCCAATTCTTCTCATCTGTTAATTATTTCCTTTTTATCCTGTATATAGCTTGCTTTGTATATATTTGTTTGCATTAGATTGTTAGATTGTAAGCTCTTTGAAGTATAAGGGCTAAACTTAGGGGTTGGACTTAAATTATGTGGTTGCTGGTTTTATTATAAGTTTATTTACAAAATAGAGTGGAAACAATAAAGTAGAGAAATGTGAGAGGTCAGAGAAAATACCTATACTAGTCCTCAGCCAGGAGGGCAGGCAGTGAGTAACTACAAGGCTTCCTACAAGATAGAAGCTAGTCTCTTAGGAAACTAGGAAAGGAGTCAGCCCTTTTTAACCACCCAACAAAGTAGTCCAGGAGTCAGAATCCAAATTGATGCCACATCTAAGCTACAGTCTCCAATGAAGTTCCCTCAAGGACTATCTGAAGACTATCTCCAAGAGACACTCTCCAATAGAGTTAACTTTTCCAGACTCTGTTCAGGGCTTGCTTTTATGGTGACTTCTTGTCTCTTCCCCTCTTCAAAGGGACCAATCACAGTTTCCAAATTGTCTAGCACAGCCCATGGGACAGTGTTTGTGGGAACTAGTTTGCACCTTACAGGGGTGAATACTCATCAAAAGGGTTCATACTTTCTGAGAGCGTGAACAAGTTTCTGAGTTGTCATCCACTTTGGATTCACATTGTTGACCCCAAACTTATAGCCTAGTAAGATCTGATGAACCCCAAGTTTTAGGACTAGCTTGTAAATTGGAGACCCCAAAACTTGTACTTGTTCTCTGTTCCCATGAGAATCCACCCTGAAAGGAATCTCAGGCTAGCAGTTTCAGACTGAATAATGGACCCTAAGGTAAATGCTAAGTGACTCTTGCATAGTAGGCACATGTCAATCTTGTAAGCTGAAAGTCCTGAGTTCAATCCCTGAAAGGGGGATGTGGTACAATGGGAGAAGCTTCTAAGGCAAAAGGAGACACTTAGCTTTTACCTTAGGGTCCATTATTCAGTCTGAAACTGCTAGCCTGAGATTCCCTTCAGGGTGGATTCTCATGGGAACAGGGAACAAGTACAAGCTTTGGGGTCTCCAACTTACAAGCTAGTCTTAAAACTTGGGGTTCATCAGATCTTACTAGGCTACAATTTTGAGGTCTCTAGATTCCACATTGACAACATGTTACTATCACCCAGTTAGCACATGGGTTGCAGTCTTCCTTTTGGAGGTGCAAACTCCTGTAGTAAGTTTCCCTTATTTTAAGGTAAAGTACGGATGTATTTGCTTTTGTTGATTAATTCAAAAGTAGTAAAAGAGAGTTAATCCGGTCCTCACAATCTAGTGAGGTACTAAGTAGGGGTATTTATTTAAGTTATTGTTTCAGAACAAGACAAAGAGAAATAAGAATTTCCTTTCACAGAAAGCATCTTTTTGTCTTTTGGCCTCTTTGAATCCCCAGCATCTTGCACATAGTTGGTGCTTAATAAATGTTTATTGAATGGATAGATGGATAGATGAATGAATGTCATGGATTCAAGACCCTTTATGTTCCTATTTGCCCTCCCCTGGACATTAGAAGGACTGAGTAGCTCTGTTTTCTCTCTGATGTCAGTTATCATTAGCCCATCTTTCCTAACAAAAATTCTCTTTTGTTTTTGTCTCTCCATGAAATGGGGAAAAATGTCCTTGTGATTAGATTTAGCTTTCCTGATCATCCTCAGCTCATTCTGAGCTTTAACATTCCTGACAATTTTTTCCTTCTACATAATAAGAACTTAGTAATAGTCTTTTGAATTGGATTAAATTTAATTTCCCCTTTGGCTGACGTTTGTCAGGGACTTCCCAGGCCCTTTAGATAAACAGCCAGAAATTCTGGCCAAGGTGGGACATTTCCCAGGAGACACATCCAGACTATAAAACCATTTGCATCATCTATAATTTGGGTACCAGATTTTCTAATGAGAAATACTATGAATGAAATGGGATATGGAGATGGATGAGATTTTCAAGGGCTGGTGATTATCCTGAAAGTCAGGTAGAGAAGGGTTGATTGTCCACATAGCATTTGATTAGAAGCTGGTGACCAGTGAAGTGAAATGTCAGTGGTGCTGGAGGAAAATTTACTTTATCAACTGTGTAGAAAGTACTAACTCAGGCATAACTCAAGTAGAACCAGATTTCTGAAATAAGCCAAACAAGGGGAAAATGTAACAATGGCTTTCCCCTTTGCAGTTGTGTATGGAATTCATGTCTTTTTTTTTTTTTTTTCTCCAAGTGAGGTGGTAAGAAGGGTGACTTTTTGGCTTTGGAAGACTTTGGAAATGAAAAAAAAATCTAGGGGGCAGCTGGGTAGCTCAGTGGAGTGAGAGCCAGGCCTAGAGATGGGAGGTCCTAGGTTCAAATCCGGCCTCAGCCACTTCCCAGCTGTGTGACCCTGGGCAAGTCACTTGACCCCCATTGGCCCACCCTTACCACTCTTCCACCTATGAGACAATACACCGAAGTTAAGGGTTAAAAAAAAAAAAAATCTGGATGAGTAGACAATAAAAGTAAGATGCAGCACATCTTAGCAAGTTAGCATCCATCTTAAAGAATCTGGCTAACTCAGTAAGTAAATGCAAAAGGGGGACAGCTGGGTAGCTCAGTGGATTAAGAGCCAGGCCTAGAGACAGGACGTCCTAGGTTCAAATCTGGCTTCAGACAGTTCCCAGCTGTGTAACCCTGGGCAAGTCACTTGACCCCCATTGCCTACCCTTACCACTCACAGTATTGACTCCAAGATGGAAGGTAAGGCCTTTAATAAATAAATAAACAAACAAACAAACAAATAAATAAAATAAAGTAAAGTAAAGTAAATGCAAAAGATATAAACAGAACCTAATTTGGGAATGAGCACAGAATCCCTAAAGAGTGACTGCATGGGTTACTTACAAAGACAGAAAACTGATGCCTTATTAAAGCTGTACACTATTTAATATTTCAATCCCCAACTTCCATTCTTAGTACAGATTTATAAATAGGGCCTCTCTATTAGTAATATATCTTGAACATAGAGAAAATGATTATTGACTTTACACATTGTTTTAAAGTTTGTAAAGAGCTTTCCACACAATCTTGAGGGTGGTTTTTTCTTGTTTTTAGTTAGTTTGTATTTTTTAATATCTAAGTCTGCAATATAGGAATTCCCTCTATTGGTGCAACTTATATTCTGTGGGCACCTAGAGGTTAAGTGATTTATCAGGGGTCACATAAACCAGTATGTGTCAGAGATAAAACTTGGATTTGGGTCTTCCTGGCTCCATAACCCAAATGGAAAAGTAGTGTGAATATTTTACTGATTTTATAGATAAATCTTAAGGTAAACTATTTCCTGGGTGTCAAATCTGGCCCTGCCTGTGTGTGTAAGGCCTATAAGCTAAGAATAGTTTTTTATATTTTAAAACACAATAAAACTTTATTTTAAAATGTAAAAATCATTCTTCCCTTGCAGGCTGTTATTTGCCAACCCTTATTATAGATGAAAAAACAAACTTAGAAGGTTTAAGTGATTTGCTCATCATTACAGAATTAGTAATTAATGGAGCTGGAATTTGGACGTAAATCTTCTTGACCAAGTCTAGCATTCTTTCTACCAAACCACATCGTGGCATAAAGATGCTTCATCTATAGGGCCAGAAACTTGTGGCCCAAAGAGATGATTGTTTGGAGTTATGGAGAGAAACATTACGACACTGTCCACCAACTGACCATCCCACCAACTGACCATTCCACGGAAGCTACTTTAAGCATCTGGATTTGACTCAGTCCTTGGCCCTGTGCCCAACATTTTTCCTGTTGGCCTCCAATTGTGCTTCTGCCAGTGGGCTCAATTGAACTAGTTAAGCAAGCTGCCCTCACACTTTGGGGGTGCCATGCTTTTTAGTTTTAAAAAAATGATATAATTTGGGGGCAGCTGGGGGGCTCAGTGGATAGAAAGCCAGGCCTGGAGATGGGAGGTCCTGAGGCCTCAGATATTTCCTAGCTGGGTGACCCGAGGCTTAACCCCAAATGTTGATCCCTTATTACTCTTTTGCTGTACTATCAGTTCTAAGACAGAAGATAAGCACTTAAAAAAAAGATACTAAAAAGTTCAAAATAGTTCTTGTGGACAGGGGAATGACTGCAATGACCTACAAGTGACTGTTCTCTCACCTCTGCAGCTTATAATGGAATGACGTACCTTCCCTTGGCTTGTTGTCCCCAATTTATCCAATCTATATATACATTTTTTACATTTTATCTTCCATTAGACTGTGAGATCCTTGAGAACAGGGACTGTTTTTTACTTTTCTTTGAATCCTTTGCAACTAGCAGAGTTCCTGGCAGATAGTAAGCTTAATACAGGCGTCTCTTGTAGATATTGTGGGTTCAGTTCCAGACCACAGCAAGAAAGCAGATAAAAGGAGACACACAATTTTTTTTTTGTTTCCCAGTGCATTTAAAAAAAATCAGGTCAACACTATACTGTAGTCTCTTAAATGGGTAATAGTATTATGTCTAAAAATATAAGCATATACCTTAATAATAAAATATTAAAAATAAAATAATAAAAGGTTTTATTACTAAAAAATGCTAACCATCATCTGAGCCTTCAGCTGGTGGAGAGTCTTGCCTTGGTGCCATTGACCCAGAGTATGCAGAGGGGCTTATACAAGAAGGTGTTATGATTTAAGGACGAAGAGTCAAGGGTGGCACTAGGTTGTGAGCCCAGGGGACTAGAAGAATGGAGGTGTCCTTGATAATAAAAGTAAAGTTAGGAAGAGGAGAGAGGTTTTTTTTTTAGTCTTTTTTTATTTATTAGTTTTTAAATTTAGAATATTTTTCAATGGTTACATGAGTCATGTTCTTTTCCTTCCCCTCTTCCCTCCTCCCTCCCTGAGCTGACAAGCAATTCCACTGGGTTTTACACGTATCATTGTTCAAAACCCATTTCCATATTATTAATATTTGCAATAGAGCATGAGATCATTTAAAGTCAAAATCCCCAATCATATACCCATCAAACCATGTGATCCATCATATATTTTTCTTCTGCATTTCTACTCGAGGGGAGAGTTTTTGAGGAAAGATAATGAGTTAAAATGTGGATATATTGAGTGTAAGATGTCTACTGGACATCCAGTTCAACATGTCTGAAAAGTAGTTGGAAATGAGAAACTGGAAATAAGTAGAGAGGTTAGGACATGTTTTATAGACATGGGAATGAAATCCACTAGAGCAGAGGAGATCACCAAACAGAATCTGGGGACAAGAGGTGATGGACGGTGCATGGTTGGCTGTGAAGTGATTGAAGATCTGTCTAAAGAAAGAGAGGAGTGGCCAGATAGGTAGAAGGAGAGCCTGGACAGTAGTGTCATGAAAACCTGAGAAAGAAGAGAATATCAAGGAAGAGCACTGCTTATATTTATTTGTTGGTAACACACTATACTAATGCACCCACATGGCACAATGGATAGAATTCTGGACCTGGAGTCAGGAAGTCCTAAATTCAATCCTATCTTCAGATACTTTATAGCTGTATGACCCTGGGCAAGTCACTGAACCACCTCCCTGGGACTCAGTTGCTTTATCTGTCAAATGGAGATAATAATAGCACTTCTATCCCAGGGTAGATGTGAGGATAACGTGAGATAATATTTGTAAAGTGCCCTGTAAACTTTAAAACTATTATTTAACCCACCACAAACATTTCCCATACCCTTTTGGATTGAATATTTCAATCCACTGAAAATGTGCTGTCCATGACTTGTTATTGATACAGCATTTTCTGAAGACTCTGATTGTAAAAAGGTGGGATTTTCTGGTAATGAGCTAGTTTGGGAACATTTTTTATCTACTGGCATTATCCTTACTGCCTTATAAACATAGTCCTGTCTTCCTCCCCATCTTTTTTTTTTTTTTTAAACCCTTAACTTCTGTGTATTGGCTCCTTGGTGGAAGAGTGGAAGGTGGAAGGGCAATGGGGGTCAAGTGACTTGCCCAGGGTCATACAGCTGGGAAGTGTCTGAGGCTGGATTGGACCTCCTGTCTCTAGGCCTGACTCTCCCCATCTTTAAAAAAAAAAATTCTCCAAACTTTCACTTAAGCTCTCTTTAAGCTATTGCCCTATATCTCTCCTCCTATCATAGTTAATTTTTTGGCAAAAACAATTTGCCTCTACTTTCTCACCTCACTTTACCACTCATTTTGCAATACCTAGGAATCCCTGAGTTTCTTTAGCATTTCTTGATGGAAATTGTCCTCTCTAGGACAATCAATGATCTTTTTTATTTTTTTTAAACTTTTGTCTCTCTCTTTTTTAAATTTTTTTTAATAAAAAAAATTTTTTTAGAAAAAATTTTCCATGGTTGCATGATTCATGTTCTTTTCCTCCCCCCAAACCATTCCCTGCTGCCCCCGGCCGATGCACATTTCCACTGAGTTTTACATGTGTCATTATCAATGATCTTGTAATTGTCAAATCGGATGGCCTTTTCTTAGTTATCATCCTCTTTAAGTTTTCAGCAACTTTTTTTAATCCTTTAATTTCTTAGTATCAGTTTTAGGACAGAAGAGTGACAAGGACTAGGCAGTTGGGGTTGGGACTTTCCCAGGGTCACACAGGAAGTGTTAGAGGCCACATTTGAACCCAGGTCCTCCCAGCCTCAAGCCTGGTTATCCACGTTGCTACCTCACTGTCCTGAGTGATAGTTATTACTCTTCCACTCCTCCTACATATTCTCTTCTCCCCTTAGCTTTTTGGATGCCATTTTCTTCTGGTTCACCTCCTGAGTTTTCTTTCTTTCTTTCTTTCTTTCTTTTTTTAAACCCATAGGTGGAAGATTGGTAAGGGTGGGCAATGGGGGTCAGGTGACTTGCCCAGGGTCACACAGCTGGGAAGTGGCTGAGGCGGGGTTTGAACCTAGGACCTCCTGTCTCTAGGCCTGACTCTCACTCCACTGAGCTACCCAGCTGCCCCTGTGAGTTTTCTTTCTTAATAGATCTTTCCCTGGGTATAAGTCAGGGCTCTGTCCTCTGTGCACTTCTTTCTCTCCCTGGTGATATCAATAGCAAATACATTTCAATTATCATCTCTATTATAGAAATATTGCAGAAAAATCTATACATTCTAGCCCTAACCTCTCTTCTGAATTCCAGTTCTGTGTCTATCATTCACTGCCTGCTGGAGACCACCTGGATGTCCCCATAAGCTTCACAACTTTAATTGTGTACAAATTTATTTCAGTTGGGGACGCCACCTTTTTTCCAGCAATAGAAGTTTGCAGCCTTGGGGTCCTTGAATCTAGTAGTGCATTCCCCTTTTCTCTAGCACAGGAATTTTTATTTAATTTTTTTTCCTTGGGGAAGCAGCTGGGTGGTACAATGCAGAAAGTGTTAAGACCTGGAGCTAGGAGAACCTGAGTTCAAATGGAGTCCAAGACATTTGCTAGCTTTGTGACCCTGGACAAGTCACCATATCTCAGTCTACCTCATTCTCCTCCTGGACAAAAGGACAATAATAGCACCTACCTCCCAGGGTGGTTGTAATGATCAAATGAAGGAATGTTTATAAAGTCCTTTGCAAACCTCAAAAGGCAAAATAAATGCTATCAGTAATAGTAGTATCAGAGGCCCCTTTGAAAATCTAGTGAAGTCTATGAGCTCCTTTTTAGTAAAATACTTTTACATAAAAAAAGAATTTAAAATACATAGGATTGGAAAGGAACCAATTATATTGATATATGCCTATCAGAATATTTTAAAAGAAATTCATCAACAACAAGTTAAGAACCTGGCTCTAAGTTTAAACTCTTTAAATGCTCTGAGTTTGGCATTTAAAACCCTTCACTATCTTCTCTAGTTTATCATTACAGATTAATTTCATATTGTTCCCTTTGATGCATTTCTATTTCAGACAAATTGTTGACTTTTCCTTCCTGAATTTAACATTCCATCCACCTTTTCAATTTTGCTCCTACAGTAGCCCCCAACCCAGTTCAGTCTTTTAAAATCTTTACATTTTCAGAGCTCCCTCAGACCTCCTAACCTTTTATTTACTTATCAAGATAAAAGCTGGATCCTCCCAGTGGAATGTAAACTCCTTGAGAGCAAGGAATTTTGTTTGTTGGTTTCTTTCTTTGTTTTCCGATTCCCTGGGCCTACTAGATACTTTAAAAATGCTAATTAAATTTATTTGAATTGAAATTTCCTAGATCTCATTATCCTTTTCCAGTTTAAAGCTCCTTTCATAATCTACTGGAAACCCTTCTTCGGAAGAGCACCTCCCAGGACTGAAGATTTGCATCTTATCCCCTTTTTGTGGGGACACAAGGAATTCCACTGATTCATACTCAGGACTTCTCAAATTCAAAATCAACTGTGGGTTGGCCAAGGATTTTGGAAAGTTATATTGGGAAGGAGCAACTGGGTTCTCAATGGGGAGAGTCAGGTCTGGAGATGAAAGATCCTGGATTCATATTTGACCTCAGACAGTTCCTAGCTGTGTGACCCTGGGCAAGTCACTTAACCCCCATTTCCTAGCCCTTACAGCTCTTCTGCCTTGGAACCTATATAGTATTGATTCCAAGAAGGAAGATAAGAGTTTTAAAAAATAGTATAATAGGTTATTTGTGAATCCTCTAAATGCAGTTTAAGCTGTAAACTGACTTAGTTTAAGAGAATTTGTTTGATGAGGTTTGTTTCCATAGGGGATATGTAATTTTTTGCCTATAAGAAAAAAAGCCTTGCCAAAATCTTCATGATTGTTCAGATTTTCTGAGGCCTGAATTTAGACTTGAGCATATTTTTTTAGCATGTTTTTTTGTAGAATTCCATAATTTCTGTGTTTTAGTAAATATACATTTGGCAGCAGTTACCCACCACATGAACTCAGAGAGGGGATATTTTTCCAATAACACCTCCAATTTACTCTGTATAGTATATACATAGTTGTTTGCATGTTGTCTCTCCCATTAGAAAGTGAGCTCCTTGAATGGGATTCCTTTCCCCTCTGCAGAGAGGGGAAGGGGGTAAGAAAAAAGTATTTATACTAAGCTTGCTATGTCCTGGCTACCACACTATTTGTTGTTCAATTGTTTTTCAGTGGTGTCCAACTCTTTGTGACCCCTTTGTGGTTTTCTTGGCAAAGGTACTGGAGTGGTTGACCATTTCCTTCTCCAGCTCATTCGACAGATGAGAAAACTGAGGCAAACAGGTTTAAGTGACTCACCCAGGGTTGGACAGCTAGTAAGTATCTGGGGCCAGATTTGAAGTTCTGGACATGAGTCTTCCTAGCTCTCTATCCACTGACTCACCTAGCTGCCCCAGTGTTTCTGTTCTAAATAAGCTTTTTACAAATATTATCTTGTTTAATCCTCAATAAGCCTGGGAGGTCAGTGCTGTTATCCTCATTTTACAGTTTTAAAGTTTTAGCTTTTCTTTATCTCTCCAGTACTTAGCACAATACCTGGCACATAGTAAGGGCTTAATAAATGCTTGTTGACTGACATCTCGTTATGGAATCCATCCTGAGTTCTCAAAGGCTATGCCACTGGAACTCAAGTTCTGGCAGGTTCTACCAATCTGGAAAGGCTAGAAGTACATGCTGAAGGTAAGCTGTTGAAGAACCAGCCCAGCTGAGTTTAGAAAGCTTCATTAGAAAAGTTTGCCAAAAAATCGAATGTAATGAACTTCTCTACTAGTAGCAATGCAGTAATCCAGGACAATTCTGAGGGACTTAGGAGAAACAACACTATTCACATCCAGAGAAAGAACTGTGGGAGCAGAAAGGCAGAGGAAAAACAACTGCTTGATCACATGGGTCAATGGGGATATGATTGGGGATGTAGAATCTAAGCAATCACCCTAATGCAATTATCAATAATATGGAAATAGGTCTTGATCAATGATACATGTAAAACCCAGTGGAATTGCTCCTTGGCTATGGGAGGGAATGGGAAGAGGGGAGGGAAAGAACATGAATCATGTAACCATGGAAAAATATTCTAAATCAATTAATTAAACAAAATTTTTAATTAAAAAAAAAGAAAAGTTTGCCAGTACACTTTTTTTCTTTTTACATTTATTTATTTTTTTAAACCCTTAACTTCTGTGTATTGGCTCCTTGGTGGAAGAGTGGTAAGGATGGGCAATGGGGGTCAAGTGACTTGCCCAGGGTCACTCAGCTGGGAAGTGTCTGGATTTGAACCCAGGACCTCCCGTCTGTAGGCCTGACTCTCAATCCACTGAGCTACCCAGCTGCCCTGCCAGTACACTTTTAGTGGAGCTGTGAATTGTTCCAACCATTCTGGAAAGCAATTTGGAACCATGCCCAAAGAGCCATCAAACTGCCTATAGCCTTTGACCCAGCAATACCACTACTAGGTGTGTATCCCAAAGAGATCAAAGATAGGGGGGGAGGACCTATTTGAACAAAAGTATTTTTAGCAGCTTTTTTTTGTGTGTGGTGGGAAAGAATTGGAAACTGAAGGGATGTCCATCAGTTGGGAAATGGTTGAGGAAGTTGTGGTAGATGATTGTAATAGAATACTATTGTGCCACAAGAAATGAAGGACACTACTATGATCACTAAAAAACAATAATCTGGAAAGACTTATTATATGAAGTGATGCAAAGTGAAGTGAGCAGAACCAGGAGATCAATTGTGAAAGACTATTATGAGCAATATAAGAATCTTAATACAATTCCAAGGGACTCCTGATGGAAAATGCTATCCACTGCCAAAGAAGGAACTGTGGAGCCAAAATGCACATTGAAGCATTTCTTCGCTTTATTTCCTTCATGAATTTTTCTCTAATATAAGCAATTTGTGTCTTCTTTCACATCATGATGAACTTGAAAATATGTATTATATAATTACACACGTATAACCTCTATCAATAATACCTGCCATCTTGGGGAAAAGGGAAGAGTGGAAGTAAGAAAGAGAACATGGATCACAAAATTTCAGAAAATGATTATTAAAAATTATATCTACATATAATCTGGAAAAAAAAAACAGAAAAAAGCGGGGGAGGGAGCTACTAAATGATGAATGCTTTAACCACAGAAATTCTGAAAACAGATTAAAAAATTCAAAGAACTCAATTTGTTTAGTCTCCTATGCTTCCACAGTGGCAGTGGTAGAAAAGGGGTGGGGGGGTGGGGAAGGGGAAAGTAAGAACATGAATCCTGTAACCATGATAACTTTTCTAAAAAATAAAAATTATTTAAAAAGAAAAAAAAGAAAAGGGGTCAGAAGGAATGATGAATCATAATTTTTATATTATTTACAAAGCTTAGCTGTTGATGCTTTTAATTTATGATTTAATTTATGATCAATGACCAGCAGAAGAAGAGAAATTGATTTGCATCTGTTTTGAAAATCTTCTTATAAAGGAAACCAAATTTTGGCCACATAAAAGGATAGATCACAGATTCTCTCTAGAGAGGTGAATAAAGAAGGTAATAGAATAAATTTCACCAGGTAGCCAAAGGCATCAAGAAACATAATTTCATGGCAAACGAATTCATCTTGTCTTGCAGTTTCTCATGGTGAACATAAGCAAACAGAACTCCAGGAGAATAATTGCACTTTATTTGTCTAGTGCATGGAAGGGACTTCAGAGAAGACCAGATTGTACAATCTTTGAAAAATTTGGCAAGATAAAGTCAACATGAATGAAGAGGGCAAAGACTCTTAGAATACTTAGAAGCATCCCCTCAGTATACCTACCATTCGTTATTTCTTCAAGAATACTATCAGAGGGGAAGCTGGGTGGCTCAGTGGATTGAGAGCCAGGCCTAGACACAGGAGGTCCTGGGTTCAAATCTGTCCTCAGACACTTCCTAGCTGTGTGACCCATTGCCCAGTCCTTACCGTTCTTCTGCCTTAGAACTGATACTTAGTATTGATTCTGAGACAGACAGTGAGGGTTAAAAAAGAAAAAAAAAAGAGTATCCTTGTTGGGTGTGGCAGTTAATGAAATACATAACCCAAAATGAAATCAACTTAAACCTTAGCAGACAGGAAACAATGATTTGCTTATGCAGAGGTCATTTCACAACCTGTTGTCTGTGCAATAGATAGCTGATTTTTGAAATGACAGCTATATCTGGCAGATCTTGGACTTGTTACAGCAACTGTCACAATCGATAGTAGAAAAGGAAAAAAGAATCAAGATGAGAAGACCTTGTGTTTGCCTACATCAGCTTCAACCCTAAAAAGCTCACCTAAAAAGATGTCAACTACTAAAAATGGGAAACAGATCAAAGATGAATCAGTGAACCTTTTATTTAGTGCCAGCCAGATATTGTGCTACATGCTAGGGAGACAGAAAGAGACCAGAAATATTTCCTGCCCTCAGAGGAGCTTAGAATCTAAGGAAGAGACAACCAAGTTGTACAAAGATGAATTGGTAAACCTTTATTTAGTGCCTGTTCTGTGCCAGATATTGTGCTATGAGCTAGGGAGAAAGAGACCAAAGATATTTCCTGCCCTCAGAGGAGCTTAGAATCTAAGGAAGAGACAACCAAAGCAAACTATATTCAGGACAGATAAGAAATAATTAACGGGAAGTCATTGGAATTAAGAAGGGTTAGGAAAGATTTCCAGTAGAAGATGGGATTTTAGTTGGAATTTAAAGTAAGCCAGGGAGGTCAGTAATCAGAACAAAGGAGGGAGAGCATTCCAGGAAAGGGAGAAAACCAGAGAAAATGCCTAGAGCAGAGAGATGGGAGAATCTTGTTTATAGAACAGCCCAAGAGGCCAGTTGTTGCTGGATTGAGGAGTATGAGTCTGGGAGGAAGGTATAAGAAGACTGGAAAGGTGGGGGCAAGCTTTTTATGGACTTTGAAAGCCAAACAGAGCATTTTGCTTTTGATCCAAGAGGTGATAAGGAGCCTCTGGAGTTTTTGAGAAGGTGAGTGATTGTGTGCTTTAGGAAAATCACTTTAGTGGCTGAATGGAGAATGGATTGGAGCTGCCAGAGATTTGAGAAAGAGGCCCATGACCAGGCCATTGCAATAGTCTAGACATGAGGTGATGAGGGCCTGCTCTAGAGAAGATAGTGACTCTGATTATCCTAATTTATTTTATTATTATTTTTTTAGTTTAACCACTTCAAAACTGTTACCACCCTGAAGAACTGAGAAACTGCTTTGCCAGTAAACATTTGGTCTCCATGCTAAGCAGAGAGATGTGTAAATACAGGGTCTCAAATGCTTATAAAATACAAACTCAGGTGTAAAATAGAGAAAGGAAAAGGGGCAGTTAGGTATCTCTGTACAAAGAGTGCCAGGCCTGGAGACAGGAGGTCCTGGGATCTCTGGCCTCAGACATTTCCTAGCTGTGTGATCTTGGGCAAACCACTAAGCCCTGTCTAGCCCTTGTTGCTTTTCTGTCTTAGAACTGATACTAAAACAGAAGGTAAAGGTTTAAAAAAAAAGTAGAGAAAAATCACTGGACTGTACCAAAATTGTGCAGAAAATATTAATAGAGGAGGTGAAATGATTTTTAAGGTACTCATATATTAAAAGAAAAAAATCTTGAAAAAAATGGAAACAGACTTTTCCCAATGAACCAAACAAATTTGCTTACAGACTGAAGAGTCCTATTTAAAAATAGAACTATGTGATAGTAGGAGAATAAGAGTCTCAGAAAACTTGATCAAAAAAAGTTAAAACTTAAGGGCAGCTGGGTGGTTCAGTGGTTTAAGAGCCAGGCCTAGACAAGGGATGTCCTGGCTTCAATTCTGGCTTTAGACACTTCCCAGCTGTGTGACCCTGGGCAAGTCACTTAACCCCCATTGCTTAGCCCTTATCACTCTTCTGCCTTGGAACCAATGCACAGTATTGGTTCTAAGATGGAAGGTAAGAGTTAAAATAAAAGTTAAAACTTTAGCCAAACAAACATTTATTAAGGGTATATATTATGTGCTAGATGCTGGGGGTACAAAGACAGACAAAAACCATTTCCTGCTTTCTAGAAGCAGTCTAAATGGAAGATACCATGCAAACAACTCTATATATACATGATATATATGGGATAAATTGGAGGTCATTCAGAGTTAGGTACAGCAGTGGATAGGGCACTAGGTTTGGAATCAGGAGGACCTGAATCAAAATGTGGCTTCAGACACTAGCTGTGTGACTTGGACAAGTCACTTAACCCCCATTGTATAGATTTTGCCCATCTGTGTTAGAGTTGTTAATAAGACAGAAAGTGAGGGTTAAAAAAAAAAAAGTCAAAGAGAAGATATTGTATTTGAGTTTGGAGGTAACAGGGCTTTCCCCTTCTGTTTTGGATTTGTTGCTTTAGACAGAAAAATAAGTAAAAAAAAAGGCAAAGAAAAGAGAATTGCATTTGATTCTGGAGGTAACAGGGAACGCTAGAGTTTACTGAATAGGGGAATGACATGGCCAGACCTGAGCTTTTGGAATATCACTTTGGTAGCTGAGGGGAAGATGGGATTGTAGTGGGAAGAGATTTGAAGGGACACCAACAGGTTATTGCAACAGTACAGTCAAAGTAGGCCTACACCAGAGAGGGGGCAGTGTCAGGAGAGAAAAGGGGGCATACGGAGAGCTGTTGTGAAGGTACAATAAACAGGACTTGGCGACAGACTGAATTTAGGAGAGGAGAGTGAGCAGTTGACAATGACACCAAGGTTATGAGTCTGCATGACCGAGAGGAAAATGGTACCCTTGACAATGATAAGGAAATTTGGAAGGGGACAGGTTTTTGGATGTGTTGAGTTTAAGATGTCTATGGGACATTCAGTTTAAGATGTCCCTTAGACACTTTGAGATGCCAGACTGGAAGTCAGGAGAGAGGTTAGGGATGGATGAATGGATCTGGGAATCACCTGCATAGGGAAGATAATTGAATCCATGGGAACGAATGAGATTATCAAAGGAAATAGTATGAAGGGAGAAGAGGAGGCCCAGAATAGTCTTGAGGCTCCTTATTATCCTAGGAAGCATTTCTGAATTATACCACCAATCTGTGGAGATTTGAAAATATAGACATAATCCTTGGCCCAGAACCCCAGGATTTATTTATATGGAACATATTTGGATACTTTTTGTTTATATGGAGCAGGTTTAATTTTAGGAAGCTTCTCACAAATTGCTTTTCTGGGAAGCTTGAAATTTGGCTTATACAGATAAAAAAAAATAAAAAAGGCCCTAAACTCTACATGCAAATTTTCAGTCTAGCTATCTATCATCTATATTTATTTATTAATTTATTTTTAAATTCATCTACATGCACACAGAGAACAGGTTTTAATTTCACCTCACAGGAAATGTTGAACATACAGAGAATTCATGGGAGCCATAAATTTTTTAAATTGAATACCACCTTCTCCAAAAACATATAAAGTCTTCCAAAATGTTATCATAGTGTTTGTCAAAAGGTATGCCAAAAGTTTCGTGAGTTATACCTGAAAACTTCTCCTTCTACTCTGAAACTTCCCTATTCCCTCACCTATGCCACCAGCTTCACTTTATTTCCTGTTCTTCCTGGTCTATCATTAGTAAAATAATCCTAGCAAGCTCTCTATCAGCTGAAGTTCAACGCTATTCCCTCTGCTTGGGAAAGTTGAAAGAAGTGGGTCAGGGGACAGAGAAGGGCCAGAAATAACAGAAGAATCCCAAGGCCAAGAGAATAGGTCTAGAGGCCCAACTATCTAGGAACCCCTCATTGTTGTCAACCTAAATGTTTAGTAAGCTACAATTCCTCATGACAAAAAATATTGTGCACAGAGAAAGTCTGAGAACCATTATCTTAATTCCACACCAGGATGGATATTCCTAGAAAGAATATGCTTAGGGGTTTATAGATGATCTTTCATTCTCTGGTGTGTTTGACATCCCCACCATGTCCCTATAAAGCCCTCCTATCATTTTAGTGGCATTCTGTGGTTGGAGCTTCTCTGGAAGAGAAATGGGCTTGAGCCAACCTATTAGACCTATAATCTATATAATCCTCAGTAGTAGTGAAAAGCAAGGTTTATGTTATCTTTGTCCTTTATTACCCATCCTCTCTGTAGAAATTCCCTCTCCTTTCTCCAGAAGGCTGGATCCAGGAACTCTTGTCATTTTACCATTAGCCCCAGACACAGTCATCTCTTGGACCCTATGGTTCCTTCCTCTTCTGGGGATATTCCTCTTTGCTGCTGTCACTGCTTTTCTACAGCTGCTTTTTCAGGGGTGAAAAGTTCCAAGGGGGCTTTGTGGACAACTAAACTTTACTTCTTGGAGGATCTGAACTTGCTCCCTATGTAATTTCATTCTCACCTCTGGCCTCTGCTCATTTCTGTTCTAGTTTCTAATCTCTGGTCTACTTCCTTTTTCTAAAGGTCAGATTCATGGGTGTGACTGGAATGGTGCTCAGATCTATTTAAATGCTCAAATAGCCATTCCTCAATTATCTGATTCGGCCAATCTTGCTTAGGAGATATGTCAAGAACTATCCAAAGTGGGCAGCTGGGTAGCTCAGTGGATTGAGAGCTAGGACTAGAGAAGGGAGGTTCTAGGTTCAAATCCGGCCTCAGACACTTCCCAGCTGTGTGACCCTGGGCAAGTCACTTGACCCCCATTGCCTACCCTTACCACTCTTCTGTCTTGGAGCCAATACACAGTATTGATTCTAAGATGGAAGGTAAGGGTTTAAAAAAAAGAAAAGAAAAAGGAGGAAAGGGGCATCTGGGTGACTCAGTGGATTGAGAACTAGTTCAAATCTGGCCTCAGGCAAGTCCTAGCCAATACACAGTATTAATTCCAAGATCTGTTGGGCTTGACAAAGGCATATTTTCAGCCTATTCAGATGTCATTGGGCAATATTTTTCTAGGCTTATAATTTAATGGGTTTTATTTTTTTGTTTTTGTTTTTGTGGGTGATGTTTTGACATCATTTATAAGGCTAGAAATAGGGAAGGTGGTCAGGTCCAGATCTGTGATTTCACTGACATTGGGAACTCCTGAGTGAGGAAATTTCCTTTGCTAATATACAATAGTATAATAATAATTCAAGTTGGCACCTTTACTCTCTGGGTTCCATTTCTAATTTTCTCCTACCATGCCACAGCAGCCTCCTCATCCTGGGAATTCACTTTGGCCCAGGCCAGTTCATCTGCAGCCTCTTCCTCTGATTGGCTAATTTCTCCCCTATTTAAAGAAAAACACTCAGGCCATTCACATTTTCATTCCCCTACAGAGATCCACACTGGACTCTACAACTTTTTTTTTTTATCTTATCACTGTCTATGCCAGTATTTTCTCTTCTTCCTTCCCCTTTTATGCTTCCTTTTATGTGTCATCTTCTTTTCATTGGAATATAAGAATTAGGATACTATCTTTGAACCCAAGGGCTCTTTCTGTTTCTGTTTGATTTCCTAGTCCTTAGTATAGTGCTTTGTAAATAACTGTTGTTCAGTCCATCATCCAGAGTGAACCCATTTGGGCTTTTCTTAGCATAGATACTAGAGCAGTTTGCCACTTCCTTCTCCAGCTCATTTTATACAGGAGGAAAATGAAGCAAACAAGATTAAGTGACTTGCCCAGGATCACACAGCTGTAGAATTTGAATTAAGATCTTCCTGACTCCAGTTCCAAGGCTCTATCACCATGTTACCTAATTACTTTTCCCATCCATGGACATTTTTTTATGAGAGTCATACATTAAGGGAATCACTGATGCATGAACTAGTAGTGAACAGGCAGGTTTTCAAAAGTAATAATACATAATAGAATCCATCTTTTCTAACATAAAACAAGATCTGGCTGTACCTATTGTTAGTTGATTATGAAAGAAAAAAAATTTGAGTCAGTAGAGAACAAGAGTACCTTAAAGACTTTATCAATGAGGTGTCTACATCATTTATCAAAATTATTCAAGATTCCTTGCAAGATATAACAAAAGGGATAATCTTATTTCATAACTTTTCGATCATATCAGAAAAGGCACAAAAAAGAGAGACATATGCTCACCACATGTGAGAAGTCATAATGATGGACGATTTTCTGTGCAAACTGAAGAGGGATTTCCTGTGGATAGTGAGATCTTTTGGATGCATTTATTATGAATGACATGCTGATTATATCAAGTCTTGAAACACTACAGAGCCTCCTGAAAGAGATCCCTAGCCCTCAAAAGAATTTATTCTAACTATTTACACAGGAAAAATCAAGTGGATGAAGAATAAGCATTGCTCAGATCATGACATATATAGTTGGATAGTGAATTTTAGAGTTAATTCTCCCTTCTTTCCATCCTAGGTATTGGATCACAGAAAGTTAGAGATAATATCAGAAAAAATGAAGTGTTGAAGTATTCAACAAAGTATAATGAATGTGTAAATCCTATTTTATCCCTTTATGAAGAGTGAAGTCTGTCTGAGGTGACTGGAAAGGTGTTGCCATTGGATGGCTTTTAAAAAGCTAAGTTGCCAGCCCTGGATATAGTTAAATCAAGAAAAAACTTGTTAAAGTATTAACTCTAAAAGGGTGGCCAAGATAGAGAGGATTTCCCTTTGCATTCCCTTTCTCCACCATCTGCCATGGAATGTTGTAGTGGAGCTACCAGTCTTGAAGGAGACAAGGCTCTGGAAGAAGGACTAAACCATGTTGAGGGTAATCAATAAGCCTTGAACCTGTTGATGAAGTAGGGGTTGTCTGCTTCCAGGATGTGAAGACTTTCCCCTATGGAAATGGATGATGAGAATAATTTGTTCCAAAGGTCCTGAAGGCAGCTGAAACAGGCTTTATGGAGCCCCTGGAGTTTGGTAGACATTGAAGGTGCCAAGGTCATCTACTGAAACCTGGGCCATCATCAGTCATCCTGACTTTTGTCTTGCCATTGGACTTTGATGACTCTAGAAGAGAGGCTGACAACTTTGTGCAAAGCTGTGCAAACCCTGCCTCGATTAAATCCAATTCACTCACAAGTCAAGATATCAGGCTGTGATGTCATTGGTTCTCATTGAATATGAAGGATGAACAACAGAAGACATTGAATCTGGCAGCAAGCATTTTGAGAGGGTTCAAGACATAGCTGAGACACATTACTGCAGTAGGCAGAAATATAAATTCCCTAGGTAGATCAGACCCAGAACATTCCAGGTGGGAAGTAATTCTAAGAATCATGACCATGGCAGCAGAGAAGAGAGCCAACTATGGATTCAAGAGGGAATTAGCATTGAAAATGGAGGCTAGAGCATCCAGTAGAGATACTGCTCTCCCACTGTTAGCCCCTTGTGAGGATTTCTTAAGAAAAGGAAGGATTTCTGGGCCCGAAGTAATATAGACTTGATTTACCTTGGCCATATGTGTTCCTTTTATGTTCCTTGGTTTCCTTTAAGTTACAACTAAAATCCCATCTTCTACAGAAAGCCTTCCTTAACCTGTCTTAATTCCAGTGCCTTCCCTCTTTTAATTTTTTCCTATTTATTCTGTATATAGCTTGTTTTGTATATGTTTGTATATATTTATTATCTCCCCTATTAGATTGTAAATTCCTTGAGGGTAGACTGTCTTTTGCCTCTTTTTTGTATCCCCAAGCACATAGTACAAAGTCTGGCATGTTGTAGGTGCTTAATAAATGTTTATTGAATTAAACTGAATTTATTTGTATACCTTACTACCCTTGCATGCTCTTAGTGCCCATTCTTCCCTCTAATACTGTGCATATTTATGGGATAATGTGCCCTAGGCAGGCTTATGGGATTATGTTTTATAGCTACTGTTCTTACTATATCATCTTAATAAATGCTTATACTTTGAGCTAATTATGTTTAATGGCTGATATTATAAAAGTAAGCTCTCTGGTGTGGGCCTGCAAGCATTTTTAAGAGCATGGATACACAAGGAGTTTTTGGTCTTGAGGCAGTAGTAGAAAGTAGTAGTAGTAATAATAGCACTAGTTATAGTGATGGTGGTGGTGGTTGGTAGTGGTAGTGGTAGTAGTGATGATGATTGGTAATGGTAGTGGTGGTGGTGGTGGTTGGTAGTGGTAGTGGTGGTGGTGGTGGTAATTCCTTTGGAAGATCTAACCTTTGAGTACAAGTCAATGGGAAGAGGATAGCTCTGAGAAGGGCTGCTACACATGAATAAGGAAAAAATGCCCAAAGAGGCACCAAAATGTATTGCTTAAAATCACACATCAGGTAAACTGCAGCAGCATATTGTGAACCCAAGTTTTCCCCTTGAAGTACTTTTTGTAAACATGAGAAAATGGACTACCACGAAGACAACTGCTGCTTACACACCAACAAATACTACAGAGAATGAACAGAGATTTTCTATGAAGAACTTGATGCAACTATCCAAAAAAAAGTCAATATGTATTTTGATACTTGGCTACTTCAAGATTCATGCAGAAAAAGCAAGTGAAAAATTATTGGAAAATATGGTTTAAGACCAAGAAATCATCTGAAAGCTTATATAGCATTTAGAGGCTCAATCCAATATATCATAATTATTGGGGGCATCTAAGTGGTATGATGGATAGAGTACCAGCCCTAGAGGAAAGACTTGAATTCAAATCCAGACTTAAGACACTTACTGGCTGTGAGATCCTGGGCAAGTCATTTCACCTCAATTTTCCTCAGTTTTCTCATCTATAAAATAGGAATAATAATAGCATCTACCTCCCAGGAATGTTGTGAGGATCAAATAAGTTAATATATGGAATGTGCATGGCACATAGAAAGGGTTAAGCTCATTTTCAAAGCATCACTTCAGAAAGAGCTGAAGAGAAAACATTTTTCCAGTGAGCATGATGTGAGATCTAGGTAAGCCAAACTGTCATGATAGTCTTTGGAGAAGAAATAAGAAAGAGGACAACAAATAGAAATGAAGTAGATCAGATCTGCCTAAATTTCTATGGTGATCTATTTTCACTGGTACTGACAACAGAGCCAACACATTTGGACTCCTCTACCCACCTCAATACCTATTTATAATACAAGGAAACAGAAATGATATTTAAAAGATGATATCATAGAGAGTAGCTGCAGCTGACTAAATTTATGGAGAAGAAATTCATTTTGGAGGTAACAAGATTTTAAAGGAATTCAGGCATTGCTTCTCAAAATATCTAAAAGAAAAAATTTCATAAGAATAAGACATTTCAGTTAGTACACAATGCAAAAAAAAAAGTCAGAAGATTGTAGAATCATAGTATTTTGGGAGCAGCTAGATGACTCAGTGGATAGAGAGTCAGGCTTAAAGACAGGAGATTGTGGGTTCAAGTCTGACCTCAGATACTTCCTAGTTGTGGGATCCTGGGCAAGTTATTTAATCCCCTATAGTCTAACTCTTATCCCTCTTCTGTCTTGGAACCAACACACAGTATTGATTCTAAGAAGGAAGGTAAGGATTTTAAATTAAAAAGAAAAAATGAATCATGGTACGTAGAATGGGACTTAAAAAAAAAACCCATAATGCCATATTCCTAATTTTCTCAGCTTTATAATATCATTATAAAAATATGTATATGTATATGTATCAAGAATATCCAGGATAAAAATTTGAGCAGGAAATAGGAATTTGCATAACATTTTCTATAACAGACAATATTTTCACATTCCAACATTTTCCAGAAATTTTAAATTTATAACAAAACTCACACTCAAAAGAATGCTCTCCTCAAACAAATTGCTTTCCATATATACGTTAAGTTCATAGAAGAGTTCATGACAGGTACAAGGACAGAAATAATTTTGTTCAAGGATTCATTCTATATGAAAACTAAGCAAGATACAAGATAGGGAGGTACACTTGTTAACAATGTTGACTGGTGTCATGGAAGACATCCTCTGCAAATTTCGACCGAACAGGTGTCCCTATTGATGTTGTTCTCTAAATGATTGTTAGTAAATGACATTGTACCAATGGCATGCGATTATAGACTACCGTATTGTGCTATCAATTAGTGCCACAGCTATAATACATAAATATATAAAGCTATGGTATGTAATACATAAAAGTTTTGGGCCTTCCCTTTCATACTGGAAAAACAGAGTGGATGAGAAATTTGTATTATTTGGATTATTTATAGTATGCATAGATCTTCCAGAATGGATAACCCATTGATTCACTTTAACTGTACTTAGACTCCAGATGAAGGATGTCATTCTTAGAACTGAATAGGAAAAAGACATAGGTGGCACTGTTTTTGGGAAAAGTACATTGTACAGATTTTAAGGGCTCTGTCCTTACCAAACTCCTATGTGGTAAGTTCTATTATTAGGCATCTACCCCAAAAAGGTCATTGATAAAAAGAAAGTTTCATCCACCAAAATATTTAAAGCTATACTTTTGTGGTGGCAAAAGAACCAGAAACAAAATAGATGCTCATTGATTAGGGAATAAATTGTGGTATATTCATATAATGGAATATTGTCATACTGTAAGAAATGACAAGTATGTTGAATAGAGAAGAATATGGAAAGAAAGGAACTTTTGCAAAATGATTTAGGCAGAGACAAGAAAACATTATACACGATGGCTATATCATAAATGGAAAAACAACCCACAAACAATCAAAAATGAATTTTTGGGGTAGCTAGGTGGCATAGTGGACAGGACTGGAGACGAGGTCCTGGATTCAAATTTGACCTCAGACATTTCCTAGCTGTGAGACCTTGGGCAAGTCACAGAACCCTATTTGGTCCCCCCTCCCCCATGAATGTTGTAAAATTCCAAAGAACAAACATGGCCATGAAGACAGGATTATGAGGAAATATCTCCCCTCAACTCTTTTGCAGAGGTGGGAGGTTTGTGATTATGGGACATTACATATATTTAAATTTTTTTCACTGTATTGATTGATAATGCCAAATTTTTTGTCTTTCTCCTCTTTTCTTTTGTTAAAAAAATTCTTTATTATATGAGAGGATTCTCAGGGAGGAGGAAGGGGAGGACTAAGGGAGAAATTCAGGCAATGTAAAAACAAAAGATAATATTCTGTAGCCTTCAGCATAATGTCATTTACAAACAGAAACATTCATTCATAAGGTACTTTGTCTATTTGGAATGTGCACAAGATATCTTCCATGACCTTGATAAACTCCTTTGACAAGTAAACTTACCCATCCTATACATACTTTGAGTTCCCTTGCCTAAGAGTATAAGAGTAAGATGCCATTTCTACTACAATGCTTTGCAAACGTGGTAGATGTTGCATATGTTTGGTGAATTTAATCATATTGTTCCCAGTAAGTTTGAAGGAAGTATTTATTAGTGAGACCAAGGTGACAATTATTGGAAACTTGTATGGAATGTATTTTTGTTTCCAAAAGGTCGTAAGTACTTGGTTGACTAACAATCAAATTTAGTATGTTGTTTTCTTGAAAGGATCTTTTTTTTTTTTAAATCCTTACCTTCTGCCTTAAAAATCAATATTGTGTATTGGTTCTAAGACAGAAGAGTGGTAAGGGCAAGGCAATGGGGGGTTAAGTGACTTATCCAGGGTCACAAAGCGGAGAAGTATCTGAGGTCAGATTTGAACCCAGGACCTCCTATTTCTAGGCATGGCTCTCAATCCACTGAGCTACCCAGCTGCCCTGTGAAAGGTATCTTTTGAAGGAGTAAAAAACACCAAGTAAGATTATAGAACTACCACTAGAGCAGCAGATAAAAAGAAGGCTGAAGAGAGATTAGATTAGATTAGATTAGATTAGAAGCTGTGAAGGCCAGAAATTCTATTAAAGAATTTCCTCAACTTCTTCCAATATCCAAGGTGACCCTAAAGTTTCAGATGCTGAAATGAGATCCATACCTATAATAAGTGAGGAAGGATTTATGTAATATCTTTGAAAGTTGGATAGTTTCTGTAGGACTAAGGTTTAGCATACTAACACTTTTAGAATTAGATTTGTATTAGGTTTAGCTAATTTAGATTAGAAATCTTGAGAAGCTGATCCTTGACACCATATCCTAGAACCATAAAAGTTTAAGGAAAAAATCAAGACCAAGATCCAAGAAGGAATTAAAATTAATCTTTGCCTTCATAAATATAAATAACTCAGAGGTTCTCCCTGAGGGCTCTGTCCTGGACTTTATCTTTTTCTCTCTTTATATTACAATATTTCATTTCATAATCTCATCAGCTCCCATGGAAACAACTATTACCTTTATGTAGATGCTGCTCAGATTTACTTATCCAGCCCTAACCTCTCTCTTAACCTCACCAGATTGACATCTCCAATTACCTATTTGAAATTGGATGCCCCATTGACTTGTTAAGCTTGTTAAAACCGAACTCATTATCTTTTCTCCAGACTCTTCCCCTTCTGAACTCCTCTACTGGTTATTGTCTTTCATACTTAAAGAGAACCAAATATGATATCAATGGTGATGTCTTTTGACTCAAGTATAAATCGAATTCAAGAATTCAAGAGAGGCAGAGTGGCACAAAGTCCTCAGCCTCATTTTTTTCCAAAGTCATTAAAGTCCAGTGGCAAGACAAAAGTTAAGACCTGGTGATGGCCCAGGATGCAGTGAATAACCTTGGTTAACCTTGGATGACCTTGATTTCCTCAGTGTTCATCAAGTTCTAAGTGTTCCACATCGCCCCTTCTACCAGGAGGAGTCTTCACATGCTTGGGTAGATACTTCCCTCACTCAACAAAGGGCTAGAGGCTTGTTGGTTACCCTCAGCCTGGTGCCTTGGGCACCATCATCCTCCTAATCACTGAGACTTATAACCTAAGCATCATTTTGGGCTCCTTTCTTTCTCACCATCCATATCCAATCTGTTGCCAAGTCTTATAGACTTTACCTTCATAAAATTCTCCTCTTTTCTCCTCTGACATTGCTATCACTTCAGTATAAGTCTTCATCACATTATACCTCTCATTGCACTTTCATTTCAGAATTGGAAGGAAATCTGAAGTTCATTTAGCCCAATTCATGTCTAAGTAAGAGGGGCAGCTAGGTGGCAGAGTGGATAGAGCTCCCAAAGTTCAAATCCAGCCTCCAACACCAGCTATAGGACCCTGGGCAAGTAACTTAACTGTGTTTGCCTCAGTTTTCTTATCTGTAAAATGGTCTAGAGAAGGAAATGGAAAACTATTCTAATATTTTTTTTTCCATGAAAATCCCAAATGAGGTCATAAAGAGTCAGATCAAATACCTGAGTGAGAAGCCCTTCAACAACATCCCCAAAAAAGTGATCATCCAACCTTTGCTTCAGACCTCTAGTGAGGGTGAATCTACTGCCTGGTCCATTTTTGGACAACTCTAATTATTAGAATGATTTTCTTTAGGTTAAGCCTGACCTCTCTATGGCATGTACTTAATTCTGAAAATTTGCGAACTGTGAAAGTGCAATAATGAGAAGTTAAGTGCAATAATGAGAAGTTATTTGTCTTAGATGCCATGGATTTCATTTCTTGAAAAGCTCAGGGACCTGTCCTAGATCCACATCAGTTCTAGCCTTTTAACTACTTCTAGTTTATCCTAGCTGTGAGACCTTGGGCAAGTCACTGAACCCTATTTGGTCCCCCTCCCCCATGAATGTTGTAAAATTCCAAAGAACAAACATGGCCATGAAGACCTCAACTCTTTTGAGGTGAGTCAGGGGTTCCAATTCAATTCAAGACTTCCACTGAGGGGGCAGCTGGATAGCTCAGTGGATTGACAGTCAGGCCTAGAGACAGGAGGTCCTAGGTTCAAATCTGGCCTCAGACACTTTCCAGCTGTGTGACTCTGGGCAAGTCACTTGACCCCCATTGCCCACCCTTACCACTCTTCTACTTAGGAGCCAATACCCAGAAGTTAAGGGTTTAAAAAAAAGACTTCCACTGAACCTTTAAGTCAGTATGATTTTTTGGGGGAAAGCAGGATAATTTCAATCAGGGGAAACTATATGTAGCTACTTTACTTGATTTATTTGAAGAGATAAAATAAATGTGATGGGATTTGCTTTTAGATAATGCACAGATCACCTAACAGGGAGACACCCCTAAGGGATTTTACCTGGGCATGTTCATGTCTCGTAAGATGATGGCACTTCTGTGTCCCTGACTATGTGGGTAGCCACCTACAAACTTGAAGATTTTTTACTGCCCTACCGATTCTGGAAAGTTTATTAGAATATTAACTTCAAAGTTATTAAAATATTAAATAAGACCAGGTCTAGCATAGATCCCTTGGGTGGCCATACTTTTAGTTCTTTACCCAGAGAAGTGACCATTTATTCCTAGCCTTTGTTTTCCCTGACTCTGAGTTACTTTCTCTTTCATTAAAAAGAATCTCCCAATAATCAGTTAGCTTTGATTGGCTCTATAACCATAACAGGCTGTATCTTTAAAAATGGTGAGACTGAAACTTTTTCTGGCTGCTTACTCTGGCCTACAGCATCCAGAAGAAAAAGATTGTAGTTTACCTACACAGGCAGATGTCACGAACTGAATCATTGAGAGGAGAGGGACTTCTTTCCCTCATTCTATCTCTCTACTGCAGCTCAGAGAAATTAATCTGTGGGTATTTATTTCTGTTCTGTGTTTTTTGTCCTTTTTCCTGAAACCTTCAGAATCAGGTGCCTGCAGTGATCCCCTCTGGACAGAGGGTTGGAGCCATGGTGACCTTGGAATCAAAATTCCAGATAGAATCAGTTCCATAGGAAACGAGCTAAACTATGAATCTAATTCCCTTTTCCTCCCAAAGACTAAGGGAGTATAAAGGAGGAGGAGAATTAAGCCCCAAATGTTGAGAAGTGTGTTTATAGATTTACGATTATACCTTTGAAATAATTATTCCTTTATAAAAGGGAATCTGATTGTTAGTGACTGAGTGGAACTGGAGTACAGAGGGCTCCACTCCTTCCACCTGAGGGAACACCATTTGTTGGTCAGTTGGGTTAGACCCATTTGCAGAGATCCTACCATCAACCCCTTTAAGGGAGGAGAACACTGAGAGAATGGTGAAATGTAATATATCTGACCTTCTGGCAGTGAGGACCAGGGTTGTCAGTGTATGTATATTTATTTATATGAATGGAGGAGAAGAGGTGGATCTAAGTTATATGGATTTTTTTAAAGAATGGATCTTCCCATTATGTCCAGGCTCTATATACAGGAGCAACTCACTGGCCCAGTCCCACTGATTTTGGCACAGGCTGACCTGGACAGGTTTGCTCCTTCTTAGGCAATCTGGTGGCCTCCATTCCTAGATGCTTACCATATTACAATTGAATTTAGTTCAGATGATTGGCTTAGCCCATTGTAGCTCAGAACTCCAGAGCCCAAGATACCTTCCAGTCTTCAGCCTCCCAAGAGCCTCACAATTATGGGAGTTCAGTATCACACTCAGCATAGTTAGATTTTCAAAAATTGGTTGACAGTGCTAATAGGTTTTTGGATGGCTAAGCCAAAGCTTTTTCTTCTGCCTATGAATCTTCTAATTGGTGTGATTCTGAGTCATCACTTATAATTCAAAGAGAGGACCTAGGGTATTAGTTTTAGCTTCTAACACTGGGCTGAACTGAACTGGCCTCTTGGAGTGGAGGAGAATGGCCATTAGTCTTCCTCTAAATGCTTCAAAGCCATTTCGTTTCCTTCCTTCCTTCCTTCCTTCCTTCCTTCCTTCCTTCCATATGGGTTACAAAGCAGAAGACCAATAAGCACTTAGCAATGGGAGTTAAATGGAACCAATACACAGTCTTGATTCTAAGATGGAAGGAAAAGGTTTAAAAAAAGAAAGAAAGAAAAAGGAAAAATCACCTTTGGAGTTGAAAAGGTACCACTTTGGGAGGGCTAGGTGGTATACCTAAGTGCCTTCCAGGTCTCTTTTCCAGGGAGTTGCAACCTATGAACTAGATGGAACTTCCAAGGACTCCATTTTCACTTTTCCTCACTCTTCTTTTTTCTTCTCCTTTTCTAAATAATTTTATGTTAAGGGAGAGAAGGTTGTAAGGGAGATGTGTATGAATAAAAGGCAGGGAAAGGGATGCTTTAATAAGCCAGTTGAACCAGGGTGCTAAATGTCTAGGAAGGGAAATAAATGGGAGTTAAAAGTGGGCTGCCAAGGGCCTTGCACAAGTTTATGGACAATCTATCATTTCCCTGATTCTCAATATTTGGCAACCCTTGCCTAAGGTATCTATTGTAGGATAAGGAGTTGGAAATGCATAAATAAGGGAGATGGATAAATGCCAGGAGGAAATATGCTCTCAGAGAAGCAGTGCATCTCAGTGGGCAATGCCTGGTTGATACAGGTTTTGTTCTGTCATTGACTTTTTTCATAACATAGGAAGACTCACTTAACTCTGTTTTATTTTTCTGTAAAGACTATAATTAAATATCAAGTGAATATTAGACCATAGAAGTCAAATGAAGAATCAATTCATTTGATTTTACTCATTCTCTTATATGATATTAAAAAAATTTAAACCTTACCTTCCATTTTACTCTGCTGCCATCTTAACCCAGAACCTTACCTTCCATTTTAGAATCAAGACTATGTATTGGCTCCAAGGCAGAAAAGTAGTAAGGGCTAGGCAATGAGAGTTAAGTGATTTGCCCAGGGTCATACAGCTAGGAAGTGTCTGAGGTCACATTTGAACCCAGAATCTCCTGCCTCTAAATTCACCAAGCCACCTAGCCGCCTCCTTGGTATTATTCTTTAGGTCACCTGCTTAGATGCTTTTTCTCATGTTTCACAGGTAGTAGAGGACTCTGACCTTATTTATATAGTTTAGAGAAAAAGTAATTTATCTGAATTATATTATAATGAGTTGGTAATTTCTACTGAAGTATTTGTAAACTGTGTATAGAGAATTATCTGAGAAATATTTATCTTCTTATTGCAGAAAAAGGAAAGCAAACTAAATAATCATTTTTGCAACAACTTTTTCCTCTCAGAGAACCTCTGTAGTTATTTGATTTTATATTCTCCAAAGATAGCAGCATATGTTTTTCAGATAAGAAGAATTGTCCAAAATACAGTGAAAAAGGAGAAATAAAACTGTGATTCAGGAAGGAATGGAATATGTATATACATTCAAAAGACTAGGGCGGTAAAATGGGGGATTTTAGTTTGCCGAACTTAGAACCCATTTGATAATTATGAGTTAAGTTCAGAACTATGCTCAGAACTTTGGAGTTCCACATTCTATTGACTTTAGCAAAATAAACTCTAAGTTGCTAATTAAAGAATTTTTTAAAATTCCCTTGACTGCCCTAGAATATGGGAAAGATTAGAAAAATTTACTTTAAAACAAAATTCATTGAAAAAGTCATAAAACAACTTTGTTATAAAAATGATTTAAAAATTGTTTCTATCATAAAACAATGGCTCAAAAAAGAGAGGGAAAAAACCATTCGGCCAAAATCACCCCCACCCCCCAAATGTTTTGCCAAAACTATTTGGCAAAATAGCTTTACCAGGGGGCAGCTGGGTAGCTCAGTGGATTGAGAGTCAGGCCTAGAGACGGGAGGTCCTAGGTTCAAATCTGGCCTCAGACACTTCCCAGCTGTGTGACCCTGGGCAAGTCACTTGACCCCTATTGCCCACCCTTACCACTCTTCCACCTATGAGCCAATACACAGAAGTTAAGGGTTAAAGAAAATAGCTTTACCAAAAAAAAAAAAAAATTCTAGGGAGAATTAGCAAACTATACAAACTTTAGATGTTTATATTCTTTAATTTGTGTAGCACATATCAGGGTGAAAGAATTGATATTGTATTAATACCTTTTTAATGATAGAATAGAACATAGACTATTATATGAAATTATCAAATCAAATAAATTATTTCAGCATCCAACATTTTCTGAGTTGGATGTCGAGTTAATTTACTGTATCATCAAAAAGAAGTTTCAGAATATCCAGCTAAGTACCTAAGTACAAAAATTCCAGATACAGAATCCAAAGTAGTGATCCAGAAACCAGTGAAAAATGGTGATGAAGCCACTAACACTGGCTGCTATCATAGGTAGTTGGGAGTTAGTTCTTTCCATTAATCATAGGAACAGACACCCATATTTACTGGCATACCTGATTCTGAGCATTTTCACTGACCTTTTCTAATGCCTGGAATGTTCTCCTTCTTTAGCTCAGCTTCCTGGTTTCCCTGGCTTCCTTCACGTCCAGGCTAAAATTCTACCTTTTCCAGGAAGCTTTCCTGATTTCCCCAATAGCTATAAAATATTCTTTCTGTTGATCATTTCCAACATATTTAGTACATAGCTTGTTTTGTTTGCATGTTGTCTACCCCATTGAACTGTAAGCTTGAAAACAGGACTTGTCTTTTTGGACTTTTTTGTATTTCACCACTTAGCATAAAGGTCAGCAAAAATAAATGCTTAAAAAATATTTATTGGGGGCAACCCCGCAATAAGGTGGCTCTGTGAATTGAGATTCAGGCCTAGAAATAGGAGGTCCTGGTTTCAAATTTGAACCCAGACACTTCCTAACTGTGTGACCCTGAGCAAGTTGCTTAACCCCCATTGCCTAGCCCTTAGGGGCTCTTCTGCCTTAGAACCAATACACGGGACTGATTCTAAGACAAAAGATATAAAAGAATGCTTTTCTACTAGCTGACTGATATAGCATCTCCTCCCTCCCTGCCCAAGTTCTCCTTTAAAAAAAAATTATGTATTTGTCTTTAACCTTCTTTAAAAAAAAAAATTGAGTTTCTAATTCTCTCCCCTATCTCCCCTCTTCCTCACCCACTGAGAAGGCAAGCAATATGATATCAATTATACATGAGAAATCATGCAAAACTCATTTTCATATTGGCTATGACATAGTGTCTTATGATTTGCAAAATGCTTTTACATATATTAGGTAGTTTGAGTGTCGCCACAACTTTGGGTGGAAGCTACTAATTGATTTTATTGTCGCCCTTTTACAGATGAGGGAAGTGAAGGTTGGAGAGATTAAGTGATTTGGCCAAGGTCACAGGGCTACTACGTGTCTGAGACAGGATTTGAAAAACCAGGTCTTCCGGATTCCAACTTCAGAACTCTATTCAGCCCTGATTGCCACTTCTTAAATGGCAGTTGTAATATATTTAATAAAATACATATTTTATTTTTATATCTTTTAATTATATTTATTCATTCAACAAGTTAATTATTAAAAATATATATATATATATATACATATATATATATGGTGTGCATGTGTATGTGTATACTTGCTGTGTATGAGGCACTGTGTTAGGTCCTGAGGATCCCAAGACCATGGTAAGACTGGCCCTACTCTCAAGGAGATAAACATGAAATGTTCCATATATCTTAAATTTTATTTTATTTTTATCTTTATTTATTTATTGATTAATTAAGAAAAATTTTCCATGGTTACATAATTCATTTTCTTTCCCTCCCTTCCTCCCACTTCTCTCCCATAGCCAACACTCAATTCCAATGGGTTTTACAGGTGTCGTTGATCATATCTTAAATTAAAAAAAAAAATCGAACGATCGTGGATAAGGTTGAAAAACCTGAGCATTCAGTGCAAGTATTCGATGTAATAAAAATAGAAAAATGTGCAACTATCTCCCAAAGATTAATGCTTCCTTTAACCTTGCAGCGTGCAATCTAAATAGACTTCTTGGTGATTTTTAAGAAGCAGTATTAGCAGCTGGTAGATTTGGTTCTTTTTTTTTTTTTTTTTTTCAGAATGATCACTGATCTAACAATAAAAGCCCTATAATTTTCAGAACTGAATGGATTTTCACAGAAGCTGATTGGGAGGAATCAAATTAATTCCTAGGCTAACATACTTCCAGGATGAATTTATTCCACTCAGCGGAAAGATATAGGAGTGGATAAAGGGACACAACATTAAGCTGCCCCTGATTCAACTCAACAAACATTTCCTGAGTACCCAGTGATAGGATCATTATCTATTCTTAATCTAATTGGGACCCATGGTGGTAAGACTGGAAGGCCTCTGTCATCTAGGTTCGTTTTTTTCCCTAAAAACAGCCATTCTCAAGACTTAATTGGTCAAGGGGAAGAAAGTTTGAATCATTGAAATAGCTTCCTGGTCACATAAAATAAAAAAGTCTAGCACATGAATTGTTTTTTCTCCTCAGGATGGATGGATTTCCCACTGCTATGTAAATCAACACACAGGTCTGACCAAGCATGCTAATGTGGAGTTGAGGAGAGCTGTGCCCAGTTGATCCAAAATTTGTATTTTTGCAGAATAACCTTTCTGTGATATTGTTGAGTAAACTTTTGTTAAATGTTTTATGGCTTCTGAGTATCTGATTTTATTTAAATGCTAAGCAGACTTAGCCTAGAACAGGTCACTTCTTTCAAGGTGCTAACATAGATGCATCAATGGCCTTAATGTAAGTATTTCTACACCGAAGAGACTGAAATCCTTCCACACATTCCCTTCTTGTAGGAATTTTATCCTTGTCTTTCTGAAAATACCCCATAGAAGAACCACGCAATCCACTAATGGCCTTATGTGGATTCTTTTATATTTGAAAGATACTGATGTACACAAATAATCTAACATGGAAGACTTCCTGGAGGGGCTGAATCTGAGGTGAGTCAAAAGTGGAGAGGAGGGGGGCAGCTGGGTAGCTCAGTGGATTGAGAGCCAGGCCTAGAGACGGGAGGTCCTAGTTTCAAATCCAGCCTCAGACACTTACCAACTGTGTGACCCTGGACAAGTCACTTGACCCCCATTGCCTACTCTTCTGCCTTGGAGCCAATACACAGTATTGTAAGGTAAGGGTTTAAAAAAAAAAGTAGAGAGGAGGATGGAGTATGTTCCAGGTATGGTTATGTCCTGAGAAAATGCAAAGGTATAGGATCATACAGGATGAAATTAGGAAATAGCTTCTAGTTTAGCTCTAAGGGAGAAGGTTTACAAAGATAACAGAGTGAAATAAAGTTGGAAAGGAAAATAGAAGACTAATTGTCAAACACTTCAAATGACAAATGAAATAATTTGTATTTTGTTCTATAGGCAACAGGAAGACTTTGTATTATATGAATGATGGAGTGGAGAAGGGAGAAACTGGAGATGAGGGCAAGTTAAATATTAAAATAGTCTAGTTGAGAGGTGAGGACCTGAGCTAAGATGGCAATTATGTGAATGGAGAAGAGGGAACAGATGTGAGAGAAGTAAAAGAGATTTGGGCCAAGGTTGAAAGAGAATGATAAATAAGTCAAGAAGACCAAGGCATGGGTGTTGGTGGAAGGGGAGAGGGTTGAGAGTTTAATAGGGTTAGGAAAGAGCAGTGTCATGGAAACCAATAAGTAGGGATAATCCAGAAATCAGGGTTGATTAAACAGTGTCAGATGCTATGGAAGTCAAGGACAATAGGACTGTCAAAAATTATTAGATTTAATAATTAATAAGTGATTGGTGACCTTGGAGAGAGAATTTTTTGTAGACTGAAGGAGTCAGAAGCTAGAATGCAAGAGGTTGAGGAATGAATGATTAGTGAAATAAGTTGGTATGAACTATTCTTTCTAGGAGCAGAGAAGGGGAGGAAAAACATAGGGAGGTAGAAGAAATGGCATCATGAAAGGAAGGGCTTTAAAATGTTTAAAAATTCAATTGATTTCAGCATGTATTTATTTTATTTTTTATAGTGAAGAGATTGAAAAAATTCTTTTATTTTTAGTTCCAAATTCTATCTCTATCTCTCCTCTGCCACTCAGTGTGAAGGTAAAAAATACAAAAACCTATTGCAAATATGTATAGTCATACAAAAGGAATTTTCATATTAGCCATATCCACTTCCACCTTCCCCCCAAAAAAAAGCAAAAAGAAAGAGAAAAAAATTATACTTCAGTCTGTACTCTTAACCCATTAACTCTCTGTTTAGAGGTGGATAGCATGTTTCTTAGTAAGTCCTCTGGAATTGTGGTGAGTCATTGCAGTGATCAGAATTACTAAATCTTTCCTATTTGATTATCTCTACAGTATTGCTGCTATTGTTCTTGCCTCACTTTAGATCAGTTCACATTAGTCTTCCCAGGTTTTTCTGAAACCGTTCCCTTCATTAAAGTTTCTTATAGCATAACAGAATTCCTTCACATTCATATACTACAACTTGTTTAGCCATTCCCCAATTGATAGGCATTTTTTCAAGTTTCCAATTCTTTGCCATTTGAAAAAGATCTACTATAAATATTTTTGTAAATATGGGTCCTTTTTCTCTTTCTTTAATCTTTTTGGAATATAGACCTAGAATTTATATTACTAGGTCAAAGCATATGGACAATTTAATAGCCTTTTGCTATTTATTAATTTATATTATTTTTAATAATTATATTATGTTCATGTAATATAAATAATAAATACATTATATAATAAATACAATTATATTATATTTAATAATTTAATATTAATTTATATTAAATATAAAGCACAGTTTCAAATTGCTTTCTAGAATTGTTGGACTAGTTCATAGTTCCACCAACAGTGTATTAGTGTCTTTCTTCTCCAACATCTAGTATTTCTCATTTGTCTTTTCTGTCTTCTTAGCCAATCTGATGGGCTTGATGTGGTTGCAGAGTTGTTTTAGTTGGTATTTCTTTAATTATTAATGATTTAGAACACTTTTTTAATATGCCTATTGAACACTTTGATTTCTTCTTCTGAAAAATTCCCATTTATATCCTTTGACTCTTTATCAATTGATGAATGACTCTTATTCTTTAAAATTGGACACAATTCCCTATGCATTTTATTTTATTTATTTATTTCATTTTTATTGTCATGCAAAACCTACTTCCATATTGGTCATTGCCATAAGCACAACTCATACATAATCAAAACCCCAAAATGAAGCCAAAGATACACTGATGTAAAAGACAACTCCAACACTTCTTTCTCTGGAGGTGGATAGCATTCTCTGTCATAAGTCTTTCAGTATTGTCCCAGATCATTGCACTGCTGAGAGTAGTCAAGTTTTCACAGATAATCCTCATCTAATGTTGCTGTTATTTTGAACAATGTTCTCCCAGTTCTGCTTATTTTGCTCTGCATCAGTTCCTGCAGATCTTTCCAGGTTTTTCTTGCTTATCATTTCTTATAGGGAAATATATTCTATGTATTTTAGAAATGAGATCTTTATAGGAGAAATCTGAAGTAAAGATTTTGTTCCCAGTTTCCTGTATTTCTTTTAATTTGGGTTGCATTGATTTTGTGTAAAACCTATTAAATTTTATATAATCAAAATTACCCATTTTACATTCTGTGAACCTCTCTTTTTTGTTAGGTCTTGAACTCTTTCCCTATTGTGATAATTGGATTAAATCTACACTGCCCATCTTTAAATTTAATCACCAAAGGTGAAAACATCTCCATTTATGGGTGGTTTGTAACCCACATGTGCTAGAGTAACAAATCAGAATTTACTGACTGCCTCATGGGCAATCCTAAGAAAAGCGTCTGTTGTGATTGGACATGTAAACTAAGAGGAGGCCACAGGAAGTGACGCAAAAGAGGCCCCTTTAAAAAGTGACCTTAGTCAGCTGGGCTTGCTCTGCTGGTTTGTGACTGGGGTATTCCATGTGGTGAGTGTAAGACCGAATCTTCCTGAATTTCTCTTAAGGAACTTCCCTTTTAATAGAGACTTTGTGACTGAAGCTTTTGCCTCATTCGCCTCTGGGGCCCCTTGGCCCTTCGGGCTTCTGGCCCTCTGAGTTTCTGGCCTTGGGTTAATTAGATCTAGCTGGATTAACTAGGGGATTGGAGCAAATTACCTACTGTGTTAGATTCTTATTTTCTTATTTCTTCTTCCTCTTCTCAATTGTAAATAAATTTCCATAAAAGCCATTTTAACTTGAGGTTACTCTTTAATTGGAGATTGATAATTGTCCAATCCCCTGGCGACCTAACTTTTTAATATATTTACCAAATAAAACCCCCTTCCTCCCCATTACATTATCCATAGATCTGACAGGTAATTTCTTAAAGGAAGAGCTTTTAAAGAGATGTAGTTGAGAGAAAAAAGAATAATCAAAGGGCAAGGATAATCAAGGATATAAACTCAACAGTTGGTGTTGGCAAGAAGGAAGGCAATTTCACATCTGTGAAGACAAAGGAAGAGAGGTTGTGAGGGGCCATAATGAAGTTTCAAAGGACATGAGTTCTCCTTCAACTTCTATTTAAGTTCTCTCTAAATTCTTCTATCCAAATTAAATTTCTAACTTTCTTCCCAAGGCTGGCTTCAGTCTACTCAGTGAAATAGGAAGTGATGTCATGTATTTTTTTTTTAATAATTTTTATTTTTTAGAAAAGTTATCATGATTACATGATTCATGTTCTTAATTTCCCCTTCAACCCCAGATCTCCCCCGTCCCCAAAGCCGATGCGCATTTCCACTGGTTTTAACATGTGTCATCAATCAAGACTTATTTCCAAATTGTTGTTAGTTGCATTGGTGTGGTAGATTCGAGTCTACATCCCCAATCATGTCTGCCTCAACCCACGTGTTGATGTCATGTATTAAGAGAGGGAGTGAATCAAATTGAAGGCTTGAGAAGGCAAGGTTTGAAATAGTCACTGTAGGGAGTGTGATAGGGAGCCAGTAGAAATGTATACAAAGATTGCCACAAAGCAGTGAAGACTAGTGAGCCCAGTTTGAGACTTTGGGCAGTCATATTCAGCAGTTCGGGTTTACTTCTGGTTTCTGAAGGAGAAGGTTTTGTGACAGAAAGTGCTAGAGAAGATGAGCCAAATAATGAGAAAACTCTAAAGGTAGTTTGGGTTTTGGATTGTGAAGAAAGCCAGAAATTTAATTTGGAGTGAAGAATTTAGAGAGACTTTGTATAGAAGTTGAAGTAGCACTCAAGCTAAAGAAGGAAGAAGAAAAGTTTTTAGCCTAAAAATGGTCTTAATCTGAGGGTGTGGAATTGAGAGGGATCTGAGAACCTTAGGAGAAGTAAGTAGAAAAAGGTAAGCAAGAAAAGATAAACAAAATATTTTGGTGAAATATGGTAAGAGAAGGGGAAATAAGTTGGGTATGGTTGTCAAGTAGTTAAAAGTTGCTAAAAGGGCTATCAAGGTCTTAATGAGGTACAAAGAAAGTGAGTTAGATTCATCTTGGAATTAGAGTTGAAAGAAAAGGACAATGATCTATTTCATTTAGTAGGGAGAGTAGGGAAATTTTTGCTTTGAATGTACAATATTTATATATCTGCAGGAGACAAGTTTATAGACTTTTAGCACCCTGGCTCAATTCACTTGCCAAAATATCCCTTTTCTTGCCACCTACAGGCATCTCTTATATTACAGGCATTCCTTACAGTCTTTATCAAATTAAAGTATTTTAGAAAAGTAAATGAAAAAAAGAGGAGTGAGAGACAAGGGAAAATGGCATCATTTGGAGCTCCAGTAAATTAAAAGGCTGAAGCCCAATGGGAGAAATGCCTAGAAATTACTTGGAACTTTTATCATTAGCTGTGTCCCCCTGAAATTATGCCTTTCCAACTCCAACAGTTGTTTTCCTTGATTGTTTTATATAGCAACTGGGCATGAAGTACATTAATCCAGAATGATAAATGTGATTCTTATACACAACAGATAGCAGAACTTCCCTTTTGGCATCTATCTATACTTGCTTCTGTATAATTTTGTATTCTGTCTTCTCAGTTCTTCCAGTATTAAGAGGAAACTATAAAAAAAAAAAGTTCTCTTCTCATGTGTTATCAGTTTATAGAAGAACATGGTTAGGGGAATTTCCTCATCATTTTGATGAGCTTACAGCGAGCCGTTGCCTGGAATTTTGAATTGCATCTTTTTTTGGAGGGTGGACATGTCCAGGGGGAGTTTGTTGAAGAGGCTAGGACATCTAATTAAGACTCAATGATCAGCAGTATCCCCAAGTTGAATAAGTTGCTTTGGAGCTGTCCCAAATGTTTAATGAAGGATGATTTTTCCTAGTAAAGGCTGCCCCCAAGACAAATTAGTTGGTGAGAGTCTTGGGAAGAGTCACTCCTTCGAATTCTTATAAGATTAGCCTCTGTTCTAGTGACTGATTTTCTGAGTCTTTTCAAGCTAGACTTACAAAGCATCATGAGAATTAAAGATTCCTAAAGATGACTATTGGCCTTTTTTGCCTGTTCCTTTTTGCCACTTTTTTTTCCACAAAGGTATATGTGTAGGAACCATTAATGGTAGCTGTTGTAGTAGAGGCACATGGCTAAGAATAGAGTTGCTATTTGTTGTTGTTCTTGAACCTTTACCTCATAGTTAGGAAAGAGAAGATTTTCATAAGCAGTGTGAACTCAGAATTTTTCCTTCTAAACTGAGAAAAAAGAGATTTCTCGGGTAGGGCCAGTCTTGGGGATTGCCTTGAGAGGAGTGCCAAGTTTGGGAGTTTGGGGATCCATGGTATTGTTCCATGAGAACGGAATTTCCTGTAAAGGCGTTTCTTAGTAACTCTTTGAAAAAGAAGTTTATTGCTCCTAATGTTAGAAGAAATAGAACCCTGTTACATATACTGATAGAGATCTAGACATGACTTCTATTATGAGATTTTCCCTGAGTGGACTCTTTTGAGGCAAATAAAAGTCAAAGCAATTGACTCAGGTGTGGTTCACTGAGAGCAAAACAGAGATTAACCTAGATTATACAGACTTCATTGAAAAAATTAATCAGGCTTGCAGTTTGTTGGGCCAAAATTTAGAGTCATTTTCCCCAGCAGGCCAAGGAGTCTTGGGTATAGAGCTCAAGGCTTCCTGCTTCTGGAGTGGTACTGAAAGAGTTCACCTAAGTTGATAGGGGAGTATTTGTTATAACTGTGAATGAGATGGGCAAAAAAACGTTTTGGGTGCTCTTGACATGTAAACCTGGTATTGTGTTCCTAGAAAATGAAGTCCATTAGACTGGCACTGGGAAACAGGAACAGGATTAGAGACAGGGGTCATCCCAGGTTCTTATAAGATTAGCCTCTGTTCTAGTGACTGATTTTCTGAGTCTTTTCAAGCTAGACTTACAAAGCGTCATGAGAATTAGAGAACAGTAACAACAAACATGGATCAGTAAACCATTATGTGAATTAAGTGCAGCTAGTGGTTTTCTTAGTTTCTTTGACTCTGAATCTGCCAAGGGAATAAAGGCTATTTTGAGGGTTTGATCAATCGAGGGCTAGAGATAGTCCCATTCAGCCCAATCCATCTGTGAGTCCAGAATTAGGGATAAAGACAAATCAATCTGAGGATTAGAAGACCAAGTATTTAGAAATGACAGTATAAGAGTCCATATTATCTGGTCAGTGACTGGGCTAACAGAAAGACAGCAAGGTTTAATAAGTCAAGTGCACATCTGTGATTCAGGAAGAACTGGGTCTAAATCCTGCTTCTGGCACTTTCTAGTTATGAGACCCTGGATGAGTCACGTAAGTTCTGTGAGCTTCACAGGTGGTTCTCTAAGACTCTGTTGAGTTACAGATAGGTAGAGATTTTGACTCTAATTTCGTATTGCCAAACTGGATGTCCAGTAGACATTTTAAACTCAATGTATCAAAGTCAAACTCATTATCTTTTCTCCTAAATCCTCCCCCCACCCTTACCTTCCTTATTATTGTCTAGGGTAGTGGTTCTCAAACTTTTTTGGCCTACCGCCCCCTTTCCAGAAAAAATATTACTTAGCCCCCTGGAAATTAATTTAAAAAAATTTAATAGCAATTAATAGGGAAGATAAATGCACCTGTGGCCATCACCGCCTCCCTGGATCGCTGCAGCACCCACCAGGGGGCAGTGGCACCCACTTTGGGAATCACTGGTCTAAGGCAACACCATCTTCTCCGTCCCTCCGGCTTACATCCTAGGAGTCATCTTGGATTCCTCACTAACTCTCACTCCTCCATATCCAAGCTGTTCCAAGACCTATTGATTTCATCTTTGCAGCATTTCTTAAAAATGTCCCCTTCTTTTCTCTGACATTGTTACCATTCTGGTACAAGTCCTCATTATCCTTCACCTGGACTACTCTAATAGCCTGCTGGTGAGTCAGCCTGCCTCAGATCTCTCCTCATTCCAATTTAGCCTCCATTCAGCCACCACAGTGATTTTCCTAAAGCTCATTTCCAATCATGTTATCCTCTCCCCTCCCTCTACTCAATAAATGCTAGTGGCTCCCAATCAGCTCCAGCATCAAATATGAAATCCTGTGTTTGATATTCAAAGCTGTTCATAACCTAGCTTGCTCCTACCTTTCCAGCCTTCTTATACCTTGTTCTCCATCACATATTCTTTAATCCAGTGACCCTGGTCTATTGGCTCTTCCATAAACAAGGCACTCCAACTCTCAGCTCTGGGCATTTTCTCTGAGTGTCCCTCATTGTCTGGAACTCTTTCCTTCCTCATCTTCATTTATAGCCTTTCCTGGCTTCTTGTAAGTCCCAACTAATATTCCCCCTTCTAAAAGAAGCCTTCCCAATACCTCTTAATTCCTGTACTTTCCCACTTTTAATCATTTTCAATTTTATCCAATAAATATCTTCCTTTGTGTGCATTTGTTTGCATTTTTTCTCCCCCATTGTGAGCTCCTCCAGGGCAGGGATTGCCTTTTGCCTCTTTTTTCTGTCTTCAGGGCTTGGCACATAGAAGGTAATTGATAAGTGCTGATTGATGGATAAGAGGAAGAATTCCCACACTGAAACTAAAAATCCTATGTATTGACGTGGTTTAGACTGACTTATGGTGCCTTGTGGTGATGACTGAGGATGGTCTCATTTAGTACTTGCTGGTATAGGGCTGGCTACTACCTTTGGGAATTGTTAGCATCCATTTACTAGGGATGACTATATCATTCTACCATGTGGTGTTGTGTAGCACGTACCTGCAAATAACTTATGTATGTAGTGTACTTTGTCCTGAATTATAACATCTGTGACTGAAGTACAGGACCGTTTTGATGAAGGGCAGTAGAGTGGCACTGGGGTAACAGCAAAACTTTATTACTAATCTTTCCCACTTTTCTTTTATATAGCTGCTTTACATATTTTTATTTGTGTATTGTCTCCTCCGCTGTGAGTTCCTTGAAGGCAGGCATTGCCTTTTTCCTCTTTTTGTACCTTCAGCATTTAGCATAGTGCCAAGCACAAAATAAGTGGTTAATAAATAATAAAAGGCCCGGAGAGGAGAAAAACAGATGCCAACAAAGAACAGTTTCTGTCTGTGTGTACCTTTCATTGCCCTTAGTTGAGGGTAGCACACAGTAGGGCAGCTTCTGGACATGGAACCATATGACTGGAGGTCTTCAGGGATCAAAGTTTAGAGTTTTAGACAAAGATCTGGCTGGTCCCAATAGAAGACTGCCCTATTGTTCATAAAGGAACATAATTGGGACTAGAGAATTGAGGGTATTTTCTTCATTGTCTACTAAGGAGTAAGGAATGAGGTTTTACATGTATCATTGTCCAAAACCCATTTCCATATTATTAATATTTACAATAGAGTGATCAATTAAAGTCAACATCTCAAATCATAAACCCATCGAACCATGTGATCAATCATATGTTTTTCTTTTGCGTTTCTACTCCCACAGTTCTTTCTCTGGATGTGGGTAGCATTCTTTCCCATAAGTTCCTCTGGGTTGTCCTGGTCATTGCATTGCTGCTAGTAGAGAAATCCATTACATTCCATCTCCAACGGCACCATTCTGACTTACCAGAGGCTAATAATAATGATTGAAGGTGTTTTTATAACACTTTAAAGTTTGTAAAGCATTTTTTAACAAATATTTTCACATTTTATCCATATGACAATCTTTGGAGGAAGGGGAAACTGAGGCTGAGAGTGGTTAAATGACTTTTCCAGGATCTCCCAGTTAGGGAGTGTCTGAGGTTGAATTTGAACTTTGGCTTTCTTGATTCTAGGTCCAGAACTCTATCAACTGTATCTACCAAACTGCAATTGGGATGATCCAAAATTCTACTCATAATACAGGGCCTTCATTCCTTGATAATGTGAATTTGTGAGACTTATGAGCAGAATTCCAGGGAAGGTAAGTGTAGACCAGTGAGAAGGACTTTGCCAATTATCCTTCTGTGGGCTAAAATATAAAACCTTTCTAAAAATTAACTATTCTCTAAGTTTAATGTTTGTGTCAGGCTGACTGAAGTTCAAATCCAGCCTTAGACACTTCTTAAGTCTTTTTTTTTTTTAAACCCTTAACTTCTGTGTATTGGCTCTTAGGTGAAAGAGTGGTAAGGGTAGGCAATGGGGGTCAAGTGACTTGCCCAGGGTCACACAGCTGGGAAGTATCTGAGGCCAGATTTGAACCTAGGACCTCCTGTCTCTAGGTCTGACTCTCAATCCACTGAGCTACCCAGCTGTCCCCACTTCTTAGTCTTTTGAGAGACAGATCAGATTCTGATGTTTTCAAGTGGTATCCTTGATTAGAGTATGAACAATTAAGATTTTTAGATACTCATGGTCTGCTGTGTCATAAGCCACAATATGATGCAGGTTACAATAGTGATATTTGTGATCTAAAATAAGAAGAATGTCTAAATTTTCTATCCCCAGCATGGGAAGTTAAAGGTAAAATAAGTAAATGGGGTATGAAGATGTGGGAATGGCAGATAGTTAAGAAAGAGAATTTTTGATAAATTGGAGTCACTTTCTGGACATCTAACTGTTTTCCTACTTCTTTGAATTGAGAAAAGTAGTAGTTATGCTATAAAAATACTGAGACCCACACTGAGGGGGAGTTTCTAAAATGTTTTGTTTTTCTGGGTTTCAGAAGGCAAGTATTATATTAATACTTACTAGGAGAAGATCTAGTTAGTTTAGAAAAAGGGAAGCATCAACAGTCTAGAACCACAGCTCCGTATTTATTGGTTAAGTGACATGCACAATATGGTTATCTAATTGGGATGATCTAAAGAGCTCCAGAAATGTCCCTCTACCCAAAATATTTCCTCCATAGTCTACTTTTGTGCCCCAAATTCCAAAATTACAAGTTCATTCCTTTAGGAAGGATATGTAAAATATAATGCCCTTTTGAGGGATATTCAACCATTATTATTTGTTAGCACTTCAGGAAGATCAGATTTATTTTCACAAGGATAGTTGGCAGAGAGGGAACAAAGAACAAAATGAAGCCAGTTTTTATGTCCCTGAGAAGGAAGAAGATGCCTGGAAGATGGGGAAAGGCAGGTCTTGGAGGGACAACCCAAAGGAAATAACATAAAATCATAATGTAGTTTCTTGAAAATAGGAAAAGAGATATTAGCAAAGAGCAATGTGGGACTAGAATATAAATTCATTTTGGGACCGCTGGGGATAGGGTCCTGGGCCTAGAGCCAGGAAGACCCTAAATTCTGAGTGCAAATCTGGCTGTGTGACTCTGGACAAGTCAATTTAGCCCTGTTTGCCTCAGTTTTCTCATTTGGCCAATGAACTGGGGAAGGAAATGGCAGACCCTCCAATATCTTTGCCAAGAAAACCCCAAATGGAGTCATGAAGAGTTGTACAATCCTGAAAAAACAACTGAACTAAAAGTAAATTAATTTGTAAAATCGTATAGAAAATGACAGTGGAAGATTATAAACATTATTACCTTATAAAAGAGTAATAAGGCCAAAGAATCAGCAGGGAACTTGGATCATTTAGTCCAATATCTCACCTCTTTGCACTCCCCCCACAAAAAGCAGGACTCCCTTCTACAGTCTGGTGAGTCATCTATCCCCTACTTGGATTATTTCCACGATGAATTCACTATCTCACAAGATTGTTTATTTTATTTTTAAATAGTCTAATTGTTAGAAAGTTTGCCTTTGTATCAAGACAAAATATGCCTTCTATAATTACTGTCTACTCCCTTCTTGTCTTCCTCCACTGACAAGACCTCCAAACCTTTCATCGTTCAGATTTACTCCTAAACCCCAATTCATCAATATTCCTCTTAAGAACTTGTATTGTGCCAAGAACTGACTTCTGTAGACCAGATGTGGCCCAACTAGTACAGAGTATTGGGAGGCTGAGGCTATTTATTACCTCCCTTGGTGTGTACCCCATTCTGAGTTAAGAGTGCATTAGCTTTTTTGTTCCATTTTATTTCTTCTAGCTATATCACACTGTGGACTCGGAGTGACTTTACATTCAAGGCAAACCCTCAGGTTAGCTTGATGGAATGGGCTTAAACCCCTGGGGGCCTGGGGAGGGGGACGTCAAGAAGTAAGAGAGTAACAGAAGTGATCTTCCCTTGTTCACTGTTTTGCCTAGGGATGGCCTTGCTTACTTGCTTCTGATATCAGGCTATCTTTTCCACTCTCCATTCTCCCTTCTGGCCCTGTACCAAGGACTGACCAAATTCCAGGGCTAGATAGAAAGTTCCCTCCCAAAGTACTCATCTCCTCCACTCCCATTTTAAAAGTTAGGTCCCCACCCTCCACCCTCCAACATCAGCTTTGCCTCTGAAATAGTGGGGCACATCTGGCAGTAGATTAGAAGGAAAAATAATTGGTAATTGGCCATTATCAGGAAATGCACTCGGTAGGCAAAGCAAGCTTACTATTATATAGAAGCAAAGGCCCCAACAGTTCAAACTTTAAATGCCCATAAAAATACCAGAGCTGTGAAAGGGAGATTTTGGGAAAGACAAGGTTGCAGCAAAGGGAAATGGAATTTGATGACATAGCTTTCCCCAGATCTCCCTTTCACAGAGCATAATATGTATTGGTATACAAAGAAATCTAGACTTTTGGGTTGGATGAAGCCATATATTTCTTTTGTTTTTCCCTCCTTTTCCCTTCCAAATTCTCTCCCTCCCTCCACCTCACCCCCACCATTAAGAAGGCAAGAAATATGATTCCCATTATACATATGGTATCATGCAAGATAGGTTTTCACATTAACCATGTTGCCAAAAAAAAGGGCAAGAAAAATAAAGTGAAAAAAATATGTTTCAATCAGTATTTAGAGTTCATCAATTCTCTCTGCAAGTACATAGGATTTTTCATCATGAGTTCTTTGAAATTATTGTGAATGATTGTCTTGATCAGAGTAACTAAGTCACAAATATATGTTTCATAAATTTATCAAGTCATCTAAGAAAGAATGTTTTTTATTTAATTTTTAAACCCTTACTTTCCATCTTAGAATCAATACTATGTATTGAGTCCAAGGCAGAAGAGTGGTAAGGGCTAGGTCATTGGGAGTTAAGTGACTTGCCCAGGGTCATACAGCTGGGAAATGTCTGAATCCAGATTTGAACCCAGAATCTCCTGTCTGGGCCAGGTTCTCAAGCCACTGAGTCACCTAACTGCTCCTGAGAATGCTTTTTATGAGGAAAGAAGGAAACAAACAAACATTTATTAATTGCCTACTATGGGCTAGCACTTTGCTAAGTGCTTTACAAATATTATCTCATTTCATTCTCTTAATAATCCTAAGTGGGGAGCAGCTGGGTGGCTCAGTGGATTGAGAGCCAGGCCTAGAGACTGGAGGTCCTAGGTTAAAATCTGGCCTCAGATACTTCCCAGCTGTGTGACCCTAGGCAAGTCACTTGACCCCCATTGCCCACCCTTACCACTCTTCCACCTATGAGCCAATACACAGTATTGTCTCTAAGGCAGAAGGTAAGGGTTTTAAAAATAATCCTAGGTGGTAGGTACTATTATTATACTCATTTCACAGTTGAGAAAATGGAATCAGACAGAAGTTAAGTGACTTGCCCAGGATCACATAGCTAGAAAGTGACTGAAATGGGATTTGAACTCAAACCTTGCTGGCTTTAGGCCCAGCATTCTATCTACTTCTTCACCTAGCTGCTCTACCAAAGGGATTTTCTCCTGAAAACCCCTGTTGACTAAGAGAGATTTCTACACCTATCTGAATGTTGTGAAGATTAAAATTAATATGCAAAATACTAAATTTTATATGTATGAATATTTTATTAATAATAAACTAACAAAAGAGACTAACTAAAAGATACTAACCAGTTCACTCTCAAGAACCAAAGAGAGAGAGGGCAGAGTTACAGCCAACTATAAAACAATGATGTGACCATGCAAACGTGGAGGCACAGGAGAGATTAAAGGGAATTTTGGGAAAACTAAGGGATTTATGGGGGATGAAGTCCAAGGTTCAAAATCTCCATTTATACAGTGGGTGTGTATATATATATATTCTTCCCTCTTTGAACCAGTGTGTATATATATATATATATATATATATATATATATATTTTTTTTTTTTTTTTTTTTCCCTCTTTGAACCAATTCCAATGAGAGTGGGGTTCAAGAGTTGCCTGCTATTCCCTCCATTTTTCCCTTCACTGTAAAAGCTCTTCTTTGTATATCTCTTTCATGCAAGATAATTTTTCCCATTCTTCCACTCCCTTTCCCTATCACCCAGGGTAACCTTCTTTCTCATGCCTTTATTTGTTTTTTGAGATTATCCCAACATAAAGGATTTATATCCCTGCCCTCTGTGTAGACTCCTTTTAACTGCCCTCATAATAATAAAGTTCTTAGGAGTTAATGTATCATTTTCCCCTATAGTAGTATAAACATTTCAACCTTATTAAGTCCCTTATGATTTATTTTTCATGTTTGCCTTTTTATGCTTCTCTTGAGTCTTGTGCTTGAATGTCATATTTTCTATTCAGTTCAAATCTTTTCATCAGGAATTCTTGCAAGTCTTCTATGTAATTAAATATCCATTTTTTCCCCTGAAGGATTAGACTGAATTTTGTTGACTAAGTTATTCTTGTTTGCACTCCTAGGTCCTTTATCTTCTGAAATATCATATTCTAAGTCCCTTATATTTTAACAGAGATTGTGCTAAATATTGCATGATCCTGATTGTGGCTCCATGGAATTTTAATTTTTTTTTCTGGCTACTTGTAATATTTTCTTTTTGACCTAGGAGTTATGAAATTTGACTATAATATTACTGGGAGATTTCATTTTTGGATTTTTTCAGGAAGTCATTGGCAGATTTTTTTCAATTCCTATTTTACCCTTTGGTTCTAGGCTAACATTTTCCTTTTATAATTCTTTGAACTAAAATGTCTAAGTTCTCTCTCTCTCTCACTCTCTCATTCTCTCTCTCTCTCTCTCTCTCTTTTTCTTTCTCTGGCTTTCAGATAAGTCCATTAATTCTTAAATTATCATTTCTTGATCTATTTTCCAGGACAGTTGTTTTTCCAATGAGATATTTCACATTTTTTTTCTATTTTTTCATTCTTTTGACTTTGTTTTATTGTTTCTTGATGTCTCATGGACATAGCTTCTACTTGCCTAATTCTAAATTTTAATAAATTATTTTCTTCAGTGAGCTTATGTATCTTTTCTCATTTGGCCAATTCTATTTTTTTTTTAGAGTTCTTTTCTTCATTTTTTGTGTGCTTGTTTTACTAAACTGTTAATTCTCTTTTCATAATTTTCTTATTTGACTAATTTATTTTCCCAGTTTTCCCTCTACTACTCATTTCTTTCTTTATATCTTCCAGGAATTCTTCTTGGGCTTATGCTCAGTTTACATTTTTCCATTGAAGCTTTGCTATAGCTGTTTTCACATTTTCTTCTAAGTTTGTTTCTTGAGCTTCCTGTCACCATAGAAGCTTTTTATGGTCAGATTAATTTTCCCAGCCTTTTTCTTGACTTTTAACTTTATGTTAAAGTTGGGCTTTACTCACCAGGGGGTGTTACTGTTCCACAAGCTTCAAGCTTTTTTGGGCTTATGTTTTCAGAGCTAGTTCTGGGAGTCCATAACTTTTAGTGTTTCTAATGTGTGTGATCTGGGGAGAGGTGTGAACACCGCTCTTCTGACCCATGCTCTTATCTTTAATCAGGAAGATCCCTTACAGCTACAATGGGAGTGTTCTTTGTCTTAGAGTATCTCTGGGTTGAGAGTTCTTGAAGGTGCTGCTGCTGCTGTCATAGCAGCCTCCAAAGCCCTGTGTTGGCCCTGTGTGGGCTTTCAGACAGACCCTCCCCAGTGCCACAGACCTCTCCTTCCAACCTCCTAAGTTGTCTTGGGCAAGAAAAATGTCTCAGCTCAATCTTTTTTTGCTTACATCACTTCAGAATATATTTGACATGTTATTCTAAAGTTGTTTGGAGGGCAATTTTAGGAGAGTTCATCTGGATTGTTGCCTCTATTTCACCATCTTGGTTCTACCAGTGCATTCAATTTTTAAAAAAATCCCTTAGTTCCTGTCTTAGAATTAGTACTAGGTATTGATTTCAAGGCAGAAGGACAGTAAGAGCTAGGTGATGGGTGTAAAGTGATTTTCCCAGGGTCACACACCTAGGAAGTGTCTGAGGCCAGATATGAACAGAGGACCTCCTATCCACAGATATTTATTATTTAAAATTAGGGTAACAGTCAATAGTAAATACTTATTAAGCATTGTCTTTATACCAGACACTATGTTAAGCACAGGGATATAAAATGAGGCAAAATACAGTCCCTGTCATTAAGGATTTCACAATCTATTGGGAAAGACAACAAGCAAACAAAAATATATTAATAAGCTATATATAGGATATACAGAATATCCGATATATAGGACATATATATATATATATATACATATATATATATAGGATAAAAAGGAAATAATTAAAAGAGGAAGGTACTAAAATTAGGAGTAATTGCGAAGGGCTTATTGTGGAAGATTGGATTTTGGGGGGACTTGAAAGAAGCCAGAGAAAGCATTAGATGAAATTAGGAGGGAGAGCATTCCAGGAATGTGGCGTAGTCAGAGAAAATTTTTGGAGCTGAGAGATGGAGTTTCCAATAAATTAACATACTAATCGATAAAATGAATGATGATAATATTGACATTCTTGCTGTAAATGAAACCAAAAGTTCTCAAAATTGCAGCTAAAAAAAAAATGGAAGGATGGTTCACAGGTGCTCTTTGAAAGTCAAATAAAGGAGTTGGTGGAATTTCTTTTATTATGCTTCCAAAGGCAACAAGAAATATCATTTAATGATAATTTGGTAATTTCACCTTGTGGTACTCATGATAATCATAAACAAAAATCTCACCTTGAAAGTAATTGTAGCTTATTTACCAACATCTGTTACAGAGGCTGAGAGGATAGAGAAAATATATGAAAAATTTGCAAAAATTCTTCAAATTAAATCAATTTATACTTTCATACTTAGCAACTTCAATGCAAGGGTGGACATAATGAAGGAGAGCAAAAAATATGTTAGAAAATATGACAGGATCAATACATAAAAGAGGCCAAAAGCCTCTGGAGTCCCTACCAACTCTCTATTTATGATTTTATGATAATACAAACAACACAAAAATGGAAATTAACTATGTCTTAGGTAATAAATTGCTTGATACTGATATGGTATCATTTCTAAATTAGCTGTAGATAGTTAGATCATCAATTTTTTTTTTATAGGAATGAAAAATCAACACCAAATTAAAGGGAAGAAAGATATGTCATGCAATTAAAATCGCTCCAACATGATTTTTTTTAAAACAAGATAATGGGGGGCAGCTGGGTAGCTCAGTGGAGTGAGAGTTGGGCCTAGAGACAGGAGGTCCTAGGTTCAAACCCGGCCTCAGCCACTTCCCAGCTGTGTGACCCTGGGCAAGTCACTTGACCCCCATTGCCCAGCCTTACCAATCTTCCACCTATGAGACAATACACCGAAGTACAAGGGTTTAAAAAAAAACAACGAGATAGTGATATTAAAAAATGAGAAATGGTTAAGGGAATAATCATTGACAAGGATTAAAATGATCTGCAATGGAAGTTTTGTTATTCAGTTTTTTCAGTTGGGTCCAACTCTTTATGATACCATTTAGACTTTTCTTGGCAAAGATACTGGGCCCAATTTGAACTCAGGAAGAAATTTTACTGTCTAGGTCTGGTGCCCTATCTACTACTCCACTTAGAAGTTATCTTGGTATAAAACAATCACCACAAGGTGACCAAAAGAGCCTAAAATTGCCTTTACTAGCAAACATTTGACTTTCTTGTAAATAGGAGAGAAATCTTAGCCAAGAGCAATATTGGACTGGACTATAATTTTGTTTCTAAAATTTCATAGAAAATGACAGTGGAAAATTATAAATATTAAGAAGCAAAAATTTGTAGAAGGGAAAAATGATTTACATAAGACTTGATTAAGCTAACAGTGAAGAACAAAAGTGGAAGAAGTACACAAAGATGAAAAATAGAAAAGATCTTTCAAGATTTCTACAACAAAGTATTTTCTCTTTTAACAACAGTGAAGATACAACATTTGGACTCAATACTGTAGTTCCAAATATGCTCCATGAGAAAGTAGAAATGGCAATAAGAAAGAAAAGACAGAAAGCAACTGAACAAGACTAAGCTCACACTGTGTGTTAGAGGCAATGCAATTTTATGAGCTTTGAAGGATAAATTCTCAAAATATCTGAAAGATATAAATATTCTAAAATGATAGAAAAAAATTTACATGATATTAATGTTCCTAAAAGGAAACTGAGGCTATAGCAATAACTATTGACATATCAATGGATTTGTAATCTTCCACTGTACTTCTCTGTGATATTTTATGAAAAGATTTTTATTCTGGTCCAGTACTGTTCATTTGCCTAAAATCTCTCCGATTTGCAAGGAAATCAAATGTTTTCTGACTGAGGCAGTTTTAGGTTCTTTTCATCTCCTTGTTGTAATGATTGCTTGAAGCAACTTTAAATTTCATAAAAAATAGTGATAATACATATCAGTAATCAATATCTACTACTTTCTGATTTCTACAAAATCTTTATGAGATTCATCTTAAAATATGTCAAAAGCATTCTGTCTGGAAATATAAGAGAGGAAAAGATAGACATTCACAAATTAATATTCTATAACAGACCACATGATTTTTTACCATACAACTGATTGAAAGATGAAGTCAAAAAAGCAGGATCCAACTGAGTTTATTGCCTATTGATTATAAAAATACATTTTTTATTTGGTAGAAAAACACTCTGACTTAAACCATTTCCTCCAGTGAATCTCATAAATATGTGAAAATCAGAAGAGATTCTTTGTAAGATAAAACAACAGAAATAACTTAATTTGATTATCCTTTGGTTATTATTATCAATTAGGCATAAAATAGGGAGACATCTACTGGTCAACACCATTTGCCATTGAAATAGAGAAAATTCAATGCCCAGTTCAAATGAAGAGAGATTCTTCAGAGATGGTGATGCTCTCTAGATGTTTGTGGATGTAATTATGTTGATTGTATTACCCTGTATTATACTGCAGAACCTCCTAAATGAGAACTATAATCATGCAAAAGAGTTGACCCAACTATTCAGGTAGAAAAGATGAATTGGATAAAGAATATCTACTGTTTTGACCAATGGCTCTCAAACTTTTTGGTTTTTTTATTGTTGTTCAGTGATTCATTTGTGTCTGACTCCTTGTGATCCTGGGGACCATACTATCCATGTTTTGTTTTGTTTTTAAATTTTTAAATTTTATTAAATTATATTTTTTATTATCATGCAAAACATACTTCTATGTTGGTCATTGTTGTAAGAGCATGCTCATACAAACTATTTCCTTATTGGCATTTTGTTTAAAAAAAGAAGTGAGAAAAATAATGAAGTAAAAGAATATGTTTTAATCTGTATTTAAAGTTCATCACTTCATTCTCTGGATGTGGATAGCATTTTTCATCATGAATCCTTTGAAATTTTTTTGGATCATTATATTAATCAGAGTAGCTAAATCTTTCCCAGTTGATCATTTGTACAATATTGCTCTTACTACATACAATGTTCTCCTGGTTCTGCTCATTTCTCTTTGTAAGTGTTCATATTATTCTTCCTAAGTTTTTCTGAAATCATCCTACTTGTCAATTCTTAGAGCACAATAATAACCCATCACAATCACATACTACAGCTTATTCAGTTATTCTCCATTTAATGGACAGCTCTTCAATTTCCAATTCTTTGCCACCATGAAACGAGCTTCTCTAAATATTTTTGTACATATAGGTCCTTTTCATCTTCCTTTGATCTCTTTGGGATATAGGCCTAGTGGCTGTATTACTAGTATACCTTTTGGGCATAGTTCCAAATTGTTAAGATCCACCAAGAATGCATTAATATTCTTATATTCAATGTCATCTCCAACATTTTCCTTTTCTGTCATGTTAGCCAATGTTGATAGCATTGATTTTTCTCTTAGAAAACTACCCATTCACATCCTTTGTCCATTTATCAATCAGAATCTTTTTCACTTTTAAAAATTTTTGAGAATCCCTCAAGGCAATTTTGTTTATTTGGATTCTATCTATTGATATTTATCACAGTGGGAAATGTAGGGGTTAAAATTAAGGTTGGACTAAATATAAGAGAATGTGGTTGCCAATATTATAACTCAAGTCAAAATGACCTTTTTAGCAGCTTTATTTACAAAACAGAGAGAAAGAGTAAAGTAGAGAAATGTGAGAAGAGGGTAATGTTTCTTTGGTGCTTGGCTCAACTCAGGCGGGGCTAATTAGTCCTCCACTGGAGGGTCCTCAGTTGGAGGGCCATTTAGCTGGAGGACCTGGTGGTGAATTACCACGTGGCCTCCCTAAGACAGGGAGGCCTTTCTGGAAACTAATCTCTCCAGAAGCTATGAAAGGAGTCAGCCTTTTCACTCACCCATGTTGTAGTCCAAAGGGAAGATCCAAGAGCAGTCTTACCAGAAGCAGTATGAGGTCAGAGCTCCTCTAAGGCCAAGTTCAAAGGAGAAAGTGAGTTTGGGCAGGAAGTTCAGCGCTTTTATAGTGCTTTTCCCATGCTTCTTTCTGTCCCTTCCTCCACTTTATGGGGACCAATTGCCATCTATAACTTTGCTTAGGACTGCCGAGGGGGCAGTCAGTTATTTCAGAGTTGTCACCCACTTTAGCACATGGGTTGGACCTTCTCTACTTAGGTATTAAGTAGAGATGTCTTCATTTTTGGAGGTATAAACTCCTGTAGTAAGTAGTTTGTGGACTTCCTTTACTTTAGGATTAAGTATGGGTGTATTGCTTTTGTTGATTAATTCAAAAGTAGACAAAGGGAAAGTTAATCCTATCTTCACAAAATGAAAACATCTTAAAGAGGAAGCAGTCAAAGCTCATGACATTTGCACAGCCTATAGGAATTCTGGAACCCTGCATAGCAGGTGACAGAAGGATGGTAATTCCACTCAGATTCCCCTATGTGACTCTTTTCTCACTAACATTCCCTTTTATTGGAATTATTGTAATCAATATCTCTATCTAGCCCCAGGAACATATGGTGGAACATCATAGACCATTACTTGAACTCTCACAAGCCCCCTACAAACTCTTAGGAAAAGCCCTACCTTTATATGTTATAATACAGAAATTCTCCTAGAAGTCACTTTATAACAAACCAGCACATAGTGAGTTAATGTTAAAGATTTTAAAACCCTAACTTAGGCCTCTCACTCCCATACACAGGTGCCTGCAAAAACAGGCCAGAATAGTCTCCAAGTTTCCCCCCTCCCTGATTTGGTACAGTACGCATAAAAGAAAAATTAATGAAATATGGAGAAATTATCTCCATGAAAGCCTGTACTTTCCCACCACTATAGCCCAAGAGATACATCAAACACACCTAACACATTGTCTCTAAGAAAAGATGTATGGTGAGAATGGATTTCCATGCCAACTTTATGTGTGATATCAAAACGTATAAAATAAACACAGCTCAAAAACTGACCAAAGCAATCTTTATGATGCCTGACTATTGCTGAAACCCTGATTACTTTCATTTGTCTCAATCATGGAGCCAATGCTATCCCACCACCGAGATTTTCCTGGACCTGTGGGAGTCTTTTACTCCTGCTATCTTAGTGTTAGTATGAAAATAATTTTGACTTTATTGATCCTCTGAAAGGGTCTTGGGAGCTCCAGTGTTCCCTGGTCTACACTTTGAGAACTTTTGGTTAGACTATATATATATATATATATATATATAATTAAATGGATATTAAAAATTAAATCTATCTTGAAGACACTGTGTATAGATCATAAACCAGACTCGGAATTGAATAAAAGGGAAAAAGTAGGCTAAATTGTACTTGGAAAACTGTCCAACATTTCCAGTGATCTTAAGTTTCCTTTTCAAATAAAAGCCCACTTTTTAAAACATTGATATTTTTATGATAATGGTTTATGGCTGGTATATCACAATCCATCAGGATTCAAAACTGCAAGTCACCCAAAGGATAATATAGGGATTCATGGAAAGCAAAAATAAGCTGCAGAATGTTATCAAAAAGTGATTGTGTATGTAAAGCAGAGTAAAAATGTGATTGTGTGTGTAAAGCAGAGTAAAAATGATCTTTGGAAAAAAACATGAGTGAAAGAAGAGGTGGCCCAGTCATGGAATGAAAGGAATAATAGATGGATAGCCTGTGGGCTATGATAGTATTTATATATGTCCAAGGACCTAAAGGAAGGTTCCCATCACTCCAATCCCATGTATTCTTTGGACTTCATCTAGAGAATTTATAAGAGGATATGAAGAGCTAGGTCCAGAAATGGGAGGTCCTGGGTTCAAATCTAGTCTCAAATGCTTCCTAGCTTAATGACCCTGGGCAAGTCATTTATCTTGAACTGCCTGACTCTAGGCTTAGCTCTCTATTTACTGAGCCACTTAGCTTTCCCTTACTTCTATACTGTCTTGCTTGGTGATCTCATCAATTCTATGGACCCATCATTTCAATGAAGATTATTTTCAGATCTCTTTGTTCAATCCTAATTTCTTTCCTGACCTCTAGTCTTGCATCTCCAACTGCCTTTTGGACACTTTGAACTATATGTCATGTAGATATTTTAAATGCAAAATATCTAAACGTGAACTCATAATATTCCTCTCACCCCATTCTTCCCTCCTAACTTTCCTTCTTTTGAACTTTCCTCTTATTGTCAAGGGTACCAGCATCTTCTCAGTCACTCAGTCTTCTAACCTGTCACCTACAATTTCTCACTCTCCCTCACCTCACACATCCACTGTATTACCAAATCTTATTTCTATCATTACATCATTTCTTGTTTGTATCCCCTTTTTACCTCCAAGACAGATGCTAATCTGCTATAGGCTCCTTATCACTTCAAACACAGACTATTACAATAGCCTGTTGGTTGATCTCCCTGGCTCATCTGCTTTATGATCCAGTGATACTGGCTTCTTCTTCCTCTTCTTTTTTTTTTAAACACTTCTGTCTTAGAATTCATACTAAGTAGTGTTTTCCAAGGTAGAAGAGTAGTGAGGGCTAGGCAATTGGGTTTCCAAGATAGAAGAGTAGTGAGGGCTAGACTTTTGGGTTTAAATGGGTCACCCAGTAAGGAAGTGTTTGAGGTCAGATTTGAACGTAGGACCTCTCTTGTCTCCAGGCCTGGCTCTCTATCCACCAAGCCATCTAGTATTGCCCTTTGATATTGGTTTTTTGCTTTTCCTCACATAAGACACTCCATCTCCCCAAAGGATGATACCCCTCTTTTCCTTCTCCCTATCCACTATACTTTCTCCTCTATAGTTCCTGGCTTCACAGGCTTCCTTCAAGGCTTAGCTCAGATCCAGCTTCTGAAGGAACCCTCTCCCTCTCACACCTCCCCTGTTACTTCCTTTCCTCTAAGATGACTTCTTATTTACAATGTCTATATCTTGTATGCACAGAATTTTCTACATGTTGTCTCCCCTGTGAGAGTATGGACTTCCTGAGGGCAAGGTTCTTATCTTTGCCTTTCTTTGCATTCTTTGTGCTTACCTTTCTTTGCATTCTTTGTGCTTACTTATCACTGTCTCCCCCATATACAAAATGCTTAACAAGTACTTCTTGATGGTCTTACTAATATATACTTGTTGACTATCAACAAAAGTGCCATCCTCATGGTCCCTTAGATACACAAGTTTAAAAAGTCCTCTTTAAATTCTCTCTTCTTTGCCACATATTTCTAAGTCAAAGATGGGCAAACTATTCCCCACGAACCAGATCCAGATCCAGGCTGAAGTTTGCCCATCACTGCCTTAAGCAATTCCCTAATGATTAAGGAATTGCTTAAGGCAGTGATGGGCAAACTATGGCCTGGATCTGGCCTGTGGGGAATAGTTTGCCCATCACTGTTCTAAGTAATCATTAAATCTCTTTAATTCTTTCTTTATAATTTATTTTATTTTTGTGAAAGGTTATATTTATTTTTAATTCAATTCTGTCTCTGTTTACTTCATATAGTCATGTCCAACTCTTTGTTGGGGTTTTTTGGGCAAAAATGCTGGAGTGGTTTGCCATTTCCTCCTGCAACTAATTTTATAGATGAGGAAACGGAGGCGAAAAGGTTAAGTAACTTGCCCAGGGTCACAGAATGAGTAAGTGTCTGAAACCAGATTGGAATTCAAGATGAGTCTTCAATATTTCACATCTGGTGCTCTATTCACTATACCATCTAGCTGCCTCTCTCTTCAATTAAATGCAAGTCGCAATTGAGCTGTTCTTGATTATGTAAAGAAAAACATCCATTTCTGAGGTACCTTAGCAGAAAAGTCTCACTTTATGAGCTAACTTTTTTTAATTTGAAAATGTTTATTTAATAATTAATTTAGAATATTTTTTTCATGGTTACACGATTCATGTTCTTTCTTTCTTTCTTTTTTTTTTTTTTATTTCTTTTTTTTTTTTTATTAAACCCTTAACATTGTATTGGCTCCTAGGTGGAAGAGTGGTAAGGGTGGGCAATGGGGGTCAAGTGACTTGCCCAGGGACACACAGCTGGGAAGTGGCTGAGGCCGGATTTGAACCTAGGACCTCCTGTCTCTAGGCCTGACTCTCAATCCACTGAGCTACCCAACTGCCCCTCATGTTCTTTCCCTTCCCTCCTTCCACACTGCTCCCATAGCCAAGGAGCAATTCCACTGGGGTTTACATGTGTATGAGCTAACTTTTAAAGGTTTAAGAGCACTAATCCATTAAATACTTGTGGATAGTCTTTCTGAACCCATGAAAGGGTTTTGGGGGGCACTTTGAACATCCTCAGGGGACTTAGACACAGATAGATAGCTATTGTCTGGATGCACAGAGGGCAGTTTTTCATAATTAGCCTGAAGATAACATACCTTTAGCCTGTTTGGAAGGCTTAAATCAGGCAGTTTTTATTATTTATTATAAAACAGTATAAAATTATTTGTAATAATATAAAATAATTTTTAATTAAAGACATAATTAGCCTGAGGATAAAGTTCATTCAGTAGCCTTGGAAAGGACATTGCTATTTTATATCCAGTGCAGAAGCAAATTATAATTATAAACAGAAGAAACTGCTATTATTTAAAGTAGGATTTCTTATAAAATTTGTAAAGAGGGAAAAACACTTAGCACTTACAAATGACCAATTAAGAGGTTACAAGCAATCGTGTTCTACTAAATCCACCTGCCTTCAAGATAAAGTTTTTTTTTCTGGATTTATTTCAATATCAGTTCATACAATATATAGTTCATACATAACTTCTTAGTTTTCTCTAAATGCATTTCTTTTGCTGTTTCTTATAGAGATAGAGACTGGACCTGTGATTTCATTGGTAGGGGCAAGGAAACTTTCTCTACCAATCCAAGATAGTAGTTTCTTTTTAATTTCTAACTAGAGCACCAAGAGATTAAGGCAGCTGGGTGGCTCAGTGGAGGAAGAGTTGGGCTTGGCATCAGGAAGCCTTGAGTTCAAATCTGTCCTCAGATACTTATTAGCTCTGCAACCCTAGGCAAGTCATTTAACCTTTTGTTTGCCTTAATCCACTGGAGAAGGAACTAGCAAATTATTCCAGTATCTTCACCAAGAAAATTCCAAGGAGAGCATTGCTGCGCTATGGTCCATGAAATCATGAAGAGTCTTTCTCTCTCTCTCTCTCTCCCTCTCTTACACACATACACACACACCCCTGAATAAATATGAGAAATTAAGCAGTTTGCCTAGGGTTACAAAGTCAGTTTGAGATAGAGACTGAAATTTCAGCTCAAGTTTTCCTTAGCTTGAGAGGAGCATTCTATCCACTATGTTCCTCTGCCTCTCATGATCATTTTTTTGGAATAATAATAATACATTTCTTTTCATATACTATAGTTTGTTCAGTTATTCCTCCATTGCTGAGCATTTCCTTAGAGTCCATTTTTCTTGTCTATAACAAAAAGAGTTGCTATAAATATTATACATGGGTATTTTACCTCTGTTTTTGATCTCTTTGTTGATATATGCCTAGTAGTGGTATTGATGAGTCAAAGAGTATTTACAGTTTAGTGACTCTGGAGGAGAATTCCAAATACTCTTCAGAATGACTGGACCACTTGATAGCTCCACCAATAGTGTATTAGTGTTCCTATTTTCCCATAGCTTTTATAACAATGACTATTTCCTATGGTTGTCATCTTTGATGATCTGAAAGAAATGAGATAAAACCTCAGAGTTGTTTTAATCCTCATTTCTCTTATTAGTGATTTTAAGCACTGTTATATGTTTTTTTGTCAGCTTGTTATTTTTTCTTTTGAAAACAGTCAATTCATATCTTTGATAATTTATCTATGTTGTTTCTATTTCTACAGGCAGAAATTTATAAATTAATGATATTTTGAGTCATGGGTTAGGCTGCAATAGTCACATAAATCAATGGCCAAAATTAAAGGATTTCTATAACATTATCCCAGGCATATTTCCCAGCAATTTTCCTCATTCATTTACAAAGTAGGCTAGAGAAGATAGTATAAATGGTCCAGTGAATTTAATATCACTAATTATAAAGAATGAAGAGAGAATTTCATCTACTAATGTTGGATCAGTAGTACTACATCCTATATGATATATAGACTATATGTAAATAAAGTAATTTATTATTTACTCGAAGAGCATATAACTAGTTGTTAACAAGTTGGGTGACCCTAGACACCCTCCCCATCAATTAGTAATATTTCCTAACTTTGTTTTGTCCTTTTTCTTCAACTATGACCCAAGACAGCATTTCTCAGATTGTGTTACCTGAAACCAAACGTTAGTATTCTGAAAAACAATTCAAAGAATTCAGCAAAAGAAAAAGAATGGAAAAACATTCAGTAAATCCATTAATTTTGCTGTCTGTTACTGATGTCCAATGTATTTGGTGTCCAGTAGTTTGAAGAACCATCATATGTTGTTTGCAACAGATCACTTGATCAATAAACTGCCTTATTGCCCTAGCATCAATAACTGAATGTACTCAGTTATGTATAATGTTAATTATTTTACTGTTGGTCTGTCATATCAAAATGGTTTTGAAATAATTCATACCATTAATTTTTCCCTAAAAAATATTTTTGTTTCACTGTTTCTTGTGGATGATTGGACAAGAGCTGGAGGTTTGAAGGGATAAGAAAGTAAAAGTACTAGCAAAACAAATAGAGGTAGAATGAGGATTTAAACCCAGATCCTGTGACTCAAAATTCATTGTTTTTTTTCCTACTATACCTTCAATGATTATATATCATTAAAAATTGTACATTTAAGAAATCAAACATTTGAACCATAAGCATCTTGGTTACAAATCTGGTAAGGAATATATAAATATAAAAAGGGGATGCTTATTGTAATACTATAGCAGTTCACAGGATCTCTCCTTCTGTTACCTGCCTGAGGTCAATATTCCTTGCTTTTCACTTCTGTTGCCCACTTTTTTTTTTGTCCTATATTTTCTTCCCTTCCCACTCCCAATACCCTGCTCAGTCTTTTCTGGGCACATATCTCTGGGCCCATAGTCTATGAAGTAACATTTTCAATACGTACAAACTAGGTTATTTAATGGAGGTGCTGAATACAAATGAAAACCAGAATTTAATATGTAGAAACAAAATAATTTAACAAAGAAAAATGCTATATTGGTGTGTTTTATATTCATATGTTTAAAAGCAACTGAGTAGAAACTGTTTCCCAGAAAAATAGTATAGGTGAAACTCAAATTTAGTAGAGTTCTTTAAGGCAGCATTGACCCATAATACTCCAAGAGCATCTTTCAAATCACTAAAAAGCATACTTTTCCCTACAGCTACTCAGAAATAAATGTGAAAGTTAAGAAGCTTGCGCCTACCACATATGCACTTGCCATGTAATAATGACACTCCTATCTAAGAGAAAAGAACTGCCTTCTAAATGTTTTTCCTTTAGAGGACCATGTGTCATGAGCCCTCTTGAAGAAGGCTGCAATGAACAGTAATTTGCCTGAAATGGTTTTAGGGGAAGTCTTTCCTGGAGGAAGAGAGAGGAAATTGATTAAGATCAAGCCCTTTGCAATGTTGTCAGTTTTTCTGTGGAATCAAGAATGAGGTAATTTTGAGGATGCCATAAGGTTCCAAAGAGGGAACCTTAGAACATTTTCAAAACCAAATCCTAAAGATGTGAGCTGCCAGTCCATCATCGACTGGTAAAAAGAGATTGTGCTTGCAAGGACACTTCTGTTCTCAGGGTGATGGTTTGTTTATTTAACACATTAGGGTCTGTTAGTACATTTAAAAAGGATTAAAAAAAACCAAACCAAACTATAACAATTAGACTAATGTCTAGTCTAACAAACTCATTGTCATATGAGTGGCTAGAGTTCCTAAAGCAATCAGGTGCAAATTATTAATTAAAGAATTAAAAATGTCAATCTATCAGTGCCTTGATGATCATAGGTGGCTATTATCTCCACTAAAATTATGCCCAAATGCCTTAGAGCAGGGTAGAAGGGACCCTGGATTCAAGTGGGCCAACACCAATGGTGAACATGTTCCTTAAGATCTTTTTTTGTTTTAATTAAATTCCCCCCCTCCCCCAATTATACATAGAAACAATTTTTGACAACTGTTTTCTGACATTTCGCCATTCAGATTCCTGGCCCTGCTCTCTAGTTTCTTCTCCCCACTCCCATCCCCAGGTAAATAATCTGATAAAAGCTATAGCAGTGCTTTCATGAAAAACATATTTCCATATTTTCCATGCTGTGACAGAAGACACATACTATATGCAGTAAAAAACTCACAAAGGAAATAAAGTGAAAAATGGTGTGCTTTGATCTGCAATCAGATTCCCACAATTCTTTCTTTGGCTGTGGATAGCATTTTCTATCATGAATCCTTTAGGGTTATCTTGGGACCTTGTTTTGCTGATAATAGTTTAGTCCTGCATAGTTGATCATTGTACAATATTTCTGTTACTGTATTCACTGCTCTCCTGGTTCTGCTCACTTTACTTTACATCAGTTCATTGAAGTCTTTCCATGTTTTTCTGAACTCATCCTTTTGTCACTTATTATGATACAATAGCATTTCTATTACCACTTTATACCACAATTTGTTTAGCCATTCCCCAAGGGATAGACACTTCCTCAGTTTTTAATTCGTTGTCACCATAAAAAGAGCTGCTAAAAATATTTTTGTACAAGTAGGTCCTTTCCCCTTATCTCTTATCTCTTTGGGATACAAACCCAGTAGTGGTATTTCTGGGTCAAAGGGTATGCTTAATTTTATGGCCTTTTGGGCCCGGTTCCATATTGCTCTCTAGAATGGTTATAACAGTTCACAGTTCTACCAGTGGCGTATTAGTGTCCCAATTTTCCCACATCCCCTCTAGCATTTATCATTTTCCTTTTTGGTAATGTTAGCTGTCACTCTGATAAGGTGTGAGATAGTATTTCAGAGTTGTTTTAATATGCATTTTTCTAATCAGTAAGATTTAGAGCATTTTTTCATATGACTAAAGATAGTTTTAATTTCTTCATCTAAGAAATGCTTGTTCATATCCTTTGACCAATTATCAATTGGGATTAAAGTTTTACTAGAATGGAAAGACTTTGAATAGGGGATTGGTAATAGATTGTGACTGTTGTCCTAAGACCAGTCTAGCTATGTGATGGACCCATCACCAAATGTTGGACTACTACCTGCTAAATTTTTTAGCCATGGAAACTCAAGAAATTGAACAGGGTAGGGTTAGGAGGGTGATATGTGATATACATGATTATATACATTTATATGTATTTATATATGTAGAAGGGGTTTGTTGGGAAAATCAGGAGATGTAAAAACCAAAGTTATAAGTAAATATTGTTTTTTTTGAAAATAAAAAGAACAGTTGAAAAAGTACCCACACCAATGATATTATATGTCTTTCAAAGTATCACAGTAGTTTGATATCCAAGATACATAGGCAACTAATAGGAATAAGAACAAAATCCATTCCTCAATAGATAAGCGTGTAAAAGACAAGAACAAACCCTTAAAAGAATTACAAATATTAACAACTGCATGAAAGAATACTCCAAGTCACTAACAATGAGAGAAACACAAAGTGAAATAACTAAGGTTTCATTTCAAAAGCACCACATCAACAAGGATGACAAAATATATAAGAATAGACAATATTGGAAGGGTTATGGAAAGAAAGGCACATCAATACATTGTGGGTGGAATTGTGAATTAGTTCAACTATTTAGAGGAAATTATGATAGAATTAAATGAATAAAGAGACTAAAATGTTCATGCCCTTTGATCCAGATCACAGCTAGTGAAATGCTTTTTTTTAAAATTTTTATTTATTTATTTTTTTTAGAGCCCTTACTTTCCATTTTGAAGTCAATACTGTGTATTGGCTCCAAGGCAGAAGAGTGGTAAGGGTGGGCAGTGGGGGTAAAGTGACTTGCCCAAGGTCACACAGCTGGGAAGTGTCTGAGGGCAGATTTGAACCTAGGACCTCCCATCTCTAGGCCTGGCTCTCAATCCACTGAGCTACCCAGCTGACCCTGGTGAAATACTTTTAAGGAAGTCTATGCCAAAAAGAAAGACTTTATGCAAAATAATTATAGCAACACTTTTTGTAGTAGTAAATAACTATAAAGAAAGTAATGCCCATCAATGAAACAATGGTTAAATAAGTTGTAGAACATGAATATAATGGAATATTACTGTGCTCTAAATAAAGGTATTAAATTAATATAGAAATGGATTCCTGTGGGCTGTCTATTGACTTGAAAAACCACAAATTAACATTATCTATGTTATATTGTTTTTAAACTTTATCTTGTTAAATATTTGCCAGTTACATTTTAATCTGGTTTGGAGTTTTTCAGGCTTTGAGAATTTGATACCTCCACTAAAAGAAATGGTGAAATTAAACATGGTGAAAACAAGGAGCTGATGCAAAGTGAAGTCATTTTAACAAGGAAAGCACTATACACAAGGACTATAATACTATAAGTGGAAAGAATGACAATAATAAAATAATTGAATGTTATAAAATTATAATGTCAAGCTTGGCCCCAAAGAAGAGATATAAGAAAATATTGCATCCTATGCAATGCAGAGTGCCAATTTTGAAGTCAGAAAGACTCATCTAAGTCTGGCCTTAGACATTTAGTAGCTGTGTGACTCTGGACAAATCACTTAATTCTGTTTGCCTCAGTTTCTTCATCTGGGAAATGGCAAACTGCTTCAGTTTCTTTGCCAAGAAAACTCCAAATGGGGTTAAAAAAGAGTCAGTCATGACTATGATTGGACACAGTTGAAATGATTGGGCAGGACTGAAACTACTAAATAACAATAACATGCTTCGTTATAGAGGTGAAGGGCCAAGGGTGTGCAATCTTGACTATAATGTCAGACTTTCTAAGTGCATTGATTAATTTTATTGACCTGTTTTTTCCCCTCTCTTTTAAATTCTTTGTTACAAGAGGTAACTCTTTTGGTGGTATGCAAGAGAGATACTTTGGAAAATTTAGGTGATGTAAAAACCAAAGGCAGCAATAAATGGTGGGATTTTTTTGAAAGAAGAATCCCCCTCCCCCCAATCACAGGGACTATATCTACAATTTAATGTGGCCCAAGAAATGTTTTCTTTTTCTTTCTGAAGTGATGCCTAAAGCCCCTCTGAGGCTCTGGATTGACTATCTACACATTGAAAACTCAGGAATGTAGTTAGACTGGCAGAAGAGACAATACCCTTGTCTCCTGGGTTTGCCTTGTTTTTCTATCTGTTCCTTATTCATTCATCTACATGGGAGAATAGAAGAGACTTAGGGCTAAAAAACTGGATAACCCCAAACCTGTTTGGTAGTTATCAAACATTACCTAATTTATAATCTAGCCTTCAGACATTAAAATTGGAATGTATATGGAGTGCTCACCAAAAGTGAGGGTAAGATTTCTGAATAAAGGACCCAAAAATCTTGTATTAGGAAGAATAATCCAAAGAAAAGACCAAGCATGAAAGCAATAGCTCACTGGGAGAGCCAGAATCACAGAATTTGAGAGTTCGAGGGGACTTCAGTGGTTATCTTGTCCAACCAGCACATTAAAGGAATTCTTGATAGTATCTACTTGACAAATGGCTATAGTTTACTCAAAGACCTCCAATCAAGGAGAAACCCACCACTTTCAAGATTGCCCATTCGACTTTTGGACAGCTCTAATTATAAGGAAGTTTTACTTGACATCAGATTTAAATTGGCTTTACAATTTCCACCCATTGTTCCCATTTCTGTCCTCTGTGGCCATATACAGCAAGTCTAATCCCTCCTTTACATCACAACCCTTTAAATCTTGATAATAGCTCTCATGTTCCCCTTGAGTCCTCTCTTCTTTGGGGTTAAACATCCCCAGGTCTTTCAATTGGTCTTCATACAATATAGACCCAAGGCCTTTTGAGTACTCCAGAAATGGCTGACCTAGTCCTTCCTAAGTGGGGTAGAGAAAAGGGCACCTGAGCAGACCCAGTGCTTTTTCCAATCCTTCCTCACATTTTCTGACCTTTTCATATGCAAATGTACTTCAGGGTCTGAAAGGGGCACATTCTTATAACCTGTAAATACTACTGCTTAAAGTCTGAAAGTAGCTGACCCTTGTTTCCTATTGTCTCTGTTTTCTGCCTCTTAGATCCTGTAATTTCATCAAGTGGATTTGGGGGATTCATTGGATTAGGAGTCCACTAATCAACCCCTTTTCCCCTTTCCCCTTACACAGTGATTGTTGATAGTTTGCATTTCTTCTTTTGAAAACTGCTTATTCTTATCCTTTGATCACATCTACTGGGTAATATAGTAGTCATTCTTCTCTAGCAAAGTATTTTACAAATTTGTTTAATTAATAAGTTTGTCATTGTGGAGTTGAATTTCTAGTACAGAAGGGATCAAACTCAGGTTCAGAATGTATTAATTCTTTCAACAAACATTTATTAAGCCCCTTTTCCATGTGCTACCCAATATAAAGGGGCTACTTGGGCAATGTTTATGCTTTCTGGAGCAACAAAAAAATGAGGAAATCAACACTAAAACTGAAAAAGAACATCCAAATAACAGAATTTCCAGTATTAATCACTAGCACTAATATATGCATATATTATCAGTCATCAAAATTTATTAAAATGTTCATTAATCAAGGATTGTGTTTTAGAAAACAATTCCATTAATTAAATACATATTAAGTTCTTGCCAAGTATAAGGCAATATACCTTGAGATGCAAAGATACTGAGATACACAGACAAAAAGGAGATAGTTCCTGCTTTCAAGGATTTTACATTCTATTAATGCACCAAGATTAGTAAATTGCTAGAGTTTTAAAAATCTCATGAAAGTGGGAAAAAAAGTCCCAAATAAACCAAGCCATCCAAGAAAGAACTAACGTTATATATATCAAGGTCAAAGAACACAAGATCTCTAAGTGGAGCATAAAAAAAATAATAAACCTTAATTTTTAAAAGCTCAAAATAAGTGATCCACATCATTCTCCATATTATGAGCTCAGCAGTATTGGTAATAATAGTTTTTTTGCTTTCTTATTTTAAGATTATGGGAAAATTAAAGTGGCCAGGAAATAACGGACTCCAAAATTACATCAGAAGTGAGTAGTGTTAGACAAAGCTGAAAAGAACAGGCAAAAATAGAGCTCAAAATACTTATTTGGTCATCTATTCTTTCTCAGACCCATTGAAAGCTGTTTCCTAAATTTAGTTTTTCTCAAGTTTTATCTAGACTAATTTCATGAAAGGAACAGTGGCTTCGAGGATTGAATGCTGAGCTTGGAGTCTGGAAGACCTGAGTTCTACTCCAATCTCAGACACTTACTAGTTGTATGATCCTAGGCAAGTCATTTAACCCTTTTTGCTTCAGTTTCCTCAATTATAAAAAGGGAATAATAGTAGCATTTACCTACCAGAGTTGTTATGAGATACAAATAAAACAATATCTGTAAAGCACTTAGTACAGTGTCTAGAACATAGTAGCCTTTTTTTTTAACCCTTACCTTTCATCTTAGAATCAATACTAAGTATTGGTTCCAATGCAGAAGAGCAGGTAGGCAACTGGGGTTAATTGACTTGGCCAGGGTTAGCTAGCTAGGAAAGAAGTGTCTGAGGCCAGATTTGAATCTTGGACCTCCTCTCTCTGGGCCTGGCTCTCTATCCACTGAACCTCCTATCTGCCCTTTAGTAGCCTCTTAATAAATCCTTGTTTTGTTAGCTCTTTCCCTATCTTCTTCTTTCTCTTTTCTTTTCTTTTTCATTTCTTTTTATTACTTTTGTCTTCTTCTTTTCTCTTACTTTCTATCTTAATAACAACTCTAAGACAGAAGAGCAAGAACTAGCCAAAAGGGGTTAAGTGACTCGCTCAATTTTGAACCTAGGTCCTCCTGATTCCAGGCCTGACAATCTTTATATGGCACTTCCTTGCTCCCCACCTCCCTTTCTTCTTCCTTTTTTTCTCTCTTTCCTCCCTCCATTCTCCCTTCCTTCCATCCCTCTTTCCATCCTTTCTTCCTTCTATCCATCTTTCCTTTCTTCCTTCTATCCATCTTTCCTTGTTTCCTTCTATCTATTTTGCCTTCCTTCCTTCCTTCCTTCCTTCTTCTCTTCCTTCCAAATGATGTTAAAAGGATTTCCTAATATTACTCTGACATTTTCTTTTTCTCACTAAGTGATGTTGTGAGTGAAAAATCCTCTACCCCCTCATATGAGGATTAGATTTTAATGTTAGCAGTAGTATTGAGTTAATCATAATTGTAATTCTAAGATAGTTACATAATATTAGCATAAGCGATGATTTTAGTAGGCCTTTTGTGATTATTTTAGTATAGTATAAGTTTTTAAGGTTTTGAATTAAGTAAATAACTGCTTTAGCACAGGTAATCATTGTTAGTATAGGCCTCAGTTTTGGGCCTTAGCCTTCAAAATTGCTATATCATGCACCTCAGCAATAATTATGGTCTAAACTTGTGATCTGGTATACATCACTAGGCCTGATCCAGGGTTCAAAGCCTAATACCACCCAATAGCATCCACTCTTATAATTTACATCATTAGTTCATGTTCCCCCCCTCCCCACCCTTTTTCTATCAAGTGACTCTCAGGTCATCATCAAATGACTTCTTCCAATGATAAGTATTTCCTAATTACTTTAATCAATCCATATCTCTCTATTTTTATCACTGTCCTGAATTATTTTTAAACTGGTATATAAGTTGTCTAATTCTTTTGGGCATAAAAGAAGTGCTCTTATAATGGTCGGGGTCTTTTGGTCTTGATCAGAAGCCTGACTTTATTGTGAAATCAGCCCTCTCTGAATAAATCTATTTCTTTTTGGCTCGGAGACTTTGATTCTCTTATTTATGTTCTTGTGCTTAGAAATTACGCAATAATGTTCATGGAATTTAAGTTCCTTTTCTATTCCATTTTCACATATACAGTATTGATCTGAGAATATATTTTTTTAACCTTAGTCCTTCTATATCTATACTCAGGATAGAAACAGAACCTGTGATTTCAATTTGGTATAAGGGAACTTCTGGGTAAGGAAACTCCCTCTACCACGGTTGATCTAAACTTTCTCTGCAACTTTTTGTCTAAGAGTTGTCTAGAGCAAAGGTATCAAACTCAGAAACAGAGCCCACTCAACCATACATGAGGATCACTGTAGGCTGCCTCTTGACTTTATTTTTAAAAATTCCTTACCTTCTGTCTTAGTATCAATTCTAGGACAGAAGAGTGTTTTAAGAGCTGGACAACTGGAAGTAAATGATTTGCCCAGGGTCAGATAGCTAGGAAGTGTCTGAGGTCAGATTTGAACCCAGAATCTCTGGTCTCCAGGTCTTGCACTTTATCTCCTATAGTTAGAAATATCTCGAACCCCTCAAACTACATTACCCAAAATTCCTTTCTGTTTTACCCAGAATGCTTTTCCCTTTGTGTACATTTGCATCTTCATAATTGTTTATAAGTTCTGAGGCTCTGCCTCTCTCTCTCTCTCTTCTCTTGAGACCGGGCTAGGTTTGCACCTTTTTAGCTAGCTTTTTATTATTTTAGTTGTTATTAATACATTTTATAAAATATAATACTTTAGTTGTTATATATTAATTTAAAAACCCACAATCTACATCAGTGACTCCCAAAAATGGGCGTTACCGCCCCCTGGTGGGTGCTGCAGTGATCCAGGGAGGTGGTGATGACCACAGGTGCATTTATCTTTCCTATTAATTGCTATTAAAATTTTTAAAAAATTATTTTCCAGGGGGTTAAGTAATATTTTTTCTGGAAAGGGGGTGGTAGGCCAAAAAAGTTTGGGAATCAGTGATCTACATGCTATCTAGATGCCTATGTATATTGATTTTAAAATGTAAAATGTAATTGATATTCTATTGTATTTTTACTTATTTTAAAAATATTTCCCAATTACATTTTAATCTGGTTTCCAATGGCACTTGAGTATTGCTTTCAATGTGTGCCTGGGCTGGATATTTGACATCTCTGTCCTAGAGTAGTATAAGGTTGGCAGAGGTGAGTCTTGAACCTAGACCTGGTTTCAATACCACCACTCATCTGCTATACCTCTCATGATCAAATTCTTCATTTTTCTTTTAAAAAATCAACCTCATAGTTATTACAATCATCCCTTTTTTTTCTTTCTTTACCTTCTACCACCTAGCTTGCTCATCAGAGCACTCAGATGTATCTAATTATCCTTATGAATCAGCCACACATTTCCAATGAAAACACATTAGTAACATTTTTCTATTTTTTACTGAATGCCTAAATACCAAGAATTACTGGTTTCAGCCACCTCTGCTTCTTCTCAGAGACACTTGATGATGTGACTATAGGAGAATATTAGGGAATATATTTGAAATAAATTTGCTCAATAGTAGAAAATATAAGCTAATGATTCTGTCACAATGGTGTATCAGGCTGATGTGAACATCATTAGCCTGAAGAAACAGACTTGGTACATAGAGTCATGTTTTCACTGAAATTCTTAGATGCACTCTGCTTCATATTTGATTTTGATTTCTATGCTGATAGCTATGATTTTGATAGATTTTGATACCTATGCTGATTTGCATTGATCTAAAGAGAGATTTTAGAGAGACACTTGCATATCTTTGAATCTCTCATAATTTAATGGTCTTTTGGGAAGGAAGCTTAGAGAACATTTGTTCAATCTCATTTTTATAGAGAAGGAATCTGATTTCCAGAGAGAAGAAAAGATTGGTTCACTTTCTATAGCTAGTCAATAGATTTGAATCCAAAGCTGGAGACCAAGCCAATCTCCTCATTTGAGAAAGCCAATCAATCTCATTTGAGAAAACAAGGAGATTAAGGGATTTTCTGAAGGTCATAGAGTGGCAGAAGCAGGACTTAAACCCAGATCTTCTGATTTCTGAGTCAGTACTTTTTTTTTTTAATCTTTACTTTCTATCTTAGTAACAACTCTTAAGACAGAAGGGCAGGGGCTAGGCGAATAGAGTTAATGACTTGCCTTGGGAAAGTGCCTAAATTAGGAAATATCTGAGGTCCAATTTGAACCCAGGTCTTCCTGACTCCAGACCTGGCACTTTATCCACTGAGCTACTTAGCTGCTCCCTGCCATTGGACTACTGCTTCCCTCTTTCCTTGTAAGCATTTGATATTTAATAGTATAATAAAGAAAAGACAGGGCATTCTTTAAAAATTAAACTTTTTTTTAATCAATAAAAATCTGCTTTTTTGAGAAAGAAAAAAACTTGTTATAAATATGTATAGAGAAATAAAACACATTCCCACATTAGCCATGTCCAAAAAATTATGTCTGTATTCTAAGCCCATCATATTTCTATCAGGAGGTGGGTAGTATATTTCATCATTGAGATATCAAAGTTGTTTGACTTTACAGTATTGTTATTACTATATAAATTATATTACCTTGTTTTAACCTCACCAAAAACTTGGGAGGCAGGTAGGATTATTATCTCCATTATATAGATGAGGAAACAAGCAAATAGAGGTTAAATGACTTGCCCAAGTTCACACAATGAATAAATGTCTGGTGCTATATTTTGTGAAGGGTCACTAAAACCATCTTCTTCATTATTTTTTTATAATATAGTATTTCATGGTATATAATTTCATAGTACATAATATTATAGTATTTCATCATGTTCACATGCCATGATTTGTCTAGACATTTCCCAATTGATGGGTATTCCCTCAGTTTAAAAATCCTTGAAACTGCAAATAGTTTTATACTTCTTCTTCTTCTTCTTCTTCTTCTTCTTCTTCTTCTTCTTCTTCTTCTTCTTCTTCTTTCTTTGAGGAATGAACCTAGTATCCCTGGGTTATGCACAGTTTAATAACTTTTTGGGCATAGTTCCAAATTGTTTTCCAGAATGGCTGGGATCATTTCACAGCTTCATCTTAATGTAGAAGTATCAAACTTGCAGCTGCAAAACTCCTGAATGCTCTGGAACCATATTAAAATGTGCTTGAAAAATATTTAAGAAAATAGCTCTTTTATAAAATGAGAGAGAACAAATGTTCTCTAATTCAAAATCCTGTTAAATTTTAAGAAATGTAAAGACATACATTTCTATCTCTAAAATCTCTCTTTTTAGGTCAATGTAAATCAACTTAGGTATCAGATTCTAAGAGATGAAGCAGAGGACATATAATAAAGAAAAATACAATAAATCGTAGATAATGTTAATTTGTGGTTTTCTAAGTCAATATGCAGTCTGCAAAAATTTATTTCTATTTGACTTTGACATCACTGTTTTAAATGTATCTATTTTCCCATATCATTTGTTATTTTCCATTTTTTTTCTGTATGTGGGCAATCTGATGTTTATGAGATAGACTTAAGAGCTGTTTCAATGTCCATTTTCATAGTTATTAGTGATTTAGAGTATTTTTTAAATGGGTATTGGATTTCTTCCTCTGAAAACTTGCTGTTCATATCCTTTGACTATTTATCAGTTGTGGAATGACTCATTCTTGCAAATTTAAATAATTTCCCTTGATATCTTAGAAACAAGACCTTTATTAGAGAAACTTGCTGCAATGATTATTCTTTTTTAAATGTTAACTTTCTGTTTTAAAATTGATATATGTCTGTTCTAAGGTAGTAAGAGGTAGGCAACTGGGACTAAGTGATATGTCCAGGGTCACACAGGTAGGAAGTATATGAAATCATATTTGAACCCAAGTTGCTAGGCCTAGCTACAGAATCACCTAACTGCCCCTTGCAATGATTTTTTTTGTCCTTTTACTTCTTTTCTCATTTTAGCTGTATTGGTTTTTTTTGTGCATTCACAATTATGATAATTAATTGTAGAATTCCTTCCATCCATCCTTTTATACTTTTCCTTCTCTTAGTTTTCTATCCCTTTTTATAAAGAAATAGAGAATGGTGAGAAAGGTGCATGCTTAGTACCAGTGTTTTTTTTTTTTTTTTAACCCTTGTACTTCGGTGTATTGTCTCATAGGTGGAAGATTGGTAAGGGTGGGCAATGGGGGTCAAGTGACTTGCCCAGGGTCACACAGCTGGGAAGTGGCTGAGGCCGGGTTTGAACCTAGGACCTCCTGTCTCTAGGTCTGACTCTCACTCCACTGAGCTACCCAGCTGCCCCCAGTACCAGTGTTTTGAATTTAGTGTAATCTATTTCTGCTCCCTGCCTCTTTTTCTGTTTTCATTCAGAGCCAAATCCCAGGTTCGTATTTTTCCTTCCCTTTCTTTCAGATCCTTCTTTGAGATCCACCCTCTTTAGTCAGACTATGTTATGTTTAGGACTAATCCTTCCCTTAATCTACCCTCTCTCTTATTATTCCCTCTACTGTTTCTCTCTCCCTCTTTTTTCTTGTTGAATAAAACATATTCTGTGCTCAACTTTGTGTGTGTAGACATGTGTGTGCTCTTCTTTCCTCTGATCAGTTCAGATGAGAATGAGGTTAAAATGTCACATGTTCTCCTTATCCCTTCTTCCTTGTTTGTATGATCCTCTATTTGTGAACCCTTATTATGTGAGATAATTAATTCCATCCTGCCTCTCCCTTTTCCTCACTAGTACATTTTTCTTTCTCATACTTTCCATTCTTCTTTTGATGTCATTAAAATATAATAAAACCACTCCTAGGCTCTCTGACTTATAAGATTACCTGTATAGGTTTTGATAATAGGGTTCTGAGGAGACATATGTGTTAGTTCCCCATATTAGAATGTAAACAGTTTATACTTTTTTAGGTCCTTATGATTGCTTACTGATGTTTTACCTTTTTATGGTTTTCTTGACTCCTTGTTTTTATTTAAAAGTTTCTATATAGGTGGGTTTTTTTCAATTAGGAATGTTTGTAAGTTTTTTGTTTCATTAAAAGTTCCTCCAGCCACCTCCCACCCATAGTTTTATATTCAGTTTTCATGGTAGTTATTCTTGATTGTAAGCCTTTATCTTTTGTCTCCAGTACTAAGATTTTCCAAGTTCTCTGCTTCTTTCTGATGGTGGCTTTTAAATCTTGTGTGATCCTGACTTTAGCTTCTTGGTACTTGAATTTTTTCTTTCTGGCAGTATTTTTTCTTTGCCTATGAAAAAGGATGATTGAAAGGATGATAAATAAAGAATGGGTGACTGGGGTTTTGCTTAACCCAGTCAGAGCTAATGATCCTTTCAAGTACAGAGGCAAGATGTCACCTCTCTTAGGCCAGTTGAAATTACTCTGGCTGCACTTATAGATAACAGGTTTATTAAATAAAAGATTGTTTGGGGAAAGGTAAGGTATGTGGTCTGAGGATTTTCCTAATCTTAATGAAAACTGTCTTATTCCCACCAACTGACTTTTCACAGTCACTCTTTCCTCAGCCAGGCTGAGGCCGCACTATCTACTCTCTCTGTCTCAATTTCCCTCTAATCTAACTAAATCTAAACTAAGCCCACAATAAATAGACTTAGTTTAAATTGTAGATTAATAGTGGAGTCAGGTGCCAGGTTTGACCCTGTCCACCTTGCTGAGATCACAGCCCACCAAGCCAAACTAAGCAGTTCAGGTCAATTGCTGGAATTCCTTCTCGAGACTTCAGGTGTTGTATTCAAATCAGGGATTAAATGGATATCCCAGAACTAGCTGTTTTCTCTCAGGAATAAGTGGAAAAGTCACCAGGAGACCAGAGCTGGGTTTAGGAGATGGTTTTTTCCCTTAAATCCAAATCCCAACTCCTGGATGGCAGTTATCCTCTTCAAATGTCCAATTCCGGATTCGGAGCACTTCCCCTTCACTTCTTGGTTCTTCAGCAAAAAGCTCCCTTCCTTCCATCACCTCTGGTTCAATATTTTAACACTTAGAAGTTCTGGATTTTGACTACAAGATTTCTAGAAGTTTTTATTTTGGGGTTTCTTTTAGTAGATGACTGGTAGATTCCTTTTATGTTCATTTGCCTTCTGGTTCTAAGAGATCTAGTCAGTCTTCTTTTATGATTTCTTGGAATATGATGTCTAGCATCTTTTTTTTGTGTGTATATATGGTTTTCAGATAGTCCAGTGGTTCTTTCTTTCTCCTTCCTTCCTTCCTTCCTTCCTTTCTCTTTTCTTTCTTTCCTCCCTCCCTCCCTCCCTCCTTCCTTCCTTCCTTCCTTCCTTCCTTCCTTC
>NC_058132.1:136808805-136837522 GCF_016433145.1 Gracilinanus agilis | reverse complement strand
TTTCTTTCTTTCTTTCTTTCTTTCTTTCTTTCTTTCTTTCTTTCTTTCTTTCTTTCTTTCTTTCTTTCTTTCTTTCTTTCTTTCTTTCTTTCCTTCCTTTTTTCTTTGTATTGGTTCTAATACAGAAGAGTGGTAAGGGTTAGGCAATGGGGATTATGTGACTTGCTCAGGATCACACAGCTAGGAAGTATCTGACGCCACATTTGAACCCATGATCTTCCCTCATAAGACTTGGTTCTCTATTCACTGAGCTACCTAGCTGCCCCTTGATTGTTCTTTCTTCTAGCCTACTTCCTGATTTCAGAATTTATGGTAGGGTTGAGCTCTGTACAATTCTGGATGGTATGTTTGGGCTGAACTTGTGTCCTCTTTCGGACCTATGGCAGCTTTCTTGGGTAATGAGTCCTTTGTTATTCTATGATCTCAGAGACAGCTCAGGCTGTTTGGCAAGCTTTCAATGCTGTTTAGGACAAAATCTGATTCTCTCCTCCTCTCCTGGTCTGGGCTCTACACATTCTTTACTTAGGTTTGGGTCTAAGTGATACACTTGTGGATTTGCCCCTTTTTAGAGTTCCAGTAGATTGCTGCTGGACTCAGTCACTATCAGGTAACTGGTAAGTTTTACTGGTTCAGAGTGAAATAACCACAGGCTCTTTAGTAATCTGAGATTCCTGTCCTGCCTATACTACTGCCAATTTCAGACTGAGCTCAAGCTAGGACTAAGACCCTGCTTTATTCTAGGGCTCAAAGCAATACAGTTATTGCTTTTTTCTGAGCTTGCTCCTAGTTCAGTACATAGCCTAGAGCCCTAGACTTCTTCTCATCCTAAATTTCCAACCCTAGCCATGGGGCCCATCCTCAGTGTGCTCTGGATCTGTAACTTGGAACTGGAGAGTGAGCAACAGAACACCAGTTGATACCTATTTCTGCATCCTGAACAATTTTGGATTCCTATGTGTGTATCTGGGACCTTTTCTTGCCCTGATTTTTCAGTCTTTGAGCTGGAACATTCTGTAGGACCATTCACAGAGTAAGGATAGAGGACTTAAGAGTAAGAAAAAAGGTAGGAAGGGGAGGAATAATAAAGGTATTTCAAAGCCAAACTGAGGATTTTATATTTGATCTTAACTAAACTGGTCCTCTAAAAGCAGATCTAGGCCATTTTGAAACCTTTCCAGCATGGTTGAAATTATGAAAGGTCTTTTGGCAAAGCTTTTGAGAACCTCAGGTCAATCCCATACCATGATAAGGCATAGGAGTCTAAATTACTGAAGGAACTTAACTATTATCATAAGTAAGAGGCCTTAAGTGGATAAATGCTTATCATATACCTACTTGAAATTATCTCTGATAATAGTGTACAGGAATAACCTTGATAGGTGAAATCCTCTGTGAATAGAAAACTTCATTTTATCAGGATTGTTATGACAGCTTCTTCCTCTTTTCCCATTAAATTTTTATAAGAGCTATTAACCAGTAACAGTTTTGAATGATTTGAGTTTCACAAGCTTTTCATTCCTTTACCACTCCCTTTGTGGAGGTGCTAATGAACAGTAAATTGGCCAAAATGTGGACAGTACAGCCCTGAGCAATCAAGATTTATCTGCCATCAAAAGGGATGCATACTAAAAGTGAGTGGATGAATAAACTGAGAAAAAAGGGAAAAAGAAAGAAGGAGCTGAAGGGAACAAGCTTCTGGGGCATGCCTTTCTGAACACGCTAGTATCTCCTTCCCCTGGAGAGAATATCCTCCCCAGGTGTGGAAAACTGTCACCTCTACTTTTACTTAGGGAACTCTGGCAAAGACATTACTCTTGCAAGACCACTTCACCAAGGCTGCCCTTTCTTTCCTAACAAATGCTCTATTTGACTTTTATTTAAATGCTTTTCTAACCTGGGCCCTTCCAACTTTTCTTTTGTGATCTAGTGATACTAACCTTTTGCTATACATCTGGGGGAGGAAGGGGACGGAAAATACCAAAAACTAAACTCAAAACAAAACAAAAACCCTCCATCTTCCAGTTCTGTGCATTTTTCACTAGCTATTGCCCATACCTGGAATTTTCTCCTTCCTCTCTCTCCTTGCCTCCTTCAAGTCTCAGGTAAAATTCTACCTTTTGTAAGAAATCTTTCCTGATTTCAGCCTGACCTATCTGATCATTTCTTTGACACTGAAAAATTCCAAAATAACATATATCTATTCTATTACAATTTCAACCAATCAACAAATGGGTATTATACTTTTACTCTGTCCTAGGCACTAAGCTAAGCCTTGAGGACAAGAAGAAAAAGTAAAAACAGTTCCTGCCCTCAAGAAGTTTATATTCTTTTTTTTAAACCATTTATTAATATTCATTTTTTTTTAAATTTTAAACCCTTAACTTCTGGGTATTGACTTATAGGTGGAAGATTGGTAAGGGTAGGCAATGGGGGTCAAGTGACTTGCCCAGGGTTACACAGCTGGGAAGTGTCTGAGGCCGGATTTGAACCTAGGACCTCCTGTCTCTAGGCCTGGCTCTCAATCCACTGAGCTACCCAGCTGCCCCTTAATATTCATTTTTGACATGGTTACATGATTCATGCTCCTACTTTCCCCTTCACCCCCCCCGCACTCTCCCCACCCATGGCCGATGCACATTTCCACTGGTTTTAACATGTGTCATTGATCAAGACCTATTTCCAAATTGTTGATAGTTGCATTGGTGTGGTAGTTTCGAGTCTACATCCCCAATCATGTCCGCCTCGACCCATGTGTTCAAGCAGTTGCTTTTCTTATATGTTTCCTCTCCTGCAGTCCTTCCTCTGAATGTGGGTAGCATCTTTACCATAAATCCCTCAGAGCGGTCCTGTGTCATTGCATTGCTGCTGGTACAGAAGTCCATTACATTCGATTTTACCATAGTATATTAGTCTCTGTGTACAATGTTCTTCTGGCTCTGCTCCTTTCACTCTGCATCAATTCCTGGAGGTCTTTCCAGTTCACCTGGAATTCCTCCAGTTTATTATTCCTTTTAGCACAATAGTATTCCATCACCAGCATATACCACAATTTGTTCAGCCATTCCCCAAATGAAGGACATACCCTCCTTTTCCAGTTTTTTGCCACCACAAAAAGCACAGCTATAAATATTTTCATACAAGTCTGTTTATCTTTGATCTCTTTGGGGTACAAACCCAACAATGCTATGGTTGGATCAAAGGGCAGGCATTCTTTTATAGCCCTTTGAGCATAGTTCCAAATTGCCAGCCAGAATAGTTGGATTAGTTCACAGCTCCACCAGCAATGTCATTAATGTCCCAATTTTGCCACATCCCTTCCAACATTCATTACTCTCCCCTTCTTTCATTTTAGCCAATCTGCTAGATGTGAGGTGATACCTCAGAGTTGTTTTGATTTGCATTTCTCTGATTATTAGAGATTTAGAACACTTTCTCATGTGCTTATTGATACTTTTGATTTCTTTGCCTGAAAATTGCCTATTCATGTCTCTTGCCCATTTATCAATTGGGGAATGGCTTGATTTTTTATACAATTGATTTAACTCCTTGTATATTTGAGTAATTAGACCCCTGTCAGAGTTTTTTGTTATAAAGATTTTTTCCCAATTTGTTGTTTCCCTTCTGATTTTGGCTGCATTGTTTTTGTTTGTACAAAAGCTTTTTAGCTTAATATAATCAAAACCATTTAATTTACATTTTGTAATTTTCTCTAACTCTTGCTTGGTTTTAAAATCTTTCCTTTCCCACAGATCTGACAAGTAAACTATTCTGTGTTCATTAACTTATTTATAGTTTCCCTCTTTATATTCAAGTCATTCACCCATTCTGAATTTATCTAGGTGTAGGTGTGAGATGTTGATCTAAACCCAATCTCTCCCATATTGTTTTCCAAATTTCCCAGCAGTTTTTGTCAAATAGTGGATTCATGTCCCAAAAGTTGGGCTCTTTGGGTTTATCCTACACTGTCTTGCTGATGTCATTTACCCCAAGTCTATTCCACTGATCCTCCCTTCTGTCTCTTAGCCAGTACCATACTGTTTTGATGACTGCTGCTTTATAGTATAGTTTAATATCTGGTACTGCTAGGCCCCCTTCCTTCACACTTTTTTTCATTATTTCCCTTGATATTCTTGATCTTTTGTTATTCCAAATGAAATTTATTATAGTTTTTCCTAATTCAGTAAAGAAGTTTTTTGGTAGTTTGATAGGTATGGCACTAAATAGGTAAATTAATTTGGGTAGAATGGTTATTTTTATTATGTTAGCTCATCCTACCCATGAGCAATCAATGGTTTTCCAATTGTTTAGATCTAGTTTTATTTGTTTGGAAAGTGTTTTGTAGTTGTTTTCATATAATTCCTGTGTTTGTTTTGGTAGATAGATTCCTAAGTATTTTATATTTTCTAGGGTGATTTTAAATGGTGTTTCTCTTTCTACCTCTTGCTGCTCTAATGTGTTGGAAATATATAGAAATGCTGATGATTTATGTGCATTTATTTTGTATCAAGAAGTTTATATTCTAATGGGAGAGACAACACCTATAAATCAGAATAGGTCAGATAAAGACAAAGAAGTTAAAAGGTAACCTAAGATAGAATATTAATACCAACTGAAGAGACTAGAAAAGACCTCTTAGAAGAGGTGATCCTTACAGAAAAATGAAAGCAAATAAAATCAATGAATTGACAAGCATTTATTAAGTACTGACTATGTGCCAAGTGCTGGGGAAAAGACATCAAAGTGCGATAGTACCTGGTCTCAAGAAGCTTTCAACCTACCTGGGGGAAGCAATATTTACATAAAGAAGTAGATAGGAAATAGACACAAAATAATTTTGAGGATTATACCAGAAGCTGGGAAGGTGCAAGAATGTAGAAAGTGGAGCTTGAGCTGAGTCTTAGAGGAAACTGGGGATTCTAAAAGGTAGAAATGGGGAGGGAAGTCATTACAGGAAAGAGAAATAGCAAGGATTAAGGTAGGAAGATTGATTGAGACCTAATTCCATATTATTGATAGTTGGACTAGAGTTATCGTTTAGTGTCTTCATCCCCAATATCCTCATCAGCCCATGTTTTCAAGTAGTTGTTTTTCTTCTGTGTTTCTACTCCCACAGTTCTCCCTCTGGATGTGGCTAGTTTTCCTTCTCATAAGTCCCTCAGCCTTGCTCTGGATCATTGCATTGCTGCTAGTAGAGAAGTCCTTTACATTCAATTGTGCCACAGTGAATCAGTCTCTGTGTACAACAATGTTCTCTTGGATCTGCTCCTTTTGCTCTGCATCAATTCCTGGAAGTCACTCCAGTTCACATGTAATTCCTCCAGTGTGTTATTCCTTTAAGCACAATAGTATTCCATCACCAACAGATAACACAATTTTTTCAGCCTTTCCCCAATTGAAAGGCATCCCCTCGTTTTTAAGTTTTTTGCCACTACAAAGAGTGTGGCTATAAATATTTTTGTACATGTCTTTTTCCTTATGATCTCTTTGGGATATAAACCCAGCAGTGGTATGGCTGGATCAAAGGGCAGACAGTCTTTTAAAGTCCTTTGGGCATAGTTCCAAATTGCCATCCATAATGGTTGGATCAATTCACAACTCCACCAGCAATGCATCAATGTCCCAATTTTGCCACATCCCCTCCAACATTTACCACTTTCCTTTGCTGTCATAGCCAATCTACTAGGTATGAGGTGATACCTCAGAGTGTTTTGATTTGCATTTCTCTAATTAAAAGAGATTTAGAATACTTTGTCATGTGCTTATGGATAGTTTTGATTTCTTTATCTGAAAGTTGCCTATTCATGTCCCTTGCCCATTTATCAATTGGGGAATGGCTTGCTTTTTTCTACAATTGATTTAGCTCCTTATATATTTGAGTAATTAGATTTTTGTCGGACTTTTTTGTTATATTTTTTCCCAATTTGTTGATTCCCTTCTAATTTTGATTGCATTAATTTTGTTTGTACAAACCCTTTTTAATTTAATGTAATCAAAATTATTTATTTTACATTTTGTAATTTTTTCTAACTCTTGCTTGGTTTTAAAATCTTTCCTTTCCCAAAGATCTGACAAGTATACTATTCTGTGCTCACCTAATTTACTCATAGTTTCCTTCTTTATATTCGAGTCATTCACCCATTCTGAATTTATGTTGGTGTAGGGTATGAGATGTTGATCTAGACCTAATCTCTTCCATATTGTTTTCCAATTTGCCCAGCAGTTTTTGTCAAATAGTGGATTTTTGTCCCAACAGTTGGGCTCTTTGGGTTTATCTCATAGACTGTCTTGCTGAGGTCACTTACCCCAAGTCTATTCCACTGATCCTCCCTTCTGTCTCTTAGCCAGTACCATACTGTTTTGATGACTGCTGCTTTATAGTACAGTTTAAGATCTGGTACTGCTAGGCCACCTTCCTTCATGGTTGTTTTTTTTTTTATTTCCCTTGATATTCTTGATCTTTTGTTCTTCCAAATAAACTTTGTTATAGTTTTTTCTAATTCAGTAAAAAAAGGTGTTTTTTTTAGGTATGGCACTAAATAAGTAAATTAATTTGGGTAGAATGGTCATTTTTATTATGTTAGCTCATCCTACCCATGAGCAATCAATCTTTTTCCAATTGTTTAGATCTAGTTTTAATTGTTTGGAAAGTGTTTTGTAGTTGTGTTCATATAATTCCTGTGTTTGTTTTGGTAGATAGATTCCTAAGCATTTTATATTGTCTAGGGTGATTTTAAATGGTTTCTCTTTCTACTTCTTGCTGCTGTGATGTGTTGGAAATATATAGAAATGCTGATGACTTATTTGGGTTTATTTTGTATCCTGCAACTTTTCTAAAGTTGATGATTATTTCTACTAGCTTTTTAGTTGATTCTCTAGGATTTTTTAAGTAGACCATCATATCATCTGCAAAGAGTGATAGCTTGGTCTCCTCATTGCTTATTTTAATACCTTCAATTTCTTTTTTTTCTCTATTGCAATTGCTAGTGTTTCTAGTACAATGTTAAATTGTGAAGGTTTTTTTTAAAAAAAGTCTTACCTTCCCACTTAGAATCAGTAGTACGTATTGGTTCTAAGGCCATAAGGCTAGGCAATAGGGGTTAAGTAAATCGCTCAGTGTCAAAAAGCTAAGAAGTGTTTGAGGGCACATTTGAACCCAGGACTTCTTGACTCTCAATTCCCTGAGCCATCCAGCTTGCCCCCCTAATGATGGTATTCTTGACCGAAATAGGTAATATACTAGGGGACTGATCAATGATGGCTCAGCCCTAGAAGCACATGCCTTTGGTGAGTCAGCTACTAGAAATGCCTGATGACATGGAATAGAGGGGTCCTGCTCTCTTCTTCATAAGTATTTACTGACATTTTACAACTAATCTGCTAACCACTTGGTAAAGAAACAGTTTTTTCTGTTGGCTTCTAAGTCAAAACTGAGAATGTATATAAAAAGTGTAATAACTCAACCTTGTCCTTTTCCCAGCCTTGCTGCATTCAAGCGAGCAGAGATTGACCGCAGTAAGCCTTAGAGTGAAAAGAAACGTTTAGTGTGGGCAGGCTATTCCATGAGTTGTAAGAGGGAAATTTAGGTATTTTATAGATATGTATTTAAAGTGTGGCTGCCAGGAATCAACAATTCAGGTTGATTCCATAATTAAGTCAGACCCAAGTCAGCATAGGGTTAGGCAGTTTATTTGCAATTAGGAAGGTAAAGATATAGGAATATAGAGGAAGGGAGAGGCTATTCCAGGCCTGCGGAAGCCTGGAGGAGAGAGAAGGTTAAAAGCTCAAATAAATTAGGCTGCAAGCCACAAGGCCCAGCAACCAGAGAGGCTATAAGCCTACCCAAGGCAGAGTTTGGAAGCGGCCTAGGTAGGCCAAGGAAGTCAGCCTAACTTACCCACGTGACAATACAGAGTAGAAGCTGTCTGTGGTCTCAGAAGCTCCTTCAGCACCAAGTTCAAGGGGGGAACTGCCTCCACAGGAAGTCACCAACATACTTAAAGAGATGGTGTCTTTCGTCACTTCTCGTGGGTCCACCTCTAATTCAAGTGGACAAATGGCAGTCTCCCCATTGATTTGGACTGCCCAAAGGGCTGTCCCTTGTTCTTGATTTGTTATTTATTGTCACGTGTGGGCAACTCGTCTCCCCTCCCCACTAAGGAAGGTGGGAATGACCTCATCTCAGGTAGGTAGAGTTTTGACTATAGAATGGACTAGAGCTAATTTTATTTACACAGAGTACATGGCCATACTGTTGCTTCTGTTCCTATTTTGTCTGTATTTTCCTGCTTTTAGGTGAAGAAAAAATGGAGAAAGTGATGATTGTGAGTTTAGGAAAAATGTTCCTACTTTTGTTCATGTTATGTCTTTTCAATAAATATCTTTTTGTAAAAGCTAATTGACATTAATTGGTTAATTTACTGGGCACTAATCATTGGCGTTTGATATTGGAGGGAAGATCCAAGAATTGGCCTCCCACAGGGTGGTCAAGCTGATACATTAGAATGACATCCTCAACCTCAGGGGTAGCTCTTGAACCCTGAAGAGATGTAATCAATTGTGAGCTTTCTGGAAACCTGACTCATTGATGCGAGGGAGAATTGGGATAAGGAATCCTAGTGTCTTATAAGGCTATACTAAATTTGGTAGAAGGTACATTGTTGAGAAAAGATAACAAGTTCTGTTTTTGACATGTTGAGTTTGAGATGACTATGTGACAATCAGTGGCAAACCCAGCATATTTAACACCTAGGACAGATCATTTAAAAAATAACATTTCCTTGTCTATACAACAAAATTATTTTGGGTGGATAATTATGAAATGAAACCAATAATAATAATAGCCAATAAAGAAATACAGGGGCAGTGAGGCAGCTCAGTGGATAAAGGGTCAGATCTAAGGACTGGAGGTCCTAAGTTCAAATCTGGCCTTAGACATTTCTTAACTGTATGTCACGGGCAAGTCACTTAACCCCAATTGCCTATCTTTTTTTTTTTTTTTTTTAATTTTTTTTAAACCCTTAACTTCTGTGTATTGACTCATAGGTGGAAGAGTGATAAGGGTGGGCAATTGCCTGGCTCTTAATCCACTGAGCTACCCAGCTGCCCCAATTGCCTACCTTTTACCACTCTTCTGCTTTGGAATTGATACTTAGTGTCAGTTCTAATATAGAAATTTAAGTGTTTTTTAAAAAAAGAAAAGAAACGTAGATTGTGAATAAAAATTTTCTTTTATTGACATTTATATCATCATGCCAACAAAAATAAATGATTAGGGCAAAAAAAGAAAAAAATAATAGTTTAATACTTTTCAATGCAAAATTTTTAATGTAAAATTTTTCATGGAAATTCAGGTATTTTTTTTGAAAAAAAAAAAAAAAAAAGGAAAAATTTATACCTACATATAGTTCCTGTTTGTTCTGGTTTGTAGTAGGATAATATAGCTCCGCAGGGTTCTGCAGCTACCTCTGAGGATTGGGGTTATTCTAATGTGTCAGCTTGTTAACTTTTTGGGGGCAGCTAGGTGGCACAGTGGTAGAGCACTAGGCTTGGAATTGAGAGTATCTGGGTTCAAATCTGACCTCATATACTTTCAACTGAGTGATCCTGGGCCAGTCACTTAACCCTGTGTGCCTAGCCTTTGTCCTTCTGACTTAAGAGTGGTTACTAAGAAAGAAAGTAAAGGTTTAAAAAAGAAAGAAAAAAACCACTTCTTCACATTTGTTATAACTTCTTCAGTACTCATCTTTGAATATTCAGAATGTATTTAATAGAGTTTAACCCCATTTGTCAATCTATCTTTGCTCGTAGTTGATTGAAGAACATTTTTCATTAATTTTAATTTTTAAAAGTTTCTTCACATGAAGCAATAGATAAAGTTAGGAAACAGCCTTAAACATATGGATAAATTTGGCAGAAATTCATAAAAATCCCAATTCACAAGTGAATTTTTATAACTGAAACATATGTGGAGGTTACCATTTGAGAAGCTTCTGATACATTGTACCACTGATGCAATGTTTAAGTTTCTTGATTTGTTTGTTAGTTTTAAAACAAACAATTAACAATTATAAAGGAATAAACTTCAATTTTAAAGCTGTTACTCAAATGCAGTAAAATATTTCATGTATGAACTAAACCAAAATATTACGCTTTGCAGATCACCCTCAGTTTCAATGTTTCAAATTTTAAACAAATAAAATTTGCAAGTGGTCACATTGAAGGACAGAATTGCAATAACTCGTGTTCCGTTTTTTCATCCTTTTAATTGCTGTGCTGTCATTGTTTATTTCAACTCTATTTTTTAAATGCAAGAATAGGAAGGACCACAGGAGACAGAGACACAAAATGAGCTTGGAGTGAGCTTGAACATTCAGAGCCAGAATGAACTTCCTCTCTATTTAAATGAACATGGGTAGCTTAGTCCCAGCCGACTACTGTCTCACAATAATTAGACTAACAAAAAACATTTTTGAGGAATATTTTATTGCTGATATTGTTTAGAATTGTGCGCAGTGCTAATAAAAAGCAGACAGACTTTTAGTCAGTTTTATTATTATTTTAAATATTTTATTATCATTGTTTTAAATATCTCTACAAACAATGTACCCCTTTATTGACTGTGCACAGAGCAAACTGCTCCTACCACTCTACCCTTGGTATACCAGTAGAGATAACTACTTTAAAATGTCCTGGCACTCAAGAGAAAGCCCAGGGCTGAATGTATAGGATCATAGATATATTTTGAAGATTAAAAATATATTTTTAAATATAAATATTTTATAATTTAAAAACCTTAGAGGCCATCTAATCCAACTGACACATCTGGTAGCACAGTGAATAGAATCTGGACCTGGGGTTAGGAAAACTTGAATTCACATCCTGCTTCAAACCCTAGCTGTGTGACCCTGGTGGACAAGTCACTCACCCTCTGACTGCCTCGGTTTCCTCATCTATAAAATGGGGATAATAATAGAATCTATCATCTATGGTTGTTATGAGGCTCAAATGAGATAATATTTGTAAAGCATTTAGTTCAGTGCCTAGCAATTGACAAATTTAATAAGCTTAAATTTAAATTTCCCATGCAAGAAATTTACATATAAACAAATGAAAAGCATTTAATAAATGCTTATTTCTCCTTCCCCCTTATTTTACAGAGGAAACGAAAGGCCAGAGAGGTTGTGACTTGTCAAAACTCTCACAACTCGTGAGTGTCAGAGATTTAAGTCTAGGTCTTTCTTATTTCAAGTCCAGCACTCTGTCCACTACAACAAAAACTGCTTTATTTGTGCAGAAAAGTTGTCCATCTGTAGAAGTTAGCCTTGATGAGGAGAATAGACCTTTCTGCATCACGGGAGAAAATAGGTAGGGATACTGAGAAGTTATGAGATGTAGAGAAAGGGAGAAGTGGGAGCTCACTGGGAACAAACTCTTACTTTCTCAGTAAGAAAAGTGAAATCCTCAGCAGTGAGGGAGTAATATGGGAGGCTTGAGAAGAAAAAAAGGTAGAGATGTTGTTACCATAGAACAGTTTTGAGAAAAGACCAGAAAAAATCTCATATGGCCAGTACTGGTCTTCTGAGAGCCAAGATCAATCTTTTGATATTTTATAGATTTTTTTTTAGTGAAATTCTAAGGATTTATGGGTAAGAGTCCTTTGGGCAATTAACATTACAAAGAAGGATTCTGTACAACATATCTATTTCTATCATGTTAATTATCATTCATAAGGGCAATGTAGTAATATGCCATGAGTCAAGAAGAATTGGGTTCAAATCCTATTTCAGGCATTTATTAGCTATATGATCATAGACAAGTCATTTAGTCTTTTTTAAACCCATAACCTTCTGACTTAGAATTGATACTAAGGGTTGGTTCTAAGACAGAAGAGAGGTGAGGGCTCACAGTTGAGGTTAAATGACTTGCTCAGGGTCACACAGCCAGAAAGTATCTGAGACCAGATTTGAATCCAAGTTTTCCTGACTCCAGGCTTAGTGCTTTATCCACTGGGCTACCTGGCTGCCCCAAGTCATTTAATCTTTATGTCCCTCAGATAGCTTCCTAGCCATGAAAGGGTTATGATTTGTGTTGGTGTAAGGACAACTGATGCTGGGAATTCTCCACATTGCTCAAATTCTGTTCTTGTGCAATTTACATTTATATCTTATATTGAGGCATCATGGTTTAGTGAAAAGAAACCTGGATGTGCAGTCATAAAACCTACATTGAATCCCTCCTCTATTAGCTATGGACTGTGGCAAGTCATATAAATCCTGGAAGCCTTAGTTTCTTCATATGAAAATAAGTCTAATATGTCTTGGACCATCTACCTTGTATTGTTCTTGGGAGGAAACTGTAATCACGAAAAATATACAAAGGTGAATTATTATTCTCTGCCAAGCAGGAAGCCTCTAGATCTGGCCTAAGCTATGTCACCCTGGACAAGTCACTTAACACCCAACCGCCTACCCCTTACCATTCTTCTGACTTGGAATTGATACTCAGTATTGATTGTAAGACAGAAGAGTTTTAAAAAAGAAAGAAAAAAGAAACTATGCTTTTTTAAAATTTGGTTCTACCAATAACATAGTACCTTGCCCATGCAAGAAAAATGAAAGGACTGTATAATTAATGAATTTTAGAGTATCATAGTAATTGTATAGGATTTAGAGTTGAAAGACAAACCTAGGAGCTATATGAACAAAATTACAAAATACTTTTCATACAAATAATGATAGATCTAAATAACTGGAGAAATATTCATTGCTCATAAGTAGACTGAGCCTGTTTAATAAAAATGGTAATTCTACTTAAATTTATTTATTCAGTACCACATCAATCAAACTACCAAAAATTATTTTATAGAGTTAGAGAAAAAAATAAAAACAAAATTTATCTAGAAGAACCAAAAGGTCAAGAATTTCAAAGGCATCAAAGGAAAAAATGGGAAGGCAGGCAGCCTAGCAGGACCAGATTTCAAATTGTATTACAAAACAGTAATCTTTAAAATAACCTATTACTGGCTAAGAAATAAAGAGTGGATCTGTGGAATAGGTTAGGTAGATTAGGTATGCAATGCATAGTAGTAAATGACCATAATAATCTAGTGTTTGATAGACCCCCAAATCCAAGGATTGGGGGTAAGAACTCACTATCTGACAAAAATTGCTAAGAAAACTGGAAAGCAGTTTGACAGGAACTAGGCAGAGACCAACATTTCACAAAATATGCCAAGATAAGGTTAAAATGGATACATAGTTTAGACATAAAGGATGATAGCATAACTATATTCATGGAGCACAGAATATTTACCTGTGAAATTTATGGATAAGGGAAGAGTTTATGACCAAATGAAACAGAGGGGATCAGGGGAAGTAAAATGGATAATTTTGATTACGTGAAATTAAAAAGCTTTTTCAAAAGCTACACTAATGCAGTCAAAATTAGAAGTAAAACTTGGAAAAAATTTGGTAAGGCCTGATGAAGGCCTCATTTCTCAAACTGCTTTATTTGTGCTTTATTTATAGGGAACTGAGCCAAATTTACGAAAATAAGAGCCATTCCCCAATTCATAAATAGTCAAAAGATATGAATAGTTTTCAGAAGAAAAAAATCAAAGCTGTTAATAGTCATATGAAAAATTATGAAAAAATACTATTGATCAGAGAAATGAAAATTAAACAACTCTGAGGTATCACCTCACACCTATTAGATTGACTAACATGACCAAAAAGGAAACCAATAAATGTGGGAGGGGATGTGGAAAAATAGATGCACTAATGCACTGTTAGTAGAGTTGTGAACTTGTCTGAAGAACAATTTGGATCTATGCCTACACAAGCAGGTCAGTGAGGCTGGATCATAGGGCAATACTTTAGGTTGTGCAAAGGTAAGAAGAGGAAGATGATGAAATGCCAAGTTGGGTATGTATAATCCATGAAAGGGGGAATCCAGGATTAGTTGAGGAAGTAGGTAGGACTCTTGGGGTCAGACTACAAAAGGCTAGTTTGGGTATTAACAGAGCTATGTGACTTGCCCAGGATCCCAGAGTTGGTAAGTGTCTGAGGCCAAATTTAAACTCAGGTCTCCCTCTTTCCAGTTTGGGCTCTATCTTCTGTACCACCTGGCTGCCTCTACAGATTTTAATTTAGACATCTTGAATTTGAGGAGCCTGGGAGATATCCCAGTGGAGATGGGGGAGACAATATTGGTGTTAGTGGGACTGGAGCTCAAAAGAGATCAGCAGGATATTGTGGTGAATATCTGTAATTCCTGCTCCTGGAGAGGCTCAGAAACTTGAGCTTGGGCATTCTGAGCTAGAGTAGTCTAAGCTGCTTGAGTGTGTCTGCAGCAAGCAGTACCAGTATGGCCAGCCCCTAGGAGAAGTGGAGCACCAGGTTGTCTTAGGAAGGGTGAAGTAGGCCAAGCTGCAAAACAGAGAGAGACAGACATACAGACAGACAGACAGAGAGAGAGATAGAGAGAGAGAGAGACAAGATAGAGAGGGAGGAGAAGAGGAGAAAGGGGGAGAGAGGAAGGGGAGAGAAAGAGAGGAAGGGGAGAGAAAGAGGAAAGAAAGGGAGGGGAGAAAGAGAAAGGGAGGAGGGGGAGAAGAGAGAAGAGAGGAGAGAGGAAGAGAAGGAGGAAAGGTAGAGAGAGGGAAGGAGAGAGGGAGGAAAGGGAAATAGAGAGGGAGGGGAGAAAGAGAGGAAAGGGAGGGAGGGAGAGAGAGAGAAAGGGAGAGAAAGAGGAAGGGGAGAGAGAAAGAGAGAGGGAGGGGAAAGAGAGAGGGAGAGAGAAATGGAGGGGAGAGAGAGAGAGAGAGGGAGGGAGAGAGACAGAGAAAGAAATAGAGACAGAAAGACAGAGACACAAAGAGAGAGACAAAGAGACAGAGAGATTTGGGAAGGAAGGCAAATGCCAGATCTAGGAGGGTAAGGATTATGAAAAGGTCATGCATTTTGACAAGAGATCCTTTTTATAACTTTAGAGCAATTTCAGCCTTTGGTGGGGCTGAAAGCTGTATTACAAGGGGGAGGTGGGGAAGCAAAGGCTAGGAGGGTAGATAACTTTTTCTAGGAATTTGTATGTGAAAAGGAGGAGAGATATAGGGAGATAGCTGGAGGGAGTAGAACAGTCAACTGAAGGTTCTTTAATGTTGGGAGAAACATAGGCATGTTTGTAGGTTTCCTGGAAGAAGCTAGTATTATAAGGAGAGATGTGGATGAGAAGGGGAAGATCTGGAACGAATCGAGGGGAAACAGTATCAGAAGTAGAGGAGTTTGCCTTGGCAAAGAGAAGAGTCAGTTGTCATACTGGAGCAAAGGAGAATAGAATGTGAAATAATGCCCCAGATTTTGAGGTATAGAAGAGAGAATAGAGAATATTTTCTATTACCTTATGAAAATTACCTTTTGGAAACTGAGGCAGCTAGGTGACACAGTGGGTAGTGGTAGCATTGGACCTGGAGTCAGGAAGACCTTAATTAAAACCCTGCTTTAGTCACTTGTTAGTTGCTTAACACTACTGTGTTTTCCTGGATAAATCACTTAGCCCCTGATTGCCTTAGTTTCCTCATGTGTAAGATGAGCATAATTATAGCACCTACCTTCCAAGGTTTTTGTGTAGACAAAAGAAGATAAGATTTGTAAAGTGTTTTACAAACCTAAAAAACATTATATAGATGCTACCTATTAATAACCTTTTGCTGAACTGTTTATACTTTTTTTTTACTTTCATTAAATAGCATGACCTTCAACTTCCTGTACTCATTTTTTGTCAGAAAGATCCTAATCACTTGAACCCTACTAGATTTTTTTAAATTTTGGCCACAAAATAATTTCTCTTTTGAGTCATATTAGCTCATGAAATGATTTAATAAGGCATGGAAGGGTTGTGATGTGTGTGAGTGGAGAGATGAAATAATGGGCCCTTGAAGTTATTTTTTAATTTAACAAAATCTACCTCAACCTAACAATAGGATGTCCGTTGGGGTCTGTCCTACAGTCACATCACGATTTGTGTGAATGATTTCCCTAAAGTGGTTGCATGTATTTGAATTTGCACTATTTGAAATCGTAATTACACAAAATATGGTCATTTGGTTCCAGCCCAGTGGAAATGTGCTGGGTGATTTTGAATAATGCAGCCACTTCAGAGGATTCATTATTTGAAAGGGATTTCACTGGTGTTAATAAGCCCATTTGTCCATGATTTCACTGGGAGCTGCACAAAGTTAGTAGAGCAAAGATGGCTCCTGTTGGGTCCCACTTCATCCCCGCCTTTTCAAGCACATGGAGTACAGGCTGAGCTAAGGGAGTGGGGGAAACTTAAGGTCACTTGCAGCTGCTGTACCATCCAATGATTCAAATGTTTCTAAAAATTTACTTTTTATTGCTCACGAGTAGATCTTGTTGGAGTGGAAGGCTGAAATGTATGGGTACAAGATGTTCACCAATCTCTGGAATGCCAAAGGTGGCTACACTGCTGGTCAGTGCTAGGGAGGACAGAGAAGTCTCTTAGAGTTACATTCTTCAACCCTGAATCTTTTGTTAAAAAACATTTTTCCCCTTTGTATTTAGCTCTCTGTGAGCAAAAAACAAAATCCCTTTAGATTTAAAGAATTATAAGTAATTCTTTATGATGTTATAATTTTATATTTATGTATTATATGATGTATATATAACTATTATTGTGAGGAAGATTAATTTAGTATTAGTGTTGGACCTAGCAGGAAGGGCTGGAGGATTCCAAGATGGGAAGGAGCAGGAAGTGGGGCTTGCTTTCTGAGAGAGACTCCTTTAGTGGTTGGACATAACTGTTGCTAACCCTGGGAGATCTCAGAGTTAGGGAAAAACTGCATCCAGATTCCCTGGGATCCTAAGAGGTGAAGGCTTTCAGCAGTGGACAACAGACCTGCAGAGCAGCACCAAGTGGAGAAGTGGTTTGTGATCTGGTGGACAGCATTGCAAACTCACTCTCCCTACCTGGGTACCTTGGATCATCTGTCCTGGTAGAGTTGGCTCTTGGCATCCTGAGACCAACCTTGGATTTACCATGAGACCTCAATTGAAAGCCATCCTCAGGCCCTTTAGCTGAGCTGACCAAACCTGGCTGGAACCAGGTTTGGAGGAACTTTCCTTGTAACTTCAGTACTGCTTCCTTTGGGCCCTGCCTAGCTTAGGTCAATAGAATAGTGTAGTCAAGTCCCTCCCCTGCCCTGTGGTTTGCCCTTAGGTTGTAAGTATAGGATCCCTTATTCCCATCCTTTATTTTTGTTCCCCTCAATTAAACTGTTTTAAACTTTTACCTGTTGCCTGCTGGTTCCATAGGCCCTGGCCTAGGTGGGTTGAGTGACTGTTGGGTCTAACTGCCATTCCTATTGACAGTTAACAGCTTAGCAGTAAACCCTGGTCTCCCTATCCTGGTTGATCCTGTTTGTCTGTCATTCCTGTCTCTCTCACTCCAGTAAGAACCCACAAATAATAATAGTTAGCATCCCTGGTGCCCCACCATTACACTATACATTATATAATTTATATATGATATCATTTATATAGTTATTATGTGTTATGTAATTTATATATTATAATATTATATAATATCATAAACATTTTAAAGCTGAAAGGGGCTTCAGTAACATCTAGACCAGGTCACCCTTATAATGAAGGAATCTTCTAACCAGCATGCCCAACAAGCAGTCATCTAACTTCTGCTTGAAGATCTCTGTTGAGAGGAAACCTCAGGATTAGGGTTTGAAGAGTTCTCATTTTTAGAAGGTTTTCCCTGTCATGGAGCCCAAATTTCCATTCACCTATTCTGGTTCTTTTTCTGGGTATAAACAGAATTAGTTTAAGAAAATGGGAATTTCCTTAGAGACTTTTGTAAGCTAAAGATACTCAACTGCTTCAAGAGATTCTCCTAGCATGTGCTTAATATGCTTTGCCTTCATTGCCCTTCTTTGGACAATCTCTGGTTTATCAATATCCTTTCTAAACTAATGTGCTCAGAATTGAAACCAACAGTCACCATGGTCTTCTTCTTCCCTTTTTTAAAAAACCCTTACCTTCCATCTTAGAATCAAAATACTGTGTATTGGTTCCAAGGCAGAAGAGCAGTATGAGCTAAGCAAGCAGGGTTAAATGACTTTTCTAAGGTCACATAGCTAGGAATTGTCTGAGGTCAGATTTGAACTCAGGACCTCTCATTTTTATGCCTGGATTTTAGTCAAGTGAGCCACCTAGCTACTTCTCCTGCCCCTCCAATCTTCTTCTATAACATGATCAATATGGAAATATTTTTTGTACATTTATTTAATTTAATTTAAAAAAATTTTCCATAGTTACATGATTCATGCTTTCTCTCTCCCCTCATTCCTCCCTCCTCCTGGAGATGACAAGCAATTTCACTGGGATATACATATACATATACATATACATATACATATACATATACATATACATATATATACATATACATATACATATACGTATATCTTTACTCGAGCCCATGTCCATATTATTCATTTTTGTAAAAGAGCAATCCTTTAAAACCAGATCAAATACCCATATAAACAAATGATAAATCACATGTTTTCTTCTGGATTTGTACTCCCACAATTCTAGATGTAATTAGCATTTTTTCTCGTAAGTCCCTCAGAATTATCCTGGATCATTGCATTGCTTTTATTAACAAAGTCAATCACATTTGATTGTCCCACAATGTTACAGACTCTGTCTCTGTGTATAATGTTCTTCTGGTTATGCTTATTTCACTGTGCATCAGTTCATGTAGGTCTTGGAAATATGTCTTGAATGATCACACATATCATCGCACATGATTGTATAATCTACATAAAACTGCTTCCCAGCTTGGGTAGGGGCAAATAAAGGAAAGAATTTAGAACTCAAAATTTTAGAAAATGAACATTAAAAATTGCTTTTATATGTAATTGGGAAAAATAATGCATTATTTTTTAAAAAATAAATTAAACTTAATTCTCCAGATGAGTTCTGACCATGGCAGAGTACAGAGAGATGATCATCTTTGCATTCTTAGCGATTCTGCCTCACTATTGCAGTCTAACATAACCCTTGTCCCAAAGCCCATTTGGTATTGGATTCTCTCTTTACCAGTAGAGAAATATCTTGCCCTGCATGAGAGAAAGGGTAGAATTGATGCAAATAGCAGAGAATTGAAAAAACTCCCTTTTCTCTCACTCTTGCCAACATTTTTAGTGGGCTTTAGGACTGGGGTTATATTCAGGTTGCACTAATTTTTTTGTCTGTTCCATCAGACTGCTGAATTATATTGAGATTGCATCCTAGTAAGAGTCTCAGATCTTTTTCAAGCAAGTCTTCCCCACCTTGGACTTGTGAAGCTGATTTTTTAAACTTAAAACTACACTTACAACTCCTGAATTACAGTTTTATTTAAACTATTTAAATATTTTTCTTATTGGTTTCTTCTATTTTTATATTGCCTATTCCCACAGTATCTTTTTCCTTTTTCTTCCAAGGTAGTCATCTTTATAACAAAGAATTTATTTTTCAAAAAAGAGGAAGGAAAAAAAAATAAAGAAAACCAATCAACACATTGAAACAAATCTTGTTATATACAATGTTCCACATCTCAACTATGGATTCCTACCTCTATAAAGGAGGGGAGAAACGGGGTACACTTTTCCATATTTCTTCCTTGTGACCAAGGTTGGACTTTATAGTTTTGTAGTTTGTTTTTGTTTTCATTTGTTTTAGACATGTCCACGTCTGACTCTTCATGACTTGGTTTGGAGTTCTTGGCAAAGATGTTGGAGTGGTTTGCCATTTTCTTCTTTAGCTCATTTTACAGATGAGGAAACTGAGGCAAACAGGATTAATATCGATATCCTTTTTTTTGTGTGTGGATTTTTTTTTTATTTTAAACCCTTAACTTCTGTGTATTGACTTATAGGTGGAAGAGTGGTAAGGGTAGGCAATGGGGGTCAAGTGACTTGCCCAGGGTCACACAACTGGGAAGTGTCTGAGGCTGGATTTGAACCTAGGACCTCCAGTCTCTAGGCCTGGCTCTCAATCCACTGAGCTACCCAGCTGCCCCTTTATCGATATCCTTTTGAAGCTATTGTGCTCAGAATTGAACCCAGTAGTCTTCTTTAAAAAACAACAATAACAAAACCTCCTTACTTTCCATCTTAGAATCAATACATTGTGTTGGTTCCAAGGCAGAAGAGTAGTAAAGCCTAGGCAGTGGCACTAAAGTGACTTGCCCAGGTCCCCAGGTCACATAAGTGACTAAGGCCAAATTTGAAATCAGGAAGATGACTCTTCTGTCCCCAGAACTCTATATCCACTGCTCTACCTAATTGTCCCAAATTTTGCAATATTTGTTTTCATTTGCTTTATAATTGTTATTATTTCTTCCAATTGCATTGCTATACCTACTGTAAGATTTAAATTAATGTCCCAAATTCCAAGTATTATATTTATAAAGTTTATTAATGATTACTTGAAGTAGAAAGAAAAAAACTTAATTATCTAACAAAATTACGATCACCTGAGTAAATTCTCCTGCCTGGCCCAAAGCCAGCTTCCACCACGGCCCATCACAGGAAGAGAGAGTCAGGGCTACACCAAACTTATATCCTCCTTACATCAGCATGTAAGGTGAGAAGGAAAGTGGGATGCTGGGAATTGAAGTCTTGGGGAACCAATTCTAATTATACACTATGTATATTGCTTTCCTGGTTTAGCCCAAGTTCTTATAAATCTTTGCAAATTTCTCTGTATTTATCATATTTGTCATTTCTTACAGTAGTATCTAACTATAGTTTGTTTAGCCATGCCCCAATTGATGGGCAGTTCCTTGCTATCACCAAAGTGCTATGAATATTTGGTTATATGGTGAACCTTTTGGGATCAGTAACCTCTTTGGGATATATGACTAGCAGCAGAATTTTGGAATGAAAGGGTATGGACATTTTATTCTCTTTATTTGCATATGAATTACATTTCCTTCAAAGTTCCCTTTTTTGTTTCTACCTCAGTGATGAGTTTCTTCATGGTAATGAAAATTAAATCCCAAATAAAATTTCCCTGTGTTGGTTTCCCTACATCTTAAAGGATAAAATCGTCATTAATGCAAGCCAAGAAAATGTTATCTTTTGATAGATATTTATACTAACCGAAGTCTCCCATCACTACCTCTGGCCCAGGCTTGGGATTGCTTTTCTAAACTCCATTCTGCCCAGGTGGTCTGTTGAATCTCTATGGGTCTTTACCCAGATGATTTACATTAAATTTTTCTTCTCAGGTTCCCATATTTCTTTACATGAATATATGTTACAAATTGGCAGTGCTTTATTATGCAGTCATAGTTTGCACCCTCGCATAGTGCATACATGGGGCAGCTAGGTGACACAGTGGACAGAGTGCTGAACCTCTTCCTGAGTTCAAATCTGGCCTCAGACACTTACTAGCTGTGTGACCCTGGGCAAGTCACTTAACCCTTTTTGCCTCAGTTTCCTCATCTGAAAAATGAGCTGGAGAAAAAAATGGTAAACTATTTAGTATGTTTGCCAAGAAAACCTCAAATGGGATCATGAAGAGTTGGACACAACTGAAACAATGGAACAACAATATACTGCATATTTAGGGAGTTGCACATAACAGGCAGAAGATATACACACAAGGTTTCTGTAAAGGGTTTACAATTTCATAGGGAGACAGGACAAGAATAAATAAACAAAACATAAAGATTCATAAAATCACAAGGCCCAGAAGAAACATAAACATAGTTTATGTGTGAGTCATAAAGGTTAGTACAAAGTTGTAAAGGTAAGTATGAAAAGCAAAGACTAATTTGAGGGAAGGAAGGTGAGTCTGAAAAGGTTTTGCAGAGGAGGGAGATTTCAAGTACAATTTGCAGGAGGGAAGTCAGTAGTTTGGGGAAGTGAAGCAGGAAAATCATGGCAGGCAAGAGAATAGCATTTATTATGGCAGAACAACATGAGGAACGTGTGGACATGGCGTATAAGTATAGATGTGCTTGACTGGAGAAAAGATCATGAGCTGTGGACGATCAGAAGCAGTGACCAGTAAGGTGAGATTAAGGCAGCTGGTTAAAATCTTTAAAGCCCATGAGTGGAGTTTTACTGATCAAATAATAATTGGAAATCACTATACAGGCTTCTGATAATGTGGCACAGTGAGAATTAATCAGATGCTGCTGCTTGGCAAAAGCACAGGTTGAGACATTTATTATGGTAATTAAAGATAAGAAGAACAAGTAGATAAATTACAAGATAAATAAATACATTCATTTCTTTCTTTCTCTCTCTCTTTTTAAATAACTCTTACCTTCCATTTGGGAATCAATACTTTGTATTGATTCCAAGGCAAAAGAGAGGCAAGGACCAGGCAATGGGGGTTAAGTGACTTGTGCAGGGTCACACAGCTAGGAATTGTCTAATATATACATTTCTAAGGCTATCTTGCTTTCCCTTTTACTTATAATGTTTCCTTTGAATAAAATATATTCATTTAGACCCATAGGTTTCATTGTACCAAGTCTCAGTGAAATCTGCAAGATCACATTTACCTACTTGTATTAGGATCGCTAGTTCCTAGACTTTTTTTTTTTTTTTTTTTTTAAACCCTTAACTTCTGTGTATTGACTTATAGGTGGAAGAGTGGTAAGGGTAGGCAATGGGGGTCAAGTGACTTGCCCAGGGTCACACAGCTGGGAAGTGTCTGAGGCCAGATTTGAACCTAGGACCTCCCATCTCTAGGCCTGGCTCTCAATCCACTGAGCTACCCAGCTGCCCCGCTAGTTCCTAGACTTTGAGCATTTGTCTAGAGATATTTTGAGATGAGGGATTTCACTAAAAGCTCCTTTCTTGGATTTTGTCTCATCAATTTTTAGATACCTCAACCTTCACCGAAGGTACTCTCTGAAGGGAATAAGCATTTATTAAGCACCTACTATATGCCAGATGCTGTGCAAAATGCTTCACAAATATTATCTCATTCGATTTTCACAATGACTCTGGGAGGTAAGCACTATCATTATCCCTGTCTAACAGTTGAAGAAATTGAGGCAGACAGCAATTACATTACTAGCCACATAAGTGGTGTCTGAAGCTAGATTTGAATTCAGGTCTTTCTGACTCAAAGCCTAACACTATTCACTGTGACACCTCTCTATTCTGTGTAAACACACAGATTTATCTGTCTGCCTGTCACCATCTTTCTGTCCATCTGCTTCTATATCATTCATCTAGCTATCATTTAGAGTTCTGGTGATCTTCCTCTGTACATCTGCCTATCTTTTTTATCTGCCTATCAATCAGTCTGTCTATCTATCTATCTATCTATCTATCTATCTATCTATCTATCTATCTATCTATCTATCTATCTATCTACCTTTGTCTGTGAGTCTGTTTGTCTATCTAGCTACAGTTTTCTTCTTAGCTCCATCCTTTTGTTTAGACCCTTTTGACTAGGTTTGATAAATATCATCTTACTAGATTTTGTCAGGTCCATTTCTGGTCAAGACCTGTCATTCCATTATTTTAAGCTGTGGTTCAGAAATTCTAACCCCATTCTCAGACACCATCTTCTCAGCCCACCATTCATTTTCTAAATTCATTTTTCTCCTCTGATCCCCTTACCTTCGATGAGCAACAGTGGGTAAAGTACAATGTCAGAATCAGTTATAAGCATAGCTGTTCTATAAAGTAAGAGTCACAGAAGAAATGTAAGGCTGTCAGTGCAAACAGCAGTGGGGATTAATTCCATGGTATTTTCTATGGTAGAGTAAAAACTTATACTGGCTAGAGTGTCATATTCAATTTGTGGACTGGTGTTAACAACCATTTATAAGCTATATTTAATATTGAATGGCATAAAAAGTTCCTCATCAAGAATGGAGTACTGAGTTTAGACTATTAACTGATCCTTGTTACAACTCAGCTCAGCTGGGTTTGTTGTGGGCAGAATACTTCAATTTCCATACTTTAAAATATCTGTAATTTAAGATTAACTCTTCACCTTAGGGTGAAGTGAGTTGGCTGGGATTTTAGAGACTCTACTAACAGAATACAAACTTGGATGGGTTTTACCAAGCTGGAGGAAGGGCAACTAGATGGTGAAATGGATAGAGTGCTGGGTTTTGAGTCAGGATGACTCGTTTTCCTGACACTTACTAGCTGTGTGACCTGGGCAAGTCACTTAACCCTGTTTGCCTCATTTCTTCATCTATAAAATGAACTGGAGAAGGAAATGGCCAACCATTTAGTATTGTGAAAGGGAATTCTTTATTCTCTCTATTTTAAATTAATCAACCAAAAACTTAAAAACACCTCTACTTAATACTAAGTAAGGGAGTTGCAGCTACTTACTTGGAGAGCTCTACCCTTTTAACTCAATCAGTCAGAAACTTGTGAATCCTTTGATAAGAGTTTACACCACCAGAGGATGAGAGGTGGATCCCACAGACACTGCCCTCCTGGGCAAGGTTAGGGAGTTTGGAAGCTGTGCTTGGCCCCTGTGAAGAGGGGAAGGGACAGGAAGTGATGTGGAAAAAGGATTATAAAAGTCCTGAACTTCCTGTCCAAAGGATCTTTGGCTGGTGACTTGCCTCTTGGAGGTGGCTTGGGAACTTCTCCTTTGCATCTTTGGCTTGAATCTTTAGCTTGGAGGATCTTGGATTGGAACTGCAGCTTGGAGCTTTGACTTGAACCTTGGCTTCAACTTGGGATCTTGGCTCTTGGGTGAATGAGTAGCTGACCTTCCTTTCCTGGCTTCTGGAGAGAGATTAGTTCCAGAGAGGCCTTCCCCTCTTGGAGGAGGCTGCATGGATGAAACTCCAGGTCCTCTGGTCAAGGGTTAACAAGCCCTGCCAGGCTGAGCCAGAGGAATATTTAGTGTGATAGGCTAGACATCTTCCCCACTCTCTTTTTGTTACTTTCACTCTTTCTACCTCTTTGTAAATAAAAGCTATGAAAAGTCATTTTGACTTGAGCTATAATATTTTAAATTGGTGACCACAATATTATTTTAGAATTCTCACATATTTAGTCAAACCCTTAATTTAATTCCTTATAATGTCTTTGCCAAGAAAACCCTAAATGTTGCCATGAAGAGTCAGACAGGACTAAAAATGACTCAAGGGAAACTGAAAGAGGTTCTGAGTGTAGGTTCAATGATGGATTATGTGTCTTTTTCTGAAGACTAGCCTACTAAGTGTGACCTAAGAAGGTGGGCCATCAGGTAAAATGAGCTTTTTTTGTCCACCTCCACTCATGAATCTACCTGTTAGCAGTTGTGCTAAAGTGTGGCAAAGTTTCATTGGGAACTTACACAGAAGGAATATCCCCATCAATGAAATAATGGCTCTTTTGAAGCCACATAACATTTGGTCCAACCAGCCCTTCTTAGGTTTTGGAATCTGATCTAAAGAAGATGCTGCCCTACTTAAAGCTAGCAGGATAAGGAGCCGATTAAGCCAAAGACACATACATTTTACAAAGTTAGAAATGCCTCCAGTATGAGGTACCAAGTAACCTAAAGACCCAGTTAGGTGGCAGTAGATAGAGTGCTGAGCCTGGAGTCAGGAATACCTGAGTTCCAATCAGTCTCAGACATTTATTAGCCCAACAAACCTCTCAGGATCATTGGGAGGATCAAATGAGATAAGATTTGTAAAGTGCTCTGTAAACCTTAATGCTCTATGTTAATGATAGGCATTTTTATTTTTTCATCAAAAAATGTTAAATGGGAAGTAATTGGCATGATTTGGGACAGTTCAGGTGGAAGTGATCTGAGGGAGTGAATACATTTTTATACAGTTTCAAGCAACAAGGATGTTGATATTGTTGCCTGACTCTTCCTGACCCCATTTTCAGTTTTCTTGGCAAAGATACTGGTGTAGTTTGCCATTTTCTTCTCCGGTTCATTTTACAGATGAAGAAGCTGAGGCAAAAAGAGTTAAGTGACTCCAGGGTCACATAGCGAATCTAATGCCCAGATTTAAGCTCAGGTCTTCCTGTCTTCAAGCCTAGCACTCCATTGACTGTGCCACCTCGCTGCTCTGAGCAATCCTGGGCAAACGTCGAAGCTTGGCTAGTCATACCAAGGCAATAATGCTCAAACTAGGATTCAGTGAATAGTGGAGAGGAAGGATGAGGAAGGAGGGGAAAGTAATTTGAATAATTCAAACACAGAAAGAAACAATTTGAGGTGTAATATATTAAGGCATGAAATAAGTCGACCTAAATGGTTTATTGAAAGTAAATCTCAGGGGGCAGCTTGATGGCTCAGTGGATTGAGAGCCAGGCCTAGAGACAGAAGGTCCTAGGTTCAAATCTGGCCTCAGACACTTCCCAGCTGTGTGACCCTGGGCAAGTCACTTAATCCCCATTGCCTAGCCCTGTAACAAATAAAATTAATATAGAATGATATATATAAAAGATATTAGGGTTTAAAAAAATTAAAAAAAAAAAAAAGAAAGTAAATCTCAGGGGCAGCTAGATAGCACAGTGGATAGGACTCTGGTATCACCCTGAACAAGTCATTCACCTCCATTTGCCTGGCCCTTACTGCTCTTCTGTCTTAAAATTAATCATTAGTAGTCCCAACTGTTCTTCTGTCTTAAAATTGATACTAAGATGAAAGGTAAGGGTTTAAAAAAAAAGAAAGAAAGTAAATCTCACAGGCCTTTTTGGTTTATTCTAGGTAGGTCTCCTGGACCTCTTTACTTTCATATTTTAAAAAAAATTAGTATAGTTTATTTTATTTTATCCTCATAAATAGCCCTGTGAGTTAGCTAGTACTAGTCAACATTCCTCATGTACAGAGAGAAGAAAACGGAGACACTGGTTAATGAACTCACTGCAGATAACACAGAAACAGAACTGTGCCCAGGACCCAGGCACCCTAAACCCCTCTTCTTCCCTCTATACCCCATAGCTTTGACAACAGGATACCTGAACAGCTGCTCTGTGGTGAGGTAGAGAAGGATGACTGATTGATCAAAAGCCAGTTGGGCAGAAAAAGGCTTGAAAGGCTTACTACCACAATGCACACTTGGCAACGTACATTGTGGTTGGAGTCTGGGAAACATCAACAGCTGACATCGCTTTGCTAACATGCAATTCAGTAAAAGGGTGTTTCTTGGGGAAAAAGGCCCAGGTGTAGCCTGTGGAGTAGAGAGGACACAGCCACCAGTAGCAGGAAACTCTCCAGCCTTTGCCTCATGGGAGAAGGGCCAGCAGTTCTTTATATTTTTATATTATATTATATATTATATTTATATTTTTTAGCCACTCCTATCCACATAGAAGTTGCTAGATGTCACAGTGGATGGAGTGCCAGTCTGGAAGTTATGAAGACAGCGAACTAGCTATGGCTGTCTCAGGCTACCTCAGTTTCCTCAATGGTAAAATGGAGATAATAACAGCACTTACCTCCGAAGGTTATTGCAAGGGTCGGATGTGATAATATTTTAAAGTCCTTAGCATAATGCCTGGCACATAGTAGGTGCTATATAAATGCTAGCTAGTATGATTGTAGCATTATCAAGAGAACCATTAAAAACTGTAATTTGGAGTTTCCAATTCTGCTGCAGTAGATACAATAAATGCCACCCTTTATTTGCAAACTGTAGTCACAGCATTTTTGCATTTATGAACTTGGAGAACTGGAGGATTTTCGCTTATGCTTACATTTTCTATTCATAAACGATCTCTTTTATGTGCAAAAATCAATATTTTATGGTATAATCTCTACGGAGGTTAAATGCTAGAGCCCTCCTCTACTTTGGTTAAAGAAAATCTACATGCTGCAAAACGTTGACTAGGCCAAGGAAAAGACCACTTTAAATGAAGTCTTTCCAAACCTCACTGGGAAATTCAACTTTTAATCATTGGACTTTTTATTTTATAGGTATACAGGGAGACATGCGAATGTCTGCTAGAGTCTAAATCCAATCCAGTGTCTATTCCCAAAGTAGATTACCATTGTTCACATTTGAAAGAAATAAGGGGGAAAAAGAGAGCCTGTAATTACCATCTGCACACACAGGCACATGTTGTTGCAAGGACTACCAACAATTCTCCATGTACTTAGTGTGTGTAAAAGGGTCCTCTGATCTCAGTGCAGCTGTTGCCTGTAGCACCTGGCTTTGCTTCAACTCTGTTTTTGAGATTCATGGGCAACCTAAAGCCTTTGCTCAAAACATATCCTGATCACTGCATTCCAGATAGTTCCCCCCACACCCCCATAAGTCGTCACCTATGCTGTGTTGTTCAAGTTTCTGTCCACTGGTCTTTCACTGGTGAGAGCACTGGTTCCCAAGTTTAGAGTCATTGAAACATTTATAAAAGAATCGAAAAGGGACCTTTGGGAAAGTGAAAGAGGAAAGCCAAGAGTTTTTGGCCAAGAGCCCTTTCTTCAGGGAGGTAGTCTCTCTTCTTGCCCCTTCTATCCTCTCAAATTTAAGTCTAAGTTGGAATAATTATGACAGAGGCTTGAAAAATCCACAAGGGATACTTTTGAGTATGGCATAAGAAACTGAGGTACTGTTAGGTGACTACCTATGTATGAGATGAAGGCTGAGGAGAGAAAGAAAGGCAGAGAGAAACAGATAACCAAAAGGGGATAGCTAGAAAGAGACAGGGACAAGCAGAGGCAGAGAGAAGGAAGGAGGGAAGGAGGAAAGAAAA
>NC_058132.1:136525163-136808625 GCF_016433145.1 Gracilinanus agilis | reverse complement strand
GAGAGAGAGAGAGAGAGAGAGAGAGAGAGAGAGAGAGAGAGAGAGAGAGAGAGAGAGAGAGAGAGAGGAGGTTCAATCTGTTCTCTATTTCTAGTCCACGTAGCTGAGGGAGATGGGGAATGGGCTACACCAGGGAGAGAGGAACTCAGCCTCAGAAGGAAAAACAATGTAGGGTAGGCCTCCGTTTTTTGGTGGGAAGCTCTGAATATCTTAGAGCACTCCATCCATCTTTCTTATTTTATACCAAGGCAACTATGAATCTGGGATGGGGGTAAAACTAGAATGGAAATTGTGAAAGATTGCTATCTCCTTCCATGCCCCGTCATCTCTTTAGTAAACTACTAAGAGATAATATTAAGACAATGATTTTGTCTTTAGTTCTTGTTCTAAGCTGAATGAGAAACTTTACCAGTATTTCTTTATCAAGTATGTCAGAAACAAATTTATTAATTAAATTCTAAGCATGGTAGTTTGGAGAGAAATCCCTAAAGGACAGAGTTTCTCTATACCAGTGGTTCCCAAACTTTTTTGGTCTACTGCCCCCTTTCTAGAAAAAATATTATTTAGCCTCCTGGAAATTAAATTTTTAAAAATTTTAATAGCAATTAATAGGAAAGACAAATGCACCTGTGGCCATCACTGCCACCCCGGATCGCTGCAGCACCCACCAGGGGGTGGTGGCGCCCACTTTGGGAATCACTGCTCTATACCTTTGAAAATTTCTCTGACACAAACCATTTTATAACTATAATGTACAGAGTTCAAGAATTTATTCCAGATACACTTGTGCCAAATAATCAGAGTACTGAGTTGTTTTGGTTTTTTCCCCCCACGGCAGAAAAGTAAAGAGAGTGTTTCAAAGGTCCACAGATGAGAAAAGCTTTTGGTTCTTCTATCCTCTGACTTTTTTGGTTAAACCCCAGATGTTGATATCTTTCTGTTCTCCCCTCATTCTTTATTTCTTTAGTGTCTCAGAGGATCACGGATTTAGAGATGGAAGAGACTTTTGAGGTCATGGAGTTCAAATCCTCTATTTTACAGATGAGGAAACCAAGGCACAGCTTGCCCACGGTTCACTTAGCTAGTAAGTGTCTAAGATGGGTCTAATTGCCTCCAAGCCCAGTGTTCAATCAACCATACCACTCTTCTGCCTCTCAGAAATGGGCACATGCCTGAAGTGTCTTCTGGTCTGAAACAGCAAGGGGTGATTGTAAAGACTGTCTTATGTTTTCCTTGGGTCAGCGTGCTTACTATTCAGGCAACTCAGAGCATGCACAAAAATCTAGGGATTCTCTGCATCTTCTCTGCACTAAACTTTTTGCATAGGGCCTGGTTGTCTTATGAGAGTTCATGAAAACTCCGGAGTTGCATGTAACATCTTTAGATAACAAAATATTGTTATAACTGATATGTTTTGTTTCCTTCCTTGAGCCCCTGATTTAACATCACTCTGGCCCTGGGAGTACTGATCCTTGTTTAAAAGGGTCTATGTCTTTGAGAAACAATTGCTTTACTTTGATTGGCAGAATAGCTAAGCAGAGTGCTATGCTTGGATGTATCACAAGATGGCGCTGTAAGTCTTGGGCTGCCATCTTGAAGAAGTGTGCAGGTATGAGCAAGGTCCAAGACCTTTGGGACCACCTTTCTTTTTTCACAACACAATAGTTTTCTGTTTAGGGCCAGATGGAAATAATTACAATAACTTATAAATAGCTTATGACTTGGCTCCTGTCCCTTTGAGATTCTTATTTCTTTCTCAACTTGATGTGAAATGAAAGGACACTTTACTAGGGAAACAGCTAGGGGGTACAGTGGATAGAGCACTGGCCTTGGAGTCAGGAAGACTCATCTTCATGAGTTCAAATCCAGCCTCAAACACTAATTAGCTGTGTAATCCTGGGCAAGTCATTTAACCCTGATTGCCTCAGTTTTCTCAACTGTAAAATGAGCTAAAAAAATCACATCCTAGAAGAGAGTGTCCTATGTTGGTGGTGAGGAAGGAAACTGCTGAAAGGGGATGGGAATGGAAAGAGATTATCTAAGAGGATTAGGGAAGGTTTCATGAAATAGGTGACTTATCAGTCAATCAACAAAGTGTCAAACTACTGTAGTATCTTTGCCAATAAAACTCCAAAAGGGGTTACAAAGAGGTGGGTAGAACTAAACACTTTACTAACAACTCAACACAACAACACTTTAATAACATGGAAGTGAAATGAGCAAAATTCAGGATTAGAACAGTGAGACCACTCCTGGACAGTGCAATTTCAGTTTCCTAGATTCTTTGAATATAGTAAATGTCAAAATAATGTTATCTTTCAAACTCCCGTGTGGTAGTATTCAATCATTTCTAGTAACATCTGAAAAGGTAACATCTCTCCCTGCCTCCTTGTAATTGGTATTTCCTTCACTTTTCAGGGAAGCATTCTCCAGTATTTTGCTTTCTAAGAGTTTCATGGTAAAAGGATGAAACCATCTCACTACCCTGTTCTCTAGTCTAAAACCCCAACACCAAAAGGGTAGAGTATTTTTTTTGGAGACTCCATTGACTCTTGATATTTTTCAGGAACAGGTTTCCATGTTTATTATTTCATCCTAGATGATTCTACACCATAGTTCTCTAAGCTAATGTTTATTCCTGCAACTGAATCACTTAGTAGGAGGAGAGAATTTTAGAATTGAGGATGACCTTAAAGGTCATCTAGTCCAATCCTTTTATTTTATAGATGAGGACCCAAATCAGTAGTAGAGTCAGAATGGAAACTCTTGTAAATTTAAAAAAAAAAAATGCTATCTTAACATCTTAGGGGAAGAGAGTGTCCTATGGTTACTAAATAAATTGGTAGTGAGGGAGGAAACTGCTGGGAATGGAAAGAGATTATCTAAAATGATTAGGGAAGTTTCATGAAATAGGTGACTTATCAATTGGGGCTTAAAGGAAGGGAGGAACTTTCAAAGGTGGTAGTTGGAGATTAGTCTATCCTAGGAATTGTGTGTGGGGGGGGAAGTATGGGGAGGCAATTGGAGCTAAGGCACAGAAAGAGGAGAGAGCAAGATGAGAGTGTGGAAAAGAAAATAGCCCTGGTTTGATTAATATTCTTCTGAATCAAAGGTCCCCATTCTCCTAAGCCTTCTTCATGAGTTCAAATCTAGCCTCAAACACTTCACTAGCTGTGTGATCCTGGGCAAGTCATTTAACCTGTTTGCCTCAGTTTCCTCAACTGTAAAATGAGCTGGAGAAAGAAATCATAGAATGGAGAAGGGAATAAGCATTTATTAAGTACCTACTTAATGGGCCAAGTACTATGCTAAGCACCTTACAAATAGTACCCCTTTTGATCCTTACAACCCTGGGAAGTAGGTACTATTACTATCCCCATTTTACAGATGGAGAAATAGGTGACTTATCAATTGGGCCTTAAAGGAGGGGAGAAACTTTGAAAGGAGGTCCTAGTTTTGATCCAGATCAAGTCAACAAACATTTATTAAATGCTTACTATATTCCAGGTTTTGTAATAAGTGCTGGGAAAACGAAGTTCCTACCCTCAAGGAGCTTACATTCTAATGTGGGGAAACAACATAAAAAAGAAGCTGAAAGATGGGGAGAGAAAGGAGAGGGAAGAGAAGATACTTGTGTAAGGTCATAGTGGAAAAACACACCTGGAGTTAGGGGCAGAACCCAGAGACAAATGAAGGAATGAACACAGATGGCCTGGGAGGCACTTTCCTCAAAATGGAAGTTCTGAGAGGAACTGACTAATCAGAGGGTGGAACGATCCTCCAGGGTGAGAGGCTGTTGGACAATAGTGGAGAAATAAATATGGAGCTACCTTTGTGACCGTGGGTAAGTCATTTAACCTCTTGAGCTTTAATTTCTTCGTATGTAAGATGTAAGACTTCTAAAGTCACTCTAAAGCTTGAATTCTCTTCTTACTTACCATTTTTAGCGGGTGAATACCTATCTGCTAACTCCTTAAAGTGTACAAGAAGATTTATTCAAGTTGTTTGAAATGCCATTGATCAAAGCAAAATTGGATTTTTCAAAGATCACAACTGGATACATTTTAAGTTTATGAATGGATTAATCAATCAACAAGCATTTACTCTGAGCCTGGCATTGTGCTAGGTGCCCACACAAAGACAAAAATGAAAAAGTCCTTGATTTCAAGGATCTTGCCCTCTACTGGGGAAAACAACCTGCACACATATGAAGCCATGTGAAGCAAATGAAAGATAATTTTGAAGTGAGATGGATTGTTGTTTTTGAGTTGTATCCGTTGACCCCATTTGGGTTTTTTTTGGCAAAGATACTAGAGCAGTCTGCCATTTCCTACTCCAGCTCATTGGACAGATGAGGAGAACAAGGCAAAAAAGGGTTAAGTGGCTTGTCCAGGGTCACACAACTAGTGAATGTCTGAGGCCAGTTTGGAACTCAGGAAGATGCCTGCAGTCCTGGTACTCAACTACACCACCTAGCTGCCAGAGATGGCTAGGAACTAAAGACCATAGCCACCGGGAAGGGCTTTGTAGGAGGTGGGGATGGCTTTAGAAATGGCTTTTAGAGGAAACCAGGAATTCTAGGATGAAAAGCTCTGGAGGGAATGCCTTCCGAGCACCCAGGTTTAAATGGGAAGGAGGAATGAGCATAAAAGGTGTGTGTGAGAAACAAATCAGAGGTGAGTTTAGCTGGGCTGTAGAGTTTGCGAAGAGCAGAGATATGTGATCAGCCTGGAGAGGTAGGTTGACAAAGAGATTTTACTCTATGCTAAGCTTTCAGGAAGTCACACTCACTGCCCTCCTCACCCCCTTGAATCAAATAAAGAGGGTAAAGAAAAGGAGACTAAGGCAGCTGGTCCAAGTGTCATGAAAAAGCCCATCAAAAAAAAACCTGATTCAAATATGACACGATTTAGAGATGATACGACACAAATGTGACAGGTTACTATCACATTTTCAGCATGCACATTAAATAAATAAAGAGGGTGTATTCTGTGTCTGCTGTGTTTTTGTCTATAATGGAATCAGAATTCACTATGGGCTATACTTCTGAGGGCAGGAATGCCTTTAGGCTGGCATATTCATTTTGCATATGACTCATTCAATCTGGAAACATAACAGAAATGTCTACCAACTAATGAATTGTGAAAGAACCACAACATTTCTCCCCCCTTGGGTTTCCACCTACGACATTGTCACAAAATAACATTAATATCACGGAACCTAGTTAGGAAGAAAGAATGCTACTAACTAGAATCCCAGTCTGTCTGCCTTTTATAATCTAACTGGTAGCATTAGAGCAAATTCTTTTGAGGTTATTTATTCGACATTGTCAGATTACAGGGGACTGTAACAAGAAAATGGATTTGTTTTCAACTGAAATTAGCATTTGTTTTTCCGATGGTCACATGAAGAGTAAAGGAACTCTGTACCAAGAATATGACAGGTGACTTTTTTTGATATAATGTGGTACTCCCCTAAATTTAAGCTACATTAAAGAAAAAAACAACTGTAAAATATGTATAAAAGAAACAAAATATTATTTTACTAGGTCCAGACAGATTATCAACATTAGATCCAGGAAAAGAGCAACTAATTTTTCTCCTTCCTGCTAACCTTAATTAACCATTTAGAAGTTTGGACTGAAATTTCTAGCAGCAGTCATCAAGAACCCTAGACTGTCAAGTCTGGGAGAGATTATCTACTTCGACTCTCATTTTACAGAGGAGGAAACTGAATCCAGAGCAAAGCGAGGTAGCTTATTTAAAGCCAAGGAGAGCTCAAGGCAGAGTCAGGGATGAGGGCCCAGGTATCTTTCCACTTTAATGATATACTTCCTCAGGGAAACAAATCAAATGCACACTGCAAATATTCCTGTCCAGAACTAGACCACCCCAGCTAAAGCTTGATATTCCATTTGTTTGAATAAATCTTCCAGATAGTAAATTTTTGACTCTATTTTTCACGTGGCACAGTAGAAAGGGTACTGGATTTGGAGTTAGAGGACTTGAGTTTAAAACTTGCCTCTGTCACTTGTTATCTGTGTGTCCTTGGACAAATAATTTAATTTCTCTGAACCTCACTCTCTCTCATCTGCAAAATGAGGGGGTTGTTGTTATTCAGTCATTTCAGTTGCAGCCTACTCTCTGTGATCCCATTTGGAGTTTTCTTGGCAAAGATAATGGAGTATCCATTTCTTTCTCCAGCTCATTTTATGGATGAGGAAACTGAGATCACACAGCTAGTAAGTAACTAAAGTCAGATTTAAACTCAGGTCTTCCTGACTTCAAGAAATGGTCTCTTATGTCCCTTGGAGCCCTAAATCTGTGTTTCTATACTCCTAAAGATTTCATGACCTTTAAAGTCCCGTACAGCCTTATATCTATGATCTAATCATCCCTCAAAGGTGTTATATATTGTATATATGTGAATATGCTGTAGACAAAAGAGGTCAGCAGCAAATTAAAATGGTGTGTGTTCCCTTTTAGTCTGATTATAAATAGCACTAGTTCAGAAAAGGAGGAGCATGGATGTTATGTAAATGAAAATTTAAAATTTGTCTTCCTGCTCACTGCTGCCTACCTCTTCCAAATTGTGATTTGCAGGAATGCCCCAAAAGTATACTTCTTCAATCCACATTCAGAAAATCAGCTGTTTTTGGAAGAGTTCAAAGCTTTTTGTTTTCTGTAGTTAATTTACCCAAATTTTAGAAGAAATAGTCCTTAGCTGGTTGCAGGCAAGCCAATCCTCTTCTACCTTAAAGATTTAGAATGTTTGTGGGCATGCCTGGACGCAGAGTTAAAATGCATAAAGAAAAGACTGGCCATTTCCAGCATGATCTTTTGGGTTATCAGTACCTCGGTGGGGTCATCATAATCCGGGTCTAGGGTCTGAGCCCTGTTGTCAACTCTGCAGTTTCAAGAACTCAATTTCAGCAGTTCATACAGAGGTGATGTGTGATAAAGACCTCAGGGAGAGGGCAATTACCACAGATTTTTTTTCCTTTGGCTTTTTTTCCCCCCCAGTTCTTTCACAGACTTGTTAACAAACATATTCAGCATTAAGCTAATGTTTTTGAAACAGAACCCTGGAACCTCATTCTCAAAGTATGTCTAGTGAGCTTTACATGGTGCTAGCCCCAAAGGAAGAGGCTAGAGAGCATGCTTCTGGAACAGTGTGATGACATGCAACCCCCAATTCCAATTGTTTCTGGTCACCTTGCTATATGAATGAGTTGCCTTTTGATTGGTGGCTGAGCCAGAAATGAGAATACATTTAGAAGTCACTGAATAGATAAGGGCATTTTTCTTTCCTAAATGGCTGTGTGAATGAAAGATAAATGTTGTAAGCCTTTGGCCAGGAAGACACCTTGAACTCTCTTCACCTGTGGCCAACTGGCCATCGAAGATGTTCTTTTCTTCTTTTGAGTTTGTTCTTTCCTCACTTCAGGTGGAGACGGTACCTGTGAGCTTCAGAAAGCGAGATTGGCAAGCTACCAGGGGTCCAGGAGCTGGAATCCAGGTCAGAGTTTGCTACCAGTAAGGCATCAGGGTAGTCCCAAGGTACAGGAGTCATGCCTAGTGGGAGCTGAGATGTTAACCTGTCCAACAGTGATGCTGAATTCAGAGGAGAACTTGGTAGAACAAATATTTGGTAGGGCCTCTTCTAAGGTTGAATTCATTCTCTCCAGGAACAAAAAGGATATTGGGGAGAGTGTGTACCCTCAAATGTTAGGGCAGAAATAAGCAATGGTTATACTATATCTTTTCAGTAAACAATCCCTCTGTAAATTTAATTGTTGTTGATTCGTTAAATGATACCAGTGCTCTTAATCACTAGCTATTTATATTGAGGAGAACACATGGGAATGGGAACTCAAGCTTTGGAAAACTGACCCCTCCAGAGTACTCTTAGAACTCTAAGGGGAAGATATAATCTTGCTCTGGGAGACCTGAGTCATTAGTATGAGGGGAGGTTGGGAGAATAATCCACAAAGTTGAAAAGGATTACATTTGTATACATGTGACAAAATCTCAGCCTAATTCTCACCGATTCTTTCCTCTAGGCACTTGTGTTATTTAAGTGAATTGCATGATTTTATGTATAATAGAAAATGGATAAGCTTCAGTGTTTTAGAGAAATGACTAAGGGAAAACAGTCTTTCTGGATCTGGTTTGAAAATGGGCTCTGAATGGTACTTTGGCTCCTTCTCTCACCTCCCACTTAGGAGGACCCAAACCTATTCATCTATGACAGTAAACACTTTCTTATCATTGTTCTGCTTGCTATACCCTTTGGTGTTTGCTCAGTGGAAGAGAAAACTATAACAGGAACTCTAGGATGTTTCAGGTTTCAAGAGGAGTGAAACAGGCAGGTTAGGATAAAGATTGATTTTTTTTTGGGGGGATAAACACATAAGCCTTAGATTTATCTCCAAGTTGATAACTATATGCACTTGAATTTTGTAATGATACTCTCTTTGGTGTTCCATATTTCGGTAGCAGCTTCTACATGAGAACATTCTACTAGATCCTTTTACTCTTCTGTAAATGAAATATTAACAGCTAGGGTCCACAATGGACTTATTTTATATGGATGGATTCCATAGCAAATAGCAACGTACCAGGAGGGTGGGTTCCTCAGGGCACCAAATGTTATAATAAATCATAATATGAATATTGAAATATTATCAAGACTTTTGAACATACACAGAAACCAGTTGCGGGCCTGGGACTTGGAGTCAGAAGACCTGAATCTAAATCTGCCTCCCGTTAGCTATGTGACCTTGAGCAAGTAATTTAACATCTCTGAGTCTTGCTTCTCTCAAATGAAATAATAATACTGCCTAGCTTCCCTTAAAGAGTTTTGCAAAAAAGAAATAATAGGATATAAAGTAACCTGCAATCTATTACTTAAGTTTCAGGGTCACAAAAATCTCAACATTATCTCTATGGCTTATTTTGCTCCCTAAACTGGATCTTCCAAGAAACATCTGAATGTGGTTTATGTCTTTCAAGGCCCATATCTTAGGGTTAATAAAAGGTCTACATGGGGGTCAGATAGGTGGCTTGGTGGATTGGGAGCCAGGCCCAGAGTCAGGAGATCCTGAGTTCAAATCTGGCCTCAGATACTTCCTAGCTATGTCACCCTGGGCAAGTCACTTAACCCCAACTGCCTAGCCCTTTTAGTCTTCTGCCTTGGAACTTATACACAGTATTGATTCTAAAATGGAAGGTAGGGTTAAACAACAACAAAAAAAGGGCATACAAGCAACAGGGATCTTTCTTTCCCTTTACTCTAGCATTCTATTTTCTGGCTACTGTTGCCCACCTTGTCTTTATTTTGAAGCTGCCATCTTGAACCAAGAACTCCATACCACATACTTTTCATTGCCTACTTGCTCCATGTTCATTAATGGCTACCATAACCTGAAAAGTTCTACTCATCTTTGTCTTCTTTCTCCCAGAAGATTCTTTTCAGGGTTGTCTTTTTAATGAATTAGCACAAGGGCAGCTAGTTAGCACAAGAGTTTGAGTGCTAGGCCTGGAGTCAGGAGGATCAGGGTTCAAATCTGGCCTCAAACACTTCTTAGCTGTGTGACCCTGGGCAAACCACTTAACCCTGATTCCCAAGCCCTTACAACTTTCTGTCTTAGAACTTATCCTAATAAATGGGCAAGGGACATGAATAGGCAATTTTTAGATAAAGAAATCAAAACTAATAATAAGCACATGAAAAAATGTTCTAAATCTCTTATAGTTAGAGAAACGCAAATCAAAACAACTCTTTGGTACCACCTCACACCTAGCAGATTGGCTAAAATGATAAAGGGGAGAGTAATGAATGTTGGAGGGGATGTGGCAAAATTGGGACATTAATGCACTGCTGGTGGAGTTGTGAATTGATCCAACCATTCTGGATGGCAATTTGGAACTATGCCCAAAGAGCACTAAAAGACTGCCTCCCCTTTGATCCAGCCATACTACTTCTGGGTTTATACCCTAAAGAGATAATAAGGATAAAGACGTACAAAAATATTTATAGCTGCACTCTGTGATGGCAAAAAATTGGATAATAAGGGGGTGTCCATCGATTGAGGAATGGCTGAACAAATTATGGTACCTGTTGGTGATGGAATACTATTGTGCTCAAAGGAATAAAGAACTGGAGGAATTCCATGTGAACTGGAACGACCTCCAGGAGTGATGCAGAGTGAAAGGAGCAGATCTAGAAGAACATTATACACAGAGGCTGATACACTGTGGTATAATCAAACATAACAGACTTCTCTACTAGCAGCAATGTAAGGATCCAGGACAATTCTGAGGGACTTATGAGAAAGAAAACTAGCCACATCCAGAGAAAGAACTGTGGGAGTAGAAACACAGAAGAAAAACAACTGCTTGATCACACAAATTGATGGGGATATGATTGGGGATGTAGACTTTAAGTGATCATCCTAATGCAAATCTTAATAATATGGAAATAGGTCTTGATCAATGGCACATGTAAAACCAGTGGAATTGTTCATTGGCTACAGGAGTGGGATGGGAGGAGGGGAGTGAAAGAACATGAATTATGTAACCATGGGAAAACTTTTTAAATTAATTAATTAAATAAACATCTTCAAATTAAAAAAAGAACTTATTCTAAGACAGAAGGTAAGAGTTAAAAAAAAAAAAGAATTAGTATGCAGCCTTTGGCTCTCTTCTAGTTTGTGTAAGTAGAGGAGGAATAAAGCTACTCAGATCTTTTTTAGTTTCTCTCAGCAGGCATCCTTGCACTTTGCAAAATGTTTTATAACCAGAAGGCACTGGGTTACTGTTATTACTATCACTGGTTTCCTACCGTATCCATTTTCTAAGTTCCATCCTTTCTATGTAGAGTTTCTTGAGAATGAAAGATGCTTTTCTCTTCCAAACTGAGACATTGTTGGCAAGTCAAAAGGCACTTTGTCATATAAGCTTAAATAAGGAGTGAGACAGAGAGAGGAATGGCAATGAACAGTTTTTGTTGTTGCCATGTAAACTAGTCCAACAGGTGTTGGGAAACAGATGTGTTTCCCAAGCTCATTAGTAGTGGTGCAGAAAAATTCACAAAGTACAGAGAACATTTCCCCTCTGTGGGTGACTGGCTTCTGAAGAAAACATGTGGCTTTGTCATCACCAGAATTTCTCATTACCCAAATCGGGGTTTGGCAAACTACAAGCCATGGGGGCCAGTTCCTATTTTTGTGTGCTAAGAATGCCCATGGCAGGGCGTTTGCCCGCTGTTGCCTTAGGTAAGAAAAGATTTGATGATGACAAGACAGAAGGAGCCTTACCTAGCTCTATAGCTTGCAAGGATCTTGGTGATATTCTAATAATCTAATAATAACTAGTATTTGTAGAAGTGCTCTAAGGTTAGCAAGCTCTATACATATGTCAATTCATTTGATTCTTGTAACAGCTCTGGCAGGTAGGTCTAACTATGATTGTATAGAAGAGGAAACTGAGGTTGAGAGAGGTAAGGTAACTTGGCCAAAGTCACAGGGCTAAGAAGTGCCTGAGGCAGGCAGAGTCCTCTTGACTCCAAGTCCAGGGCTCTTGTGTTGTAGTTGTTGTTGTTATTTTCAATCCTGCACAATCTTCATGACCCTATTTTGGGATTTTCTTGGAAGAGATCTTAGAGTGGTTTTCCATTTCCTTTTCTAGCTCATTTCACAGACAAGGAAACTGAAACAAACAGGGTTAAGTGACTTGCCCAGGACCATACAGCTATTATATTTTAGGGGCAGATTAAATTTAGGAAGTTGAGTTTTCCAGACTCTTGACCCAATGTTCTATTCACTATACCATCTAGCTGCCCAGAGCTCTTACCTTTTAACTTAAAAGAAAAAATAGCTAAGGGGGCAGCTCTGTGGTTCAGTGGTTTGAGAGCCAGGTCTAGAGACATGAGGTCTTAGGTTCAAATCTGACCTCAGACACTTCCTAGCTGTGTAACTCTGGGCAAGTCACTTAACCCCAATTGCCTTAGCCCTTCCTGTTCTTCCTCCTTGGAACCAATACACAGTATTGATTCTAAGATGGAAGGTAAAAAATATCTCAGAAAAATTGAATGACTAGACTAAGAGAACATAGATGATGAAGACAGAATTTGAAAACTTCAAATTTGAAAAATTTGAAGTCTTGAGAGAGTTCCTTACATTGCATCCCCCATTCTTTTGTCTAGGGCTTCCTTTGCAGTAATAAAATCCTTATTTCCTGTTAGCAACCTTATTTTATGGAACCCCCAAATTTACCTTTGTCTCTTGGGAACTTGCCTTCAAGGAACTCTCAGTCTAAACCTTGTTCCAGACTGAACAATAAGCCATCAACCACCCAATTCAGCACCCTGAAAAGGAGTGATAAAGATAATCAAATCTTAAATTCCTTTTTGCCTTAGTAGTTTCTCCCCTTGTATCTAGTCTTTCCCAGGTAGTCCAGCCCTTGGCTGGAATCCTCCTTCCCCAGTTTACAGGTAAGCCAGTCATTTGTCCTTCCTTTTCTTTATTCTCCAGAGTGCCTATAGGACCCCGAGTTGTGCAGTTCATTGGAAATTCCCAGGATGGACATTCCCATTCATGGTACATTTTCCCAGAGACATTGTTCCTAGGGTCTCAGAGCTTGGCTCTGTGTGGTGTATGTTTATGACTGGGGGGTGGCCCCACGAATTCTGCCCCCTTGTCCTTGTTCTTTGTAACTACTTGAGTGGTTGTGTTTTTCCAGGTTGACACTGCTGTTTTAGGAGACTCAGTAATAGTATTTCCCAAGATCATACTTCTTAGGATCACTTGTATTTCAAAAGCACATAAGGTAGGTTTCCAGATACCTTAAATTAACTACACTATCTGAGATAATCTGAGAGGAATATGGAATGTTAGCATTCAGAAGGATCACCTCCTCCCATAGCTGAGGTGTAGAAACATTTTGATTTTCTTAGGGAGCTCCTAATATTTCTTTTTTTCTTTTCAACTCTTAAATCTTATCTTGGAATCAATATCAGTTTTGAGGTAGAAGAGCAGTAAAGGTTGAGTAATTTGGGATTAAGTGGCTTGTCCAAGGTCATACAACTTCTGTATCTGAAGCCACATTTGAACCCAGGACCTCCCATCTCCAGGTCTGATACTGTGTGCTAAATAGCTGTCCCAATATTTCTAATCAATAGTCCAAGAAGACTTCTTCTCATAGAAGGGGAACAATCGTTTTTGTGAAGAATTATAGTACCTGGAATACAGGGTAGAAATTCTTTTTTCAATACCTGTGGCTTTTTAAAAGTTGCCACTCAAAGATGAACTTCATTCAGAATCTTGTTCTTTAGACTACTCAAATCTTTATTATGAAGATATAATGTACAGGGACTACCAGACTCAAAAGCCTAATCAGTAGTCAGAGAGCTCCTAAGACACTTCAGATGGAAATCTCTAGTAGAAAGGAATAATTCTCTCCCGTGTAGAAATTTGAACCAAAATGAAATTCTGGGCTCCTGTTTTCTTAATAGCTTTTGAAATTGTAAAGACCCAGAGAAACCAGTCTTTAAGAAACTACTGCCACTGATAATAGGGATCGTCAAAGAGTTCTCGGATTTTCTGGGAGGGCTGCTAAGGAGGCTTCATCTCAAAGATGTCCTAAGGCTCAAGTAAGAAGAAAATTTAACTTGGATGACAGGCAGACAGGAAGGAAGGAAGAAAAGGAAAGAAGGAAGGAAGGGAGGGAAGAAGAAAGGCCAGGAGCTAGTTGGCAGATGTGGAACCTGCTTCCTAAGCAGCACCTCTGCACTCACCCACCTCACTGGCATTCAGCATGAGGCTAACTGTGTTTATTAGCAGGGTTAAAGGTTTCTAGAACTTTGATGATCTGACTTCTGTTAGAGCTAATATTTTCATAGTGCTCCCTAATTCCCCTAGTCCCCTAAGTATAACTAGTATATCCCAGTATAATCCCCCAATATAGCCAGGGTATGATCTGGAGATCCCAGATGAATTTTGCCACCCTCTCCTCCCATTCCCCCAGCAGGAGTCTTATTTGTTGAAATTACTGGACTTAATGCAAAAAGCCTTTCAGACTTTGGCCATATTTTACCTATGAAAGAAAGAGGCTAGAAATTTGGTTGAGTATCTGCTGAGACAATGAATATTGATTTTCTAGGTATTTTTTTTTTCAGGCAGTCATTTACTTGGGCAAATCGGATAAAGAGTTTAAAAACAGAGAATTGACTCCCTAGGAGCAGCCTGGAAGACGGTCAGAGGAGCAGAGAGGTATCAGAGGAAGATCCCAGTTCCTAAAGAACCCCTAATTCCTCTTTGAGATCAAAAGGTAGAACTTCTTTCTTCTGAAGGCTTGTCAGCTGGTCTCTCCTTGCTTTCAGATATTTCTGCTACAAGATGACATTGTTGATGGAGGAGGAGGAAATAGCAATTCTTTTCTCTGTTTTGCTATCTTTTGAGGCACAGGGGTGAGTATCTTACAGAGCTCAGTCCTTTCTGTCTTAAAGCTGACATCTTTACCATTTTTTCAACTAACTCACAGTAGGACCTACTTGCTTTTTACTTAGTCCAAAAAGGACCTGACTGATCCTTTCAGGCTATCCCAAAGTCCCATTAATTGCCTTCTTTTGACCAAAGCCCTCCAACTCCATGAAGTTGATTGAATAGCTTCTTCAATGTAATCAATGACAATCATCCACACTCTTATTATTTTATCAGGTGGTTGAGAAACATTTTTATACACTACTATTAGGTTGTTTAGGAAAAAACAATTTGATCAGGGATTTTCTCTGATGAAGTCTTGCCACAAACTCCCTTCTTTTCTATTCAAAATGAAAAGAATTTCTATGACATTTTTGGAAAGTGTTTTTTCTTTTTTTTTTGCAACAGCCTCTCTCCTCCATTTCTTTCCCTTTTTGTCTTTCAGTGGATGATAGGATACCATTTATCCATTCTCTGAGGTTGCTTTAGCCCTATGGAATCATAGAATTATTATAGTTTTAGAATAAGGCCATCTAATCCGACCCACCTGAAGAAAGAATCCTGTCTCAGACAAATGATCACCCAGCTTCTTTTAGAGCCTTTCCAGTGGTAGGTAGCTCACTATTCCCCAAAGAACTGGTAAGATTTTGGAATAGTTTTCATTATTAGAAGAGAGGTAATGTGGCCTGCTGGATTTAACACTGGTCTTAAAGTCAGGAGGAATTTAACTCAGGACTTCTAGACGATCCTTCTATGCCTCCCTTATCATCTACCCCACTCTCCACAATGGTTTTTCCAAACTTTTTCATCCTTCTTCAAACCTCTTATGATTCCCCATCCCCACTCTCTGCTAAGAACCTTGCTTCATATTTTACAAAAACAATTAAGGCCATTTGCCATAAACTCCCTTTCTCCTTTCATTCTCATCTATCACTCAGATGCCTTCTGCTACTAGTTCCTCCTTCATCCTTACTTTGTGCCATGACAAATCCTTCTTTTGGCACAAGTGTTCCCATTCCATCCCATTTCCTTTAGCAGATTGCCCCCTCTTTTATCCTCATTCTTCCACATAGTTTTGAGCTCTCCTTGTCAACAAGCTCATTCTCTCTTGGCTACAAACATACTCTGTCCTGAAAAAAAAATTCCTCACTTTATCCTTCTATCCCTGTCAACTCTTATCCTGTGTCTTTTTCTGCCCATTGAGGCTAAACTATGGAGATTCAGATTTATCTTCCTCCAGGTCGATTATGGCCGAGCTGCTCCATGTTCTGACTTGGCTACAAAACTCTTCATAGATGTGGGAGCTGGAAATGTTGGTGTAGTACTATTTAATTTTGGTAAAGAAACCTTTGAAGTAAAAAAGGGTGACTGGATTACACAGCTGATTTGTGAATGGGTTTTTTATCCAGAACTTGAAGAAGTCCAAGGTTTAGATGACATTGAACGTGGATCCGGAGGTTTTGGTTCTACTGGTCAAAACATAAATTATATAAGAGTAGATATAGCAACTTTTCCCCTAAAAGTTAATAAAATGAATTTTTGCTGAAAAAAAAAATGCCATCTGCAGTTGGTGCCTCCACTTCTTGTCTTCTCATTCACTTACCTCCCTATAATCTGGTTTCTGATCTCATTTATCTAGCTCTCTCCAAAGGTACCAATGATCTCCTAATTGCCAAATCTAGTGGCCTTTTCTCTATCTCCATTCATCTTGACCTCTCTATAGCCTTTGCCACTGTTGATCCCCCTCTTATCCTTGATACTCTCTACTCTAGATTTTTGGGACACTATTCTCTCCTAGTTTTCCTTTCATCCAACTGCTCCTTCTTTGTCTCCTTTGCTGAATTCTCTTCCTGATCAGGTTTTCTAACTGTAGGTATTTCTCAGGATACCTGAGTCCTGGACTCTCTTCTCTTTTCTACTGCTTCCCTTGATGACTGTATCAGGTTCCATGAATTTAATTTTCTCTATGCTACTGATTCTCAAATGTGCTTACTCAGCTCTAACTTCTCTACTGACCTCCCTTCTCACATCTCCTACTGCCTTTCAGATGTCCTGAACCAGATGGCCAGCAAATATCTTAAAATCAACACACCTCAAAATGAAACTTATTATCTTTCCCCCTAAATCCTCTCCCATGGTGAGGGTCACAACATTCTTCCAGTCCTTCAGGCTCACAATCAGGAAATTATCCGGGATTCTTTACTGTCTCAAAATATACCATATCCAATCTGTTGTCAAAGCCATCATTTTTACTTTTGTAACATCTCTCCAATATATCCCTTCCTCTCTTCTGGGGGTGCCACCACTTTAGTCTGGATTATTGTAATAACCTTCTGGTGGATCTTCCTGACTCAAGTCTCTTCCCCACTCTAGTTTATTCTCCATTTATTTACCAAAGTGATTTTCTAAAGTACAGGAATGACCATGTCACCTCCTCTTCCCCACCCTTACTCAATAAACACCGCTGACTTCTTATCATGGCACTCGAAATAAGGCCTTTATGACCTAGCTCACTCATCTTTCTAGTTATTTGCCTCATATATTTTTTTAAACCCTTCCTTTTCATCTTAGAAGGCAGAAGAGTGGTAGGGGCTATGTAATGGGGGTTAAGTAACTTGCCTAGGGTCACGAAGCTAGGAAGTGTGAGGACAGATTTGCACCTAGGATTTTCTTTCTCTCTATCCACTGAGCCACTTTGCTTGCCCCTCTTGTAGTCTTTATCCAGTGACACTGACCTCCTGGGTTCTTTAAACAAGACACTCATTCTCTAGGATTCAGGCACTTTGCCTGGCTGTCCCTCATGCCTGGAATACTCCTATTTCATTCCTGCTTCCTGGCCTCCTTGGCTTTCTTCAAGTCCCAGCTAAAACCTCATCAATGGGAGGCCTTTCCCCATCCTTCTTAATTCCAGTGCTTTCACACTGTATAGAGAATGTCTTTGCTTATTGTTTCCTCCTTTAGACTGTAAGGTCCTCAAGGGCAGGAACTTTCTTTTGGCTTTCTTTGTATCTCTCTCAAGCGCTGAAGTCTATTAACACAGTTCCCAGGCACATAGAAGGCATTTAATGTGTGCTTATTGCCTGACTAATTGTTGAGTGATGGGATAATAGCTTGAGAGCTAGAAGGCTTAGAAATCAACTAGTCCAATCTTATTTTAAACATGAGAAAGAAAACTGAGTCTCACAGAAAAGCTAAGTGATTTGTCCAATATTATCCAGGTATCATTACTGGGGTTTAAACTCAGGTCCTCTTCTGTTAATCTAGTGTCCTTTTAGACTTCTGCAAGGTAGAACTGATCCATGATCTTCTCTGGCTACATCCATTGTTCATTTGTTCATGTGTTCAGTTCTGGTTGCCACATTTTTGAGGAACATTGTTAGGTCCATCACAATTATAATCATAATTTGTTTAGCCTTTCTCCAATTGATGGGCATTTCTTCAATTTCGAGTTCTTTGTCAACCACAAAGAGAGCTGCTATAAATATTTTGGGACATATAGGTTCTTATCCTTTTCCCCTGTTCTCCTTGGGAAATAAATCCAGCAGTGGGTATTGCTGGGTCTCAGTTTTATAAATCTCTGGATATAAGTCCTTATCTGTCTTGATCTTTGCAGTATTTGACACTTGACTAACTTTCTTCTTAGAGGGTATCTTCTGCCTGGGTTACACTGTTAGTTCTCTCTGTATGGCTATGTCTTCTAAATTGTTTTTTGCTGGATCACCATTCCTGTTCCAATTACTGACCATGGCTCTGTCCTGACCCTCCTTTTTTTTTTTTTTTTTTAATTTTCTCTACCCATCCTTTCTCTTAGTAGTCTCATAAACAATCAACAGGTTTAATTTTCATCTCTAAAGAGAACTCTCAGCTCTTTAAACTTGGCCCTTGACTGCTCTTCTTCTCTCCAGTAGATGGTGCAATGGAGTCACAAAGACTTGAGTTCAAATTCAAATATTTCCACTCCCCTAAAATGAGAGGGTTGGACACAATAGACCATCTATCTCTAAATTTATGATTCGATGAGCCTATATCAAACTGAGCAGCCTATAGGATTCTCAAACTTAATTTGTCATTATTTCCTCCTCTCCTGCCATCCCCACTAAGCCTAACTTCTCTTTCTAATTTCTCTATTTGCATTAAGAGCATGACTATCCTTCTAACCACGGGAGTTGTGAGGCTGAGAAGTAGCTAAGTAGGTGGCACAGTGGATAGACTGCTAGACTTGGAGTGGAAGACCAATTTCAAATCTAGTTTCAGGCACTTACTAGTTGTGCGACCCTGGGCAAGTTACTTAGCTTCAGTCTGCCTCAGTTTTCTATAAAGTGGAATAATAGCACCTTCCTCCTAGAGTTGTTGTGAGGATCAAATGAGATAACATATGTAAAGCTCGTTGCTTGTAGCTTCATGTAAATGCTAGCTATTATTAGAATCCTTCTTATAGGATCCTAATCCTAAATCCCACTCTCCCTGAGATGAATCTCTTGTCCACTGAGTTTAGCTACTTCACCTCCTCACTATTCTTGGAATACCTTTGGGGAGTTCAGGATGATTCTCTCTTTCTAGCTCCCACCAGTATACTTTCCCAAAAGATTATCAGTTGAGAATCAATTTAATTCCCAGCCTTAAGTAACTTTTAGAATGAGGTATTTACTAAGTTGGTACAGTAAGAACAGTTGGTACATAAAAAAGAACAGTTGGTACAAAATGTCCTGTTTCCTTCCCTCCATCTCTCTCCTCCTAATATATAACAAACTATCTCACAAGTATATGCAGAAGCCAGTAGAAAATGGGTTCAAGCTTAGAGAACCCAGGTAACAAAAGCATAGCTCACAGCTCTTGGTTAGGAAGCCCTTTTCTCTTATTCATAGCATTCTCCAGAAGTTTTCCTTAATTATATTAAAATTATGTTCATCTGTCCTTGGCTCTTGATGTAGCTACTGCCATCAGCTGGTCCATGGATGAAAGCTGGGACACCAATGGGAAGTTAGAAATACTCCAGATCTTTCAAAGTTCAGAGGTCCTTCTCTGGCTAAAGAAGCAGAGAGAAAAAAGACCTGGAGAAGGCTGGAAGCCATGTTTTTCTCTATCCTCTCACCCCTTACCCTCACTGATTCCACCTCAGAATGTGCTAGAAAACTACACTTACTCCAATTTCTGGAAATCAATCACTTTTCATTGTGCTTGATAATTTATAGGAGATGCATGCCATCATCATTAAAAGTGGAATGAAGGTCTTTTAGCTCTCAGTCTAAGGACCAAAGTTGATTAAGACAATTCTTACCCAGTTATTTAGGCCAAGATGGGTGGAATGGTTTTGACTGTCTTTATACTTAGCTTCATTTTTACTTACTTACCAGTGACTTCCTTACAACCAGTGACTTCTTTAATCTTATAAATCAACTTTTAACCATTTCTTCTCTTCCATCACATTACAGATATCTTAAGGGGGAAAAAAAAAAACACCTTACCTTTTGTCTTAGAATTAATAGTAAGTATCTGTTCCAAGGCAGAAGGGCTAGGCAATTGGGGTTAAGTGACCTGTCCAGAGTCATATGGCTAGGAAGTATCTGAGGTCAGATTTGAACTCAGGATCTCCTGTCTCTGGACCTTGCTCTCTACCTACTAAGCCAGCTAGCTGATGCTCCGTTATTTTTGACAGTAGATATATTACATGTCCTGTATTTTTCTGGTGTTTTTGTTTTAACTTTATCCTATTATTTCTTATTATCCCATGGAGTTGTTGTGTTTTATCAGGCCCTCATCCCCTGGACCTTGAGCTATTGAAAAAAAATCTCTTTATTGGTCTTTCTGCCTCAGTTCCCTCCTTTCTCTATTCCATTCTCTCTGTGGTTGACAAATTGATATTCCTAAAGATCAAGCTGGGACATGCTCCTCTCTTGCTTAAGAAGCTCCAATGGAGGCTGCAGCTAGGTGACTCAGTGGATAGAGAGCTGGATCTGGAGACAAAGAGGCCCTGAGTTTGAATAAGGTCTCAGATACTTTTTACCTGTATGAGCTTGGACAAGTCACTTGATCCCCATTGCTCAGCTCTTACCACTCTTCTGCCCTGGAACCAATATTTAGTATTCATTCTAAGACAGAAGGTAAAGGTTTACCTTAGATCTAGCAATGCCACTACTGGATTTGTATCCCTCAAAGATAAGGGGAAAGGACCTATCTGTACCAAAATATTTTTAGCAGTTCTTTTCGTGGTGGCAAAGAATTGGAAACTGAGGGGGTTGTCCATCACTTGAGAATCGGATAAACAAGCTCTGTGGTGTATAGTTGTAAGAGAATACTGTTGCACTATAAGGAATGGTAAATAGGATGAGTTCAGATAAACCTGGAAAAACTTATATGAACTGATGCAAAGTAAAGTGAACAGAACCAGGAGAACAATGCATTTAGTAATAGAAATATTCTATGACGATCAACTCTGAAGGACCAAACCATTATCAGCAAAGCAAGTCTCCATGATAACCCCATGGGACTCAAGATGAAAATGATATCCATAGCCAAAGAAGGAACTGTTAAGAGTCTGAATGCAGGTCAAAGCATGCCATCCTCCGCTTTATTTCCGTCATGAGATTTTTATTGTATATGCGATATGTGTCTTCTATCATGACATGAGCAATATAGAAATATGTATTATATCAAAGTATAGGTATAACCTATATTAGATGATTCATCACTTTGGGAAGGAGGGAGAAAATTTTGAATTTTAAAATATCAAAAAAACAATTATCGAAAATGGTTTCTATGTGTAACTGAAAAAAAAATTAGTTCCAGTGATACCCAATTTGCCCTTTGGGTAAAATAGAAACCCTTCTGGCCATTTAAGACCCTTCATCACCTGGTTCAATCTACCTGTCCAGGTTTATTGCATCTGATTCTGCTTCATGAACTCTATATTCTAGCCAAACCTGCTTACTTGCTGTTCCTCATACACGACATTTATTACCCATTTCGGTTCCTTTTCACTGGCTATCCTCCATGCCTGAAATGCTCTCCTTTTTCATCTCTTTCTCTTAGAATCCCTAACTCCCTTTAATGCTAAGTTCAGACCTCACTTCCCACCAGAGCCTTTCCGGCTCTCCTCAATTGTTAGCAATCTCCTTTCCCTCTCTCACACATTCCCCCTTCCCCACCAAGTAATTTGCAGGGGCTTTGTGTATAGTTTATACCTACTTATCTTCAGGCATTGTTGTCCCAGTAAAGGCCTTAAGGACTTTTTGAGTTTTGTGTCTCTATTTCCTCTTTCCTCCCCTGCCCTCCCAGTACCTCATACAGAGCAAATGCCCCCAAAAGTAAAATAAAAAAGCTTGTCGAATGAATACCTTTAAAACCTCACATAGCAGAACTAGAAGCAACGGGTGGCAGATTCTGAGAGGCAGATTACACATCAATAAAAGGGATAGAATCCATAGAAAGAAGAGTTTCCTAAGCATTAGGGCTTAGAGTGGATTGTCTTGGGAAGGAGTTTCCCCACCAGTAGAGGCTAGATGACCTCTTTTGAGGTGTTGTTGAAGAGATTTTGGGTTATTTATGGATTGGACTAGGTTACCTTTCAGTACCTTCTAACTGAGAATTCTGGGGATTAGGACAAACTCCACCAATTTCACAATTCATTCTAATGCTTTCCCTGTGTGTGTGTTGTGGGGTTTAAGACATGAGAGTACTGCATTGAATGGAAAAGTTTTTGTACAAATAAGACCAATGCACCACCAAGATGAGAAGGGAAACAACAAACTGGAAAGAACATTTTTATAGCAAGTGTCACTAACAATTAGCCCTCAATTTTCAAATATATAAAGAACTGACTCAAATTCATGAGAATACAAGTCATTTGTCAAATGATAAATGGTCAAAAGATATGAACAAGCAATTCTCAGATGAGGAAATTAAAACTATCTTTAATCATAAAAAGCTCATTATATGCACATAATTATATCATTAATTAATTATATTATTGCAATATATCATATTACATGTACAAATATAATATATATATCGTTATATGTATATATTTTATCAAAATCCTTGCCTTCGGTGGTTCAGTGGATTGAAAGCAAGGTCTAGAGATGGAAGGTATCCTGGGTTTGAATCTGGTCTCAGACACTTCCTAGCTGTGGGACTCTGGGCAAGTCAATCCCAATTGCCTAGCCCATACTGCTCTTTTGAGTTGGAACTGAGATACAGTATTGATTCTAAGATGGAAGATAAGGGCTAAAAAGTAAAACAAAAACAAAAACAAAAACAAAAAACAAGGCAAGTGTTAAAAAAAAACACTCCTTGCCTTCAGTCTTAGAATCAATACTGAGTGTCCATGCCGAGGCAGAGAAGTAGTAGTAAGGGCTAGGCAGTTAGGAAGTGTATGAGGCCATATTTAAATCCAGGACCTCTAGAGGGTCTCTGGGCCTGGCTCAATTCACTGATTGTAGCTGCTCCCACCTAATCACTATTCATTAGAGAAATGCAAATGAAAACAGCCCTCAGGGACTTACATCACACCTAGAACACTGCATGATATGACAAAAAAAAGGAAATGATAAATGTTGGAGGAGATATGGTAAATATGGAACACTGATATAGTGTTCAGGAAACTGTGAACTGATATGACCATTCTGGAGAGCAATTTGGAATTCCCAATGGGACATCATGCACACACTTTGACCTAGAGATACCGCTACTCAGTCTGAATCCCAAAGAGATCAAAGATAGAGGAAAAGGATCTACTTGTACAAAAATATTTGGTAGGAGCTCTTTTTGTGGCAGTACAGACCTGGAAACTGGAGGGATGTCTATCAATTAGGGAATGGTGGAACAAGCTGTGGTATTAATTATTATTATTATTATTATTATTATTATATTATTGTATTAATATCATATTGTAGGGTATTAATATTGTGGTACTCCTGTAAAGGAATATTATTGAGCCATAAGAAGTAACAGGCAATACGATCATTTAAAAAACCTGAAAAAGACATATGAAATAATGCAAAGTGGAGTGAGCAGAACCAGGAGAGCATTGTATACGGTAACAGCAATAATGTATGATGTAGCTATGACTGATTTAATTTTTAGCAATGCAAGGATCCAAGACAACTCCAAGAGTTTCATGATGGAAAAGTCTAGCACCATAGAAGGAATTGATGGAGTCTGAATGCAGATTGAAGTGTACCATTCCTCACTATATCTCCTTTGTGAGTTCTTTTCTTGTATAAGTGATATGTCTTCTTTTACAACATGATGAACATGGAAATATGTGTTGCATCACAGCACATGTATAATCTATATCATATTACTTGCTCTCTTGGGAAGGATGGAGGGAGAGAACATAGATTGTAAAATGTCAGAAAATGATTATTAAAAATTGTATCCAGGTGTAAAAATTAAAAAAAAAAAGGAAAATAAAGGAGATCACATATTAGTGTCTAGTAATCCCTTCTGTTGTGGTAGGTGACACAGTGGATGGATTGCCAGGCATAGAATCAGAAGGACTCATCTTCCTGAGTTCAAATCTAGCCTCAGATAGTTGTGTGGCCCTGGGCAAGTTACTTAACCTTTTTTGCCTCAGTTTCCTCAACCATAAAATGATCTGGAGAAGAAAATTGCAAACCATTCCAGTATCTTTGCCAAGAAAAGTCCAAAGGGCAGCATGAAAAGTCAGACCAAAAAATGACTAAACAACAACAAAAAAAACCCTCTGTTGCTTTGTGTTCTTAGCCCGGTACAAAAGAATTGAACTCCTTTCCCCTGATGGAACAGTTCCTCAGAGGCACCTTGCTAGCCTCTCCTTACTTTATTATATTTTTCTAGCCTCTCCTTATTAATAGATATTTTGATGTCTTTTAGCTATTTCTCCTTACCCAAGGATTGTCTTTTGGGTGTTCCTAGAAGCTCCCTCTCAGAGACAGAGCTTTGTTGAGAGCATACCCTAGAAATTTTTCCTGAAAACTGACTAGAACATTTAATTTCTTATGTTTTTAGTGTTTTTTTTTTTAAACTAAAAGTCTCCTTTGTGAATCTGCCTGAAAGAAGGGGAATCCAATTCTTGCACCCTCCATTGGGTGCAAAGTCAGTCTAACATAAGATGTGCAGAACTCTGATCATTTGGCATTTGTTGCATGCCAAGGCATGTTGCTTATTGTGATTTCCAAGCCTTTGGAAAAAAACACAATGAGCAGGGACAAACCTTATTATTATTGTTCTAGCCAGAGTGAGAAAGCTGCTTTCACACCACGGGCAATGCTGATTTGCAAGATAATGACCCTCACAAATCTTTTGGATCCTTTGGTTTCTGGTCAGTGTTTGGCTGGATTATCCTTCCGTATCTGAGTAATATCTGGCTAGTGGATATATGATTGTCCTTGGAGCCAGAGACCTAATCAGGAATCTTTGCTTCTGAGCAAAAGGGAGTAAAAAATATCTTAGTTGGGAGAAGGAGGAAGTTAGGATCCAGAGTAGGGATGATGGGAGGGAAATCTCACTATGCTACATCATCTGATGGTTTTCAATACAATTCAATTCATTCTAATTCAACAATTATTTGTGTAAGGGTTAAAAAATAAAGGTTGGACTAAACATATAAGAATGTGGTTGCCCAAATTAATATATCTCAAGTCAAATGACTTTTTAGCAGTATTTATTTATAAAATAGAAGGAAAGAGTGAAAGTAGAGAAATAAGAAAGAGGGTAGAGTAAGAAATCTAATTTAACGAGCTAAATATCTACTTTGGCACCTGGCTTTGCTCCAACAGGGCTCCAGAAGCCCAGACGGAGGGCCCAGAGGTAGATTAGGTATCACCCACACGGACTCCGAAAGACAGAGGTCTATCTGATGTTAATCTCTCCAGAAGTCAGGAAAGGAAGGTCAGCTTTTTCCATTCACCCACATAGTAGTCCAAAGGGAAAATCCAAGACCAGTCTTACCAGAAATAGTTCGAGGCCTCAAGCCCAAGCTCCTCTAAGGCCAAGTTCAAAGGAGAAAGAGGTAGTCACAGGAAGTTGCAACTACTTTTAAAGATCCTTTTTTGCTTCACTTCCTGTGCCTTCCTTCCACTTTATGTGGACCAATTGTAGTTCATAAATTTTCTTAGGACTGCCCAGAGGGCAGTCAGTCATTTCTGAATTGTCACTCACTTTAGCATGTGGATTGTGGACCTCTCCTCACTTAAGGAAATGTGAGGGTATACAGGATTCTGGTGATTAAATCTAAAAGTGGGCAGGGGAGAGTTAATTCCATCTTCATATTTGTTAATTGCCTTCTAGGTATGATAAGAAACATTTAGTTTATAACTTCAGCCCCTAGTAGAGTGTTTGGTACATGGTAAATCCTTAATAAATGTTCTCCCTCCCTCCCTCCTTCTCTCTTTTCTCTCTCCCTTTCTTCTTCCTTCCCCCTTACTTCTGAGGATAGAAACAAAAAAGAAGTCAAGGAATTTACATTTTAGATTTTGGTGTTTAGAGGATGGATGTCTTACATGTTTGAGATGCTTTGAAGATTTTTCTTGTTCTTCTTAACATATTTATCAATAACTTGGATGTAGGTATCAATGACAGGCTCAATGGCCAGACAGGTGACACAAAGCTGGGAGGGACAGCTCACGTACTGGATAATAAGAGGACCTTGAAAGGCTAGAACATGGACTGAATCTAATGAAATGATATTCAATAAGAATAAAAGTAAAGTCTTACATTTGGGTACCAAAAATCACTTTTGCAAGTGTGAAATGAAGGAGTCATGGACAGTTTGCAGTTATGAAAAAGATTTGACAATGTGAGTGGTCTGTAAGCTCAATGGGAACTGGTAATATGACCTAGTGGATAAAAAGTTGAGATCTTGGATTGCATGAAAAGGGTCATAACCACTAGCTAGGTGGCTCAGTGGAAAGAGTCAGGTCTGCAGGTGAGAGTTCAAATTTGGCCTCAAACATGTCTTAGTTGTATGGCTCTGGAAAAATTCCTTAACCCCCATTGCCTTGCCCTTGCCCTTCTGTCTTAGAGTTGTTACTAAGATAGAAAGTAAGGGTTTAAAAATGAAGGACAGGAAGGAAAAAAGAAAGTTTAGGGGGCAGTTAGATAGCTCAGTGGATAGAGAGCTAGTCCTGGAGATGGGAAGTCCTGGGTTCAAATTTGACCACAGACACTTCCTAGCTGTGTAACCCTAGATAAGTCACTTAACCCCCATTGTGTAGCTCTTCTACCCTTCAGCCTCAGAACTGATACTTAGCATGGATTCCAAGACAGAAGGTAAGGTGTTTTTTTCTTTTTTTTCTTTTTTTAAGGGCCATAGCTTCTAGAAATATGGAAGGGAGAATGCCATTGTACTCTGCTTTCCTCAGACCTCATCCAGAGTATTGTATTCCATTAAAAAAAAAACAAAACCTCATAATACTGATAATACTAAGTATCAGTTCTAAGGCAGAAGAGTAGTAAGGGCTGGGCAGTGGGGGTTAAGTAACTTGCCCTGAATCACATAGCTTGGAAGCGTCTGAGGTCAGATTTGAACCAGATCTTCCTGATTCCAGGCCTGGTTCTCTACCCACTTGAGCTGCCTAGCTGCCCTTGTGTTCTATTTTTCATACAATGATTAAGGAGGACATTAATAAGCTGGAAAGTATCTAGAAGAGGGCAACCAGTACAATAAAGGGCCTTAAGTCCATGTCATGTCATCACTCGTTCAGAGAAATGGACAGAATACCGTGGAGAAGATAGGATTCAGAGGGGGCATGATATTTGTCTTCAAGTATCTGAAGGGTTATCATGTCATGCAGAGAAGATTTTAGACTTGTTCTGTTTGGTCCTAGAGGGCAAAACCAGGAGAAATGGGGGGAAATTGCCAAAAGGGCCAATTTAAATTGACTGGAGGTTTAGAAAAACTTCTTAGTTATTAGAGTTGTCCAAGTATGGAATGGGTCATCTACAGAGCTGGTAGCCTCCTCCTTTTTGGAGGTTTTTACTCAGAAGCTGGATGACTACTTGTTAGGTATATAATAATAGTATATGAGTTGGACTCTTGCCCTTGAGGTCCCATCTAACTCAAATTTTGTGATTCTGAGACATCTGCTTGGAGTGTTCAAGAGACAGTTGGTCAGATAAGACTGGAGTTCCAGGGAGCAATTAGGGTTTCAGATATTGAACTGGAAGTCATTTGCAAAGAGGTGTTAATTAATCCCATAAGAGCTGAAGAGATCATTAGGAGAATATGCTACAGAGATGAAAAGAAAGCTCAGAGCAGTGTTTAATGGGGCACCCATAGTTAGAGATATGACATGGATGAAGATCCATGATTATGGTCACGATAGAGACTGAGGAGTGACCAGATAGGTAGGAGAAGTTCAAAAACATTGTAGAAGGGGTTGAAGTTATAAATAAGATGTTTCTTATTATACCTAAAAGGCATTTAACAAATAATTGTTGGATTAAAATGAATTAAATTGAATTGGAAACTATCAGGTGATGCAATAGAATAAGGTTCCCCTCCCATCATCCCTACTGAGGTCCTGTCTTCCTCCTCACAACTAAGGATATTTTTCTTCTTCTTTTTTTTTTTTTTTTAATATAAGGAGCAAGGGGCATTTTGTTATAAGAAATGAGGGACTAAAGAATATACAGGAAGAGAGAGTGCCATACAAAGAAAGCTTAATAACAATAGCAGTTAACATTTATGTAGCCCTAACTATGGGTCAGATACTATATGAAGCTCTTTCCAAATATTATTTCATTTGATCCTTACAAAAGCCTTGGGAGGTAGGTACTATTATTTTCCTCATTTTACAGATTTCCTCATTTAAAGCAGATAAGATTAAATGACTTGCCTGAGATCACACAATCAGACACTATTAAGTGACTGAGGTCAGATTTGAATTCAGGTCTTTCACACTCTAGGCCCAGCACTATATCCACTGAGCCATCTAGATACCTAGTCTAGTTCCTAATTAAGTTTGTCTTGGATCCTGAAAAAACTGGCAAAAGTGATTGCTGAATCACCCATCAGGGAGAATAAGAGACGTGTTGCCAGAATGACAGAGCAAATGTTGCAATATTTTAAAAGCACAAAAGATAGTACTTGACCTTGATTCCTGGGAAAACTCTAGAATGGATTATTAAAAGAATGATTAGTTCCATGTAGACAGAAAATCAGTGTTCACACACACACACAAAAACAACTCAAAAATCTATCATGACTTCATTAAGTGAGCATGTCAGATTGACTTAATTTTTTTTGGACAGGACTACTAATGCTTGCTAGATTAGAAGAATATGACACATATTGTTTACCTAGATTTTAGCAAAGTATTTGTCAGATTCTTTGATGTTATTCTTGTTAACAAGATGGAGAAACATAGGCTAGCCAGTAAAGCAATTTGGTGGATTCAGATCTGATTGAATGACTGGATTCACTTAAGAGTTGATGTCAACTTTTGGAAGTTGGTTTCCAATAGATATGATTAGACATTTGCCCAAATCAGACCACACCTGACTTAAAATGTTCATTTCTGGGAAGTTTGTTGAAAAACTTCAGAACATCCAGGACAAGGAAACCAGATAATTAAGGACTCTGAGTTAAGGTCATATGAGGATCATCTGAAAAACCTGATTATGTTTAGTCTTGTATTGGGTGGATGTGTGAGACCTCCATGTAAAACAAGGATTAGACATGTCAGTTTGCCTAGAGCTGGGGCAGTAATTAGGGGTCATGGGTGAACATTGAAAAGAAGAAAATTTAGATTTCATATAAGGAAAAAGTTTCCAATCATTAAAGTTGTCAAAAAATGGAATGAGTTGTCTTGGGGAGATAGTACCTTCTCTTACACTGGAGATCTTTTAGCAAAAACTATACTATCACTTGCCAGATATATTTTGGAGAAGACTCTTGTTTATGTAGGGGTTGAATTAGATGACCTTTGAGGTTCCTTTCAACTGTGAGATTATGGGATTCTTCTGAGTGTAATAAAGAGAACAATGGGAGCAATGTTGTAGAGAGAGAATCAGGAGGACTCCATAATTGCCTGGATGGGGGAGGAGGGTGTAAAGGTGAAAAAAAAAGATGACCCTAAAGCTTTGAGCTTATGCTATGAAGACAGTAGCATCCCCAACAGAAAAAGAGAAGTTATGGGAAGAGGGGTATTTTTAAGGGGGAAAGTAATGAGTTCAGTTTTAGACATGTCTAACAAGGACAGAGTACAAGATTATCATCTCCCTTATTCTGGGTATTTTCAATGCTTCTCTTAATGTAGCTTTAGGTTAAATGACTGTTGGAGGGCCGCCATATTACACTATTGATTCATCTTGAGCTTGTAGTTCACTAAACACCTAGGGCATTTTTTTGTGAATTGGTTAGGAGCTCTTTCTCCCCTATTTTGTACTTGGGCATCATTTTTTTTTTTAACCCAACTACAAGACATTACAAATTATCCTTGTTAAACTATAGTTTCTCTGTTCCAGACGATGGAGATATTGACATCCAGCTATATCTCTTTGTGTATGTTCAAATTTGACAATCATGCCATCCATCATACAAGTCATTAATTAAAAGACTGAATGAGATTGTACACTATCTAATGACTTTGATAAAGACCTACCCCTGTCCTACTTAGGTCAATTCATTAACTAGTTCTCTTTGGATCCAGTTAGATAAACCAGTTCAGAACCCAAATGATCACGTACCCATCCAGCTTATGTCTCTCCATCTTGCCCCCAGGGATATAGGGATATGAAAGGCATTGTAAAATTGTTGTTGATCTTTCATTTTTAAAGAGGACTAATTACATCATGGAGTAATGTCTTGACTTGTGAGTGATTTGAGTTTACGTGAGGCAGAGCAACACCAAGTCATCAGCCTCACTCTCTTCCAGTCATCTAAGGGTAGTAGCAAGACAAATGTTAAGATGACTGATGATGGCTCAGGATACAGTGGATGGTCTTGGTGTCTTCAATGTATGAGCAAGTTCTAAGTGTTTCTCCACAGTACTTCCTTCAGATGTCTTCGTGGTCATTGGAACAAATTGCTCCTTATCCATCCATTCTGCTGGAGGAAGTCTTCCCATGCTTGGAGTAGTCATCCCCCTAACTCACCAATGGATCTGACCTGGATTGGCCCATTTGCGGAGATGGTTTTCTCAGGGTGCGGCCACTCTGTGTGCAACAGCCTCTTGGAGCCACAGGTAAGAGGTGGGTGAAAGATGGACACCAAAGGTGAATGAACAGCCCTGAAAAGAACTCATGCCAGAGGTACTAGTCCTTCCTGACCACCCTATAAATCCTGTCAGATAATACTTTCATTGCTGAAGTGTTGATATATTCTATTCACAGATTTGCTCTAGTTAGCAACACTGTAAAAAAACATAATGATTTGGTGTGAGGGAAAATTCCCTAACAATTAGAGCTATCTGAAAGTGAAATTAGCTGCCTCTGAATGTAGCGGTTTCTCTTTTCAAGTAAAGAGTATATTGTAAAGGGGGCTTCCCCCTAAACCCCCTAGAAATAGTGGCCTCTCAGGTCCTTTTCCAACTCTGAGATTTTCTTGGAAAGAAAAACATATATAGGTATGCCTTGACAAATAACATCAAGTCTAGACCATACTTGGATTTTATACAAAGAGGATTTTAGAATAAAGTATACCCTATATTTGGATAATGCAGTAATTTTTGCACATGAAGGATGGCATTGCTTTTTGAAGCCTTGCAAACAGAGTAGGAGTGAGAAGAATTCTGAGACATAGAGCTATTTCCATCCTTTTGTTTGAACGAGTACACTAATAAAGCAAGTAATAAGTGAGTCAACTTCTCATTCTTCAACCATTTTGCTTGTGAATTTCCAGATGTTAGTGAACATTTTCAGCACTGTACATCTGCTTTAAATCATGATTGGCCTCTTGTGTAACTCCCACTCCTAGGGAACTTGCTCACTTTGAGTTCTATGTTTTATTTGTGATAGCTTAATGTTCAGAAAGCAATTTCAGTAAGTGCTTTACTTAATCAGTTTGCATCCACATATAGACATCTGGGATTCTGCTTCTACAGCCCTTCATGCCATGTACTTCCATAAATCTTGGTTTTTCTAGAAAGCACACTTCCGATTTTGTATATAGCTTTCAGGTTTCAGTCACTACATTAAATGATCTATTCTTTCCAGTGTTAGGGGACACGGGGAGAAATGAACCCCTATTATTGCTTTTGCATCTTAAAAGAAGTTGGTTTCATACCCCTCAGTAAAGGTATCAGAAGGGAATAGGCAAGCTTTTTGCAAATGATGTTTCTGAGGTGACATTTTTACCACCCCACAGTTAGGTGGTAAAGGTGGACACCAGATTTCACTGGGTTTTCCATCCAATCTAGAAAAATCCATTCCATTAGAGCAAAATACTCCCTATTAGATCTATCACCAATGTATCTCTCGTGCATATGTCAAAACGATAGGGGCAGCTAAGGTGACTCAGAGGATTAAAGTCCTGGTCCTGGAGATAGAAGGTCCTGGGTTCAAATCTGGCCTCAGACACTTCCTAGCTGTATGACCCTGTCCAATTCCCTTATAATTCCCCTATTGCCCATCCCTTAATGCTCTTCTACCTTGGAACCAATACTCAGTATTAACTCCAAGACAGAAGGTAAGAGTTAAAAAACAAATAGATCCAAAATACAACAACTATATACTTAATTCCTTCTAGGTAGGAATTCTATGGTAGGAAAGAGGTAACAACAGAGATAATCTTGTTTTATGAGACTCCCCCTCTCCAATCCTTAATATTAGGCAAAGCATAAGACATGCAGATATATACTTGCCAAAGGCATTTGCCTTTATCCTGAAGGAGATTCTGACAACTGAGTCCAACTTATAGCATTTCCTATAGATGATGAGGTTCTTCAGCCTTGTTTGTAGATGGCTCTGAACTGATTAGATCAATTCTAGGAACATTTCCACCCCCACCCTCCCAACCTCCTTATCTTAAGATATCTTCTTATCTTATTCTTATTCCTACTTATTCTTAAGATATCCTCCTTTGGAATGATGTTATGAAATGTCCCAAGACTTCTACCTCGAGACTCATTATGTTGATTGATTAGGGTATTTCCCTGATCTATCCACTCCCTTCCATTTTTTTTTAGACCCTTAAGTTCTATCTTCAAATCAATACTGTGTATTCCTTTCAAAAGGCAGAAGAGTTATAAGGGCTAGGCAATGGGGATTAAGTGATTTGCCCAGGGTCACAGAGCTAGGAAGTGTCTGAGGTCAGATTTGAACAGAGATCCTCCCAACTCCAGGACTGCTCCTCTATTCACTGCTCCACCTAGCTGCCCTTGAGGCATAATTTTAAATCAGATTTAATCAAAAACTTCTTACTTAACTTAAGGAAATCCATAGGTTTGTCACAAGTCCCTTTGAATTTCACATTTTGGGCAGGAGTATTAAATATTTTTATATTTGATTGGGAGACCTTAAATCAATATACTAGGTTCTTGCCAAAGTACTTTTTATTATTTTCTTCTATTTCATTTCAGCCAGGTGAAATATAGAGTTTTAAGATTCCTCATAGGGCTTGCAGTTGAATAGGGAGATATGACATATACAAAAAGAAATGTAATAAGGATCACATATAAGGTGTATGGATGAAAAATCCAAATAACACGCTTGTGAAGATATGGGAAATGTGAAAGAAGTATTAAGGCCATTGACAACTGGGCAGATGGGGAACTCTTCATGGAAAAAGATGTGATTTGAATTGGGATTTAAAGGATTGCTTTTAATCCAACAGGTGGGAAAAAAGAAAAGACAATTCTAGCTATAAACACAATGTAGTAACTTCTTTTGTCACCAAAATCCTTGTCACAGTCAAGTGATTCAGTATCAGAAATGTATATGGTTTTTGTCAATCAAAATGTCATGAAACAATGATCTTTCCTCTATAATGTATTCTAGACAAATTAGATGATTTCCCATCCGGATCACCAGGCTTTACCATCCTATAGCATCCTTAGGACCACTGGACTTTTCCATGTATCCTAACATCTGAACCATTTTATGTATGTTGTTTCTCCCATTATATTCTCTAATATTTAGTACGGTGCTTCACACAGGAACTATTTAATAAATGTTTTTCATTTATTCATTCATCTGGAACACAAACAATGGCATAGTTAGGAAATTTCAGGGCATGAATAGAGTATATAGTAAGTAGTACAGCTTGGCAGGAGTGGCAGGAAGTTGTATGAGACAAGGTTAGAAAGAAAATGGTGCCAGGGTGGAAAGGGTCCTTAGTTCCAAGCAAAGACATATGACATCTGTAGGTAGTCAGTATGGTGCCCTAAAGGGAGGGATTTGACCTTATCCATGAATGAGAAAGATACATCCACAGGAAAGGTTTGGAGGTGAGAAGATCTACATAGTCCAGAAAGGTGTCAATGAGGGCTTTTGGAAGGTGGTGGTTATTGAAGTAAGAGAGAACAGATCCTGTAAAGACACTATGATGAGCAACTGACAGGACTATTAAATGACTAGATAAAAGAAATGTTGGAAAGGATGGAAACCTGCCCCTTCTCACTGCTAAAACAATGAAATCAAAAAGAGAAGTAGATTTAAGGGGAAACAACAAGAGGGTGGTTTTGTACATAAGGAACTGGAAGCGCTCCATGGGCTATCCAGAAAGAACTATTCTGTAGGCAGCTAGAAATGCAGGTCTAGGGTGTGAGAGGAAGGAAGGGCTGAGGATACTAGTTGGGGAGTTATTCCATTCAAATCAGGGTACATTTATTTAGCATCTCCTATGTGTGTATGCTAAATATTGACGATACACTTCCCTCATGGGACTTAATATATTTTTGAAGTTATTGGCACTTTAAGATTTGCAAAGAACTTTTACAAATATTACCTTATTTGAGACTTAAGTCCACATAGAGGTGATAAATGAAGTTGTGAGAATAAATGAGGTTGCTAAGATAGTAGGTAGAGAAAGAAAGCAGAGAATGGAATTTTGAGGAATCACCCCTTTGCAGTCAGAAGGAAAAAGTCTAAATGAAGGAGATATAGTAGGAAAACTGACTTTTCTAAATTGGATCCTAGGTGGAGCAATGGATAGAACACTGGGCTTGGAATTAGGAAGATTCAGCTTCATAAGTTCAAATCTGGTCTAAGATACTTCTAGCTATGTGATCCTGAGCAAGTCACTAAATTCTGTTTACCTTAATTTCCTCATCTGTGAAATGAACTGGAGAATGAAATAGCAAACTACTCCAATATCTTTGACAAGAAAACCCCAAATGGGGTCATGAAGAATTGGACATAACTGAAAACATCTGCACAACAAAAATAGGATCTTAATATAAGGATTCAAATTCAACCTCATAGAACTAACTGAAACTTGATGGAACTCAGCGCTTGAATAGGGTTGTGGAGAGCATGCCTTACTCAAAAGGCCAAGATTAGATAAAAAGGGCAATGAAATAGCATTTTGTATTAAGAAGCTGTACTGATGGTGAGGCAATTCAACAACCATGGTGGATAGCATCTGAGTGAGGACAATGGTAGAGTGGGAATACTTTTGGATTTGGAGTTAGAACACTTGGGTTTTAAATTTGGCCTGATCACTGATGAGATGTGTGACCCCTATAAAGTCATTTCAGTCTTCTAAGTCTCAATTTATTTATTTCAGATTTCAACAAAAAGATTGGACTTGGTACATTTTAAAGTCCCTCCCAACTCTAAATCCTATTAATCAGTGGTTACTGAATAGGATATAGGGTGAAAATGATTTTTTCCAAGAAATATGTTCCAAGAAAGGAAAGAGAGGGAGATATAATACAATAGCTGAATGGAAGAGAAGGGACAAGGGAGGAATTTTTTTCTTTTCTTTTTTCTTTTTCTAAAGATTAGTAAGACATGCATATACTTTTAAGAAAATGGGGAAAAAGTCATTGGAAGAAGGAAGAAGTTAGACTGAAGATACATGAGAGAATGGAACTGCTTACTAGAGTAAGAAAGGCAGGAGGGAATAGGATTAAGGGCTCAAAGATATACATAGGAGATACAGCCTAGCAAAGCATAGGGATACCATTTTCCTTGGGTACAAGAGATAATGATAATGCTAGAAGTTTTGAGGCATGGAAGAGGGGAGATGAGAAAGCCAGTCATGGGCTTTAGATAGGCCAGTCATTGATGGAGAAGACTTAAGACACCTGCTAGACATATGTGTGAAGAACAGTGGAAGATGGACAAGGGTTGGAAAAACCATTGTGGGGAATGGGATAGGAAAGCTAATATTTTCTCTGGTTTGCTCCTATGCTTGGAATGCTCTCCCTCATCCTCTGCCTACTGGCTTCCCAGGTTATTTTTAAGTACTAACTAAAATCCTATTTTCTACACAAAACCTTTCCAAGCCCCTTTTAATTCTAGGGCCTTTGCTCTTTTCATTATTTCCCATTTATTGTATGTATAGCTTGTTTATACATATTTATTTGCTTGTTGTCTCTGTATGTTCGGCATTTAGCATAGTTCCTGGCACATATAGTAGGCCCTTAAATGTAGGTATGTCAGTTTGAGGAACTTGCATACTTACCATCTCACACTTAAATTGAGAGGTATCTGGGTTCCACATCCTGTGCTGGTTTTTTAGTCCAAAACTGATCCTCTCACTTTGACTGAATAGCTCCAAACCACCAGCCTAATACAGTTAGGTAAGACATTTCTCATCTTTGGAAGAGAGAATCTGACCCCTCTCTCTTTAGATACTTAAGCACTAAGTATCCACACCAGCTCTGGGATGTTGGCCAACAACTTTATTGTAAATTAGAAGCCTTAGGAAGTAAAGCAATATTTAAGGATAAGAAGGGGAAAAGATAGAAATAAACTGACTAGCTCCAGGGAGGCTCACTGGCTAAGGCTCACTGAGGTAGGAAAATGGAATGCCAAAGAAGAGAACAAAGAAAACCCACAATCTTCCTCCCTACTCACTCTTGGTTGTTGATGGGTAAAAATCATCACCAAATAGTTTTTGAGCCTATCACCTTAAAACCTGGGCTCCAAAATTTTTAAGTAAATGTATATATTTCCTAAGAATTAGATTCTTATAAGGACAAACTCCAAAGTGGAAGAATAGTGATCTGGTGATAGAAAAATCTCCTGACTGACAAAAGATAATTGTAGGAACACTTAGGACATGTAGCCTTTCTCTTTTCTTTTGGTTTCTGATCATAGGGGAAAAATGCAGGGAAAAAACAGACTGAGAATTAAGCCTAATGATGTAAAGCTTTTCCTGGGACTAACAAAAAACAGTCATAGATAACTTTTTTGTTATTGGTGTTTTTTTTCCCCTAGAAGCAATTAAAGCTACAACAGATGAAAACTCCAAGAATTTGAACAGAAGGCAAAGCTGACTAGTGATCTTGATTTAGGGTGAGTTAAATCCCCTCAGGTCTAGAGAAAATCAGGGCATATTAAATGCTGAACAAGAACAGTTAAAAGTTAGGGGAAAAAGGTACCTAACTGCATTTAGATGTTTATATTTTTTAAAAATGCTGTTGTAAATTGTGTTTCCTATGTTAACATAATATTGTGGTAACGAAACATAGAGAATGGAATGTAGACCTTTGAATCAATCAATCAATAAACATTTATTTATATTTATATATAATATATATAATTACATGTAAGTATATATTATATATAAATATAAATAAATGTTTATTTTTATATATTTATATATAATATATATAATTACATGTAATTATATATATTATATATAAATAAATAAGCACTTACTATATGCTGGGCACTATGCTAAATGCTCAAGATACAAAGAAAAGTAACAGTCACTGCCTTCAAAGAGCTTACATTCTAAAGGCTGACTCACCATACAAACAAATATATAAAGCAAATTATGTACAGGAGAAATAGGAGAACATTATTAGACTTTCATCTCTGAGGCATCATCCAAGGCACTGACATTTATCTACTGGTAACTACCTAATTGCAGACTTTGTACCTTATTAATTGATTATTAGAAGGAAGGCTTCCTGTAGAAGGTGGCATTTTATTTAGAACTTAAATGAAGCCAGAGACATCAGTAGTCTGAATAGAGAGATTGCCAGAGAAAATGCCTTGATGGTCTGTATTCAAGTCTTGCTTCAGACACCTGCTGTCTCACCAGAGGGAAGTTACTTAACTTATCATTGCTTTAGCAACACAGTTCTAAAACAGTTGATGATTTTCATCAGTGGGAAAAGTTTCCACACCATGAATTCCCTAACCCAATTATCACACAGGTCCCTAGAAAAACAAAGAAAAAATTGTTCTAATATTAGTTAAAATTACTGCACAGCTGTTTTTAATAGCTCTCTTTTATGGAAAAGTATAATTAAATGGGAAATAAAAGTGCTTTTAATTCTACCTAGGGGAAAGCTATCACCCAGTTTTATCTATGAGGGCACCATCCAAAGTACCACTGTACATCTGTTGGTAGCTATCTAAATTTCAGGCATTGTACCTTATGAGAAAGAAACATCTTGGAAAGAATGACTTTTCTTTAGGTCTATTCTTTTGTATTTTTTCAATTACATGTAGAAATCATTTCCAACAATTGTTTTCCGACATTTTGTGATCCAAATTATCTCCTTTCCTCTTTTCGCTCTCTTCTCCCCAGATGGTAATTTAATCAGATATGGGTTATATCAGTGCAATGCATATTTCCGTACTCCCTGTGTCATGAAAGAAGATATTTATTGCACATATAAGAAAAAACTCATGAAGGAAATAAAGTGAAAAATGCTTCGATCTGCATTCAAATTCCAACAGTTCCTTGAATGGCTATGGATAGCATTTTTCATTGTTAAGTCCCTTGGTGTTGTCTTGGATCCTTGCATTGCTCTTAATACTTTTGTTTTTCACATTTAATGATCATACTTTATTTCTGTTACCATATAAATGTTCTTCTGCTTCTGCTCACTTCTCACTGCATCAGTTCATGTAAGTTCAGGTTTTTCTGCAATCATCCTGTTTGTCATTTCTTATGGCACAGTAGTATTTCATTGCAACCATATAGCACAACTTGTTCAGCCATTCTTTGATTGATGGACATCTCTTCAGTTTCCAATTCTTTGCCCATACAAAAATAGTTGCTAAAAATATCCTTTTACAAATACATCTTTTCCCTTTTTCTTCAATTTCTTTGGGCTCTAGACCTAGCAGTGGAATTGCTGGGTCAAAGGATATGCCTAGTTTTATGGTGTGGTCCCACTTTGCTTTCCAGAATGGCTGTATTCACAGCTCCACTAACCATGTATTAGTAGTGTACCAATTTTCCCACATCCTCTCCAACATTTGTCATTTTCTTTTTTGGTCATATTAACCAATCTGTTAGGTATAAGTTGATATCAGAGTTGTTTTAATGTGCATTTCTTTAATCAATGGTGATTTGGAACATTTTTTTCATATGACCTTAGTTTTGATTTCTTCTTCTAAGAACTTGAAAATGCCCTATTCCTTTGACTATTTATCAGTTGAAGAATGACTTGTATTTTTATAAATTTGAGTTAGTTCTTTATATATTTGAGAAATGAGGCCTCTATCAGAGCTACTTGCTATAAAATTCCCCCCCCCTAGCTTTTTGTTTTTCTTTTAACTCTTCTTTGGTTCCATTGGTTTTATTTGTATAAAATTTTTTAAATTTAATGCAACCAAAATTATCCATTTTACTTCTTGTATGTCCTATCTTCTCTATATCTTGTTTGGTTAGAAATTCTTCCCTTTTCCATAGTGTAAGGGCCAGAATGTAAGGGGTAAAAATAAAAGGGTTGGACTAAATTTATAAGAATGTGGTCGCCAAGAATTATTACTCAATTCCAAATGACTTTTTAGGGTAGTTTATTTACAGAAGGAGAAAGAGTGAAAGTAAGAAAATCAAAGAGAGTAGATATTTACCCCAGCCTGATCTGAACCAGGCAGGGCTTAAGAAGCCCCAGCAAAGAGGGGCCAGAGGTAAATTAAACAAGGGTTTTAGCCACAAGGCCTCCTCTAAGATGAGGAGGCCTCTCTGGAGGCTAGTGCTTCCAGAACAAGCCAGGGAAGGGAGTCAGCCTTTTTCATTTACCCACGTGGTAGTTCTAATAGAAAAGCAGTCTGAGGTCCTCAGCCAGAGTGCCTCCAGGGTCAGGCTGAAGGTGCAAGATCTCCTCACAGGAAGTTCTTGCCACTTTTAAAGACCATTCCTTTCATCACTTCCTGTGCCTTCCTCCCACTTTACCTGGACCAATAACAGCTAAAGTTTTGCTTAGAATTGCCCAGGGGGCAGTCAGTCAATTCTGATTCGTCACCCACTACTGCACATGTGGGTCACAGACCTCTCCACTTAAGGATAAGTGGGGTGTTTATGCTTCTGGTGATTAAATCTAAAAATGGGCAGGGGAGAGTTAATCCCGTCTTCACAGTAGATCTGACAGATAAACTATTTTATGTTCTCCTAATTTGTTTATGGTATCACCCTTTATTTCTAGGTCATAGATCCATTTTGACTTTATCTTATATATGATGTGAAATTTTGGTCTATGCCTAGCTTCTGTCATATTGTTTTCTAGTTTTCTCAGCAGTTTTTATCAAATAGTGAGTTCTCCCCAAAGCTTGGATCTTTGAGTTTATCAGACACTTTTACTATGGTTATTTAATATTGTGCATTGATCAATTCCTAATCAATTCCATTCATCCACCATTCTATTTCTTAACCAGTACCTGATTGTTTTATGATTACTGTTTTATTAATACAGTTTGATCTCTGGTATAGCTAGGCCTAAGAAGGAATGGCTTTTCAAAGAAACATCCTTGTGAGGGCAAAGATCCCACTGTCTGGTCACACACACGTGCTTTTGCCTTATTTTATGTTCCTCTGTTTTCTACTGTATCTCCTCCACTCTCCCATTTACTGTCTACCTTACCCACATGGACTCCCATGCCTGTACATCCATGTCAATGTTTTTGACAACCTTTATAGTGTAATAGGAACGGTCAGAGAAGAAGCCTTGGCCTCTCACGTTTCGGGTAGTGAATATCCAAGAAAGATTATATAATACTCTAATAATACAACAGATCTATGTATGGGAGGTATTTCTTTTCCTAAGCAGGTCAAAAGAAAATCCACAGACATGTAAAAATAATATTTGCAAAAATATAAGAACATAAAGTGCCTACTTTGTCTATTATATACAGTCTAGTATCATTCTTATCATTCTGAAACCTTTCATTTTCTCTTAGAATATAAGAACAAGAATTATTTCATTTTTGCCTGTATCCTCAGTGTGCATAGCAGACATTTTAATAAATAACTTGCTGATTGATGTTCATTGGCAAATACAAATGTAACTTTCCTACCTACCAATTATAGAATGGACTAGTTTGAAAGTAACTTAATTTATTATAATTAAGCAAGTGGTTTGACTGACATTTATGCTGGGTTAAGGCAGTATGGCATGGTAGATAAAGAATCTGGAAGAGTGCACCTTCTACTCCAATATATGTTGGAATTTCCAAAGAAATTACAAGTCTAGTTCCTATCCTATCTCAAAAGTACAAAACTAGAATTTTTAAGTTTCCAATCAGAGTAAGAAGTTAAAAAAGATAACAAATTTATATAGCACTTTAAGTTTTCCAATATTTTTTCCCTACTTTATCCACTGAGATATAGCTGTCTCACAAAGATCATGCAAGGGCACAATCCAGGTCATTTCTTCTCTTCTTCCATTTCCCCAATACTTTCCTTTTAAAGGCATTATTAGAAAGGTTGAGTAGAGAAAATAATGGTGAAACAAATCACCAAATTGCCCTCTTTTTGCTAGTCCTTGTAAAAGGTTGGTAATAAGGGACTGAAATTATTGACTAAAATGAGAATTTGGCTGCTCTATTCTCCAAATGAGATAATGTACAAGAAAGTGTTTTATGAGGACCAATACACGTAAAGCCATAAATAAGGTAAATGTTAGCTATTAGTTCTATTACCACAGATAATCAAGGGTTGACTATACATAGTTACCTGTGCAGAACATGAATGGCAACAGATATGGCAAGAAAATTGGGATGAAATTAGATTTAAGATTATATTCCATGGATTTTTATAAAAATTACACTGTCTCATGACAAAGGTCTAAAAACCTCCCACACACCTGACCAAAATTTTGGAATTTTGGTCTCATGTTAACTTGGAAAACAAATATCTAAAATTGTATTGATGTGTTGTTTGCAAAAAATAAAAATAAAAAAAATTTCAACTTAAATTTCTATCAATGAATCTTCATTTAGATGTTTGTTATCTGCAAAGTCTTAGGACTACCTTCTTCATTTTCAACTTTCAAGAATGCTTTTTGCTTCAGGGGCACAGGACCAAGGTCAGAGTTTTCCACAAGACTGGTTTAGTCCCCTCTTTAAGCTTCTATTACACTTAACCTCTCTTACACCAGTCTACAAAAACTTCATTAATAATTAGAGTATGACTAAGTATCCTGTGAAGTTTGAATTACTCTTCCAAATGAAGATTTCCTTGAGAGTCAGGCTCAACCTTTGCTCATTATTCTGTGACACAGGCTCCTCCAAATGGTTGCTCAAATGTATTACTGTCAAGAAGTTCTTTGGCTTGTGTAAGTATTGAGTTAGAAAGTAGATTTGTGTTTTGTGGTAATCTAAAGATAAGGGCGGTCATTTTAAAAATACATTTTTTTTTTAGGAGAATATTACCACTTTAAAGAAACAGACAAAAAAATAAACATTATCAATTTGTCTAAAAGTAACTTCTCAAAAAATATCCTAGAAACTATGGAGCTCTCATATACTTGTTTGGTGTTGTCCAAACTGAAATAAATTCATCTATTTTGGCAATGTGTGAAAAATACTCATAATTCTTCTTTAAAAATGTTAAAACTCCTTTTGTTTATATAACTTAAAAGGTTCAAAATTTGGATACTGATACTTCTGCTCTAGACAGGATCTAGACTGGTATATACTCTATCATTTTTATCATAGAATCTGAGAAACAGAAAGGACTTTACAAGTCAATGAGTACAATGCCTGAAAAGGAGTCTGCCCTCTAATATACCTGACAAATAGTCATCCAAATTTTGCTTGAAGATTCCCACTGACGGGAAACTCACTGCTTCTAGGTAAGAACCATTCTCCTTTTGGATTGTGCTAATAGTGAGTTTTTTCTTTCAAACAAACTTAATCTTCACCTTTACAATTTCTATCCTTTGTTCCTAGTTCTGCTCTTTAGGGCTAAGCAGACCAAAATGAATTTCTTCCCTGTGACAGACCTCCATATATGTGAAGATAGTTATCATGTTTCTTTTATGCTTCTCTTTTCTAAGCTAAAAGTGTTTTCCACTTTGTTCCACTGATCCTTATAGGTCACGAACTAGAAAACTTCCACCAAATAAGTAGCGTCTCTTTGGAACTTCTGTGGTATCAATATCATTCACAAGATATGGTCCCGGAAATGAATACGATACTATGTGGATGTTCTGACCAAGAACAATCATCTCCCTAGTCTTGAATATTATTTTTCTCTGCCCCCCCCCTCCCTCTTCCTACCTTTCCTCTTCCCCTCCCCTCTCTTTAAACCCATACCTTCCATCTTAGAATTAATACTGTGTTTTGGTTCCAAGGCAGAAGAATGGTAAGGGCCAGGCAATGGGGGCTAAATGATTTGCCCACAGGCAAAGTTAGTGTTTGAGACCAGATTTGAATACAGGACCTCCCATCTCCAGACCCGGCTCTCAATGCACTGAGCTAACTTGCTACTCCTTATGTCTCTCTTAATGTAGACTAAAATTGCATTAGCTTTCTTGAAGACCATATCACATTTGTAGTCCACTAAAAATTACAGATGTCTTTTAGCCTAAGTGCTGCCAAGCCATACTTCCCTGCTTGTACATATGACATTTTTTAACCCATGCAAAAGCTTATATTTATAGTTCTTAAACTTTATCTTATTAGATCAACCCTAATATTCTTCCCTAGGGGTTGGTAAACTGCCATCCAAGGTTCAAATCCACAAGGCACTTGTTTTTGTAGGACCAGAGATAAAAATGATTTCAATATTTTAAAATATAATAATTTATTTATAAAAATCATACTTAGCTTACAATTATACAGAAAGAGAAGTTTTGATCACTTTGTTGTTTCCTGATCTCTGCAACCTATGATGACCTTTTAAAATCCTATGTCATATAATGTGTGTTAGCTTTTTCTGGATCATTTATGCTTTTCAGAAATAATTTCTGAATATAAATACCTTTAGCATAATTCAAGGATGTAAGAGTGGATACTCTATTCATCAATGCAGAGAGCAATCTCTGTAATTCTGTAGATCACTGGTTCTTAACTTATAGACTTTTTAAAAACCATTTTCATAAGTGTTTGCTATTTGGTTTCTCTTGAAATCCTATATGCTTTATTTTTATTTTTATTTTTTTCTGTTTTATTTGTTTTTTATAAGGTATTTTCCCATGGTTGCATGATTCATGTTCTCTCCCTTCCCTTTTACCTCCCTTCCTTTGGAGCTGACAAGCAATTCTACTGGGTTATACATGTACTATCACTCCAAACTTATTTCCATATTATTCACTTTTTTAATAGAGTAATCTTTTAAAACCAAAACCCCAAATCATATACCCTTATGAACAAGTGTTAAATCATATGTTTTTCTTCTGAATTTCTACTCCCACAGTTCTTTCTCTCAATGTGGATAGCTTTCTTTCTTATAAGTTTCTTGAGATTATCCTGGGTCATTGTATTGCTATTAGTATATGCTTTATTTTTATGCATTTGAAAACATTCTGAGGAAGCAGTAGGCATTAATAAACTGTCAAAAGAAGTCCCATGATATACAAAAAATATTAAGAACTCCTACTCTCAAAGGCTAGGGGGCAGAGCCAAGATGGTAGTTTAGAAGTAGCCCAGCTGAATATCCAAACAGCTTTAAAATAATGCCTCAAATAAAATTTTGTAGTGGCAAAACCAAGAAAAGGTCAAAGTGAGATTTTTTTTCTAACCTAATAAAACTTAGGAGGTCATAAAAAGACATCTGTGACTTTGGGAGTGAAAGTCTATCCGAAGTACATATATAAAGTGGCAGCAACAGTGACAACAGCAACAGCTTTGGGAGCTCTCACTCCAGAAACCATAACAGAGTGAGACAACTGATCAGGAAGAAATTACAGGAGGTCCTTTGATAGTACTAAAAACAGATGCATTGATTGGCAACTCTACTGCCCATATAGAGTTCTAGACTACAGGTCCGGGGCAAAGAAGTATGCTGGGGGTTTGACCCAGTAGAGTAAAGATCCTTGTCACAATTCCAAGGCAAAGAGAGGGTTAATGTTTGTGGAAGAGGGGGATAGAGTGTAGATTAGGAGATCAATGCCCATACTTCTTCCAGCATCACACTACCTTGTAAGCACTGGAAACTTGCAGCTTCCCCAGAACTAGTTTCAAAAAAAAAAGTAGCAGGAAAAAGTCCAAAATTTGGCACAGTTCCTCACCAACTCCTAGGTGAGCAGAACCCAACTTTGACATGAAGTTCAAAGTCAAGAAAAAGGTTGGGAACTGAGTAAACAACCCAGAAAGAGTTTGATTGTAAAAAGATACTATGGTGGCTAGGGAAAACCAATACATAAGCTCAGAAGATGACAAAATGTGAAAAAAAAAGCTTCAAACAAAGCCTCAAAGAAAAATGCTAGTTGGATACAAGCCCAACAAGAATTTCTGGAAGAGTTCAAAAAACACATAAAAAGTAGTAGAAGAAAAAATTGAAGAAAGAAATGAAAGGGATGCAAGAAAATAATTAAAAGAGAATGATTAGCTTGGTAAAAAGAGGAACAAAAAATATTGAAGAAAATAACATTTTAAGAAACAGAATTGTCCACATGGTAAAAGAGGCACAAAAATTCAATGAAGAAAAGCACTTTTTAACAAAAGAGAATAGGCCAAATAGAAAAAGAGTAGCAAAAGCTCACAGAAGAAAATAATTTCTTTAAAATTAGAATCAGGCAAGTGGAAGCTAATGACTATATAAGACATCGAGAAACGATAAAACAGAGTCAAAAGAATAAAAAAAAAGAAAATGTGAAATAGCTGATTAGAAAAACAACCAATCTGGAAAATAAGTCAAGGAGAAATAATTTAAGAATTATTTGAGGGAAACCAATGCAACCAAAATTAGAAGGAAAGCAACAAACTGGGAGAACATTTTTATAGCAAAACTCTCTGACAAAGGTTTAATTTTCCAAATATATAAAGAACTAAGTCAAATTTACAAAAAAAATCAAGCCATTCCCCAATCAACCAATGATAAAGGGACATGAATGGGCAGTTTTCACATGATGAAATAAAAACTATCAATAAAACTTGAAAAAGTGTTCTAAATCTCTCATAATTAGAGAAATGCAAATAAAACGACTCTGAGGTACCACCTCACACCTAGCAGATTGGCTAACATGACAGCAAAGGAAAGTGATAAATGTTGGAGGGGATGTGGCAAGATTGGGACACTAAACACTGCTGGTGGAATTGTGAATTGATCCATCCATTCTGGATGGCAATTTGGAACTATGCCTAAAAGGCAGCCATACCCCTGCTGTGTTTGTACCCCAAAGAGATAATAAGGAAAAAGACTTGTACAAAAATATTTATAGCTCTACTCTTTGTGGTGTCAAAAAAGTTGGAAAATGAAGGGATGCCCTTCAATTGGGGAATGGCTGAACAAACTGTGGTATCTGCTGGTGATGGAATACTATTGTGCTCAAAGGAATAAAGAACTGGAGGAATTCCATGTGAACTGGAATGACCTTCAGGAATTGATGTGGAGTGAAATGAGCACAACCAGGAGAACATTGTACACAGAGACTGACACATTATGGCACAATCAAATGTAATAGACTTTTCTACCAGCAGCAATGCAGTGACCCAGGACAAATACAGAGGAACTTATGAGAAAGAACACTATCCACATCCAGAGAAAGAACTGTGGGAGCAGAAATGCATTAGAAAAATATATGCTCAATCACATAGTATGATAGGGATGTGATTAGGGTTTTGATGTTAAAGGATCACTCTACTGAAAATATGAATAACATAGAAATATGTTTTGAACAATGATTCATGTATAAACCAGTGGAACTGCTTGTCAGCTTTAGGACAATTTAAAAATTAAAAAAAAAAAAAAAAGAATTGAGGGGGCAGCTGGATAGATCAGTGAATTGAGAGCCAGGCCTAGATATGGGAGGTCATAGGTTAAAATCTGGCCATTGGTACTTTCTAGCTGTGTGATCCTGGGCAAGTTACTTTACTCCCATTACTATCCTTTACCACTTTTCTGCCTTGGAAGGTAAGGGCTTAAAAAAAAGAATTATTTGACTAAAGTCTGGAAATAGGATATCCTAGGTTCAAATCTGAACTCAGACACTTCCTAGATTTGTGACCCTGAGCAAATCACTTAACCTCAATTATATAGCTCTTGCCACTTTTCTTCCTTGGAACTAATATCTAGTATAAATTCTAAGAAAGAAGGTAATGGTTTAAAAAAAAAAGAATTATTTGACCACCTAAAAGGCATGATCAAAGAAAGATCCTAAGCATCACATTTCAAAATAAATTATCAAGGGAACAGCCCAGATATCTTAGATCCAAAGGGTAAAACAGAAATTGAAAGAATCCACAGATCATCTCTTGAAAGAGATCCCAAAATGAAAATTCCCAGAAACAGTATAGCTAAATTCTAGAGCTTCAAAGTCAAAGAGAAAATACTTTAAGTAGTCAGAAAGAAACAATTTAAATATTGTGGAACCACAGTTAGCATCACACAAGATTTAGCATCTTCCACATTAAAGGATCAGAGAGTTTAGAATATGATATTCTAGAGTGCAAAGAAGCAAGGATTACAGCAAAGAATAACCTACTCAGCAAAACTGAGTATAATCCTTCTAGGGAGAAATGGAATTTAATGAAATAGAGGACTTTCAAGCATTCCTGATGAAAAACCAGAAGTGAAGAGAAAATTTGATATCCAAACTCAAGATTCAAGAGAAGCATAAAAAACTTAATGTGAAATAGTATTCGTAAGGGTCTTGATAAAGTTAAACTTCATATTCCTATATGGGAAATAATACATGGAACTCCTAAGAACTTTATCATTATTAGGGCAGTTAAAATGAGTTTATATGGACAGGGGGCATAAATGTGAATTGCAATGATGTATTATCTGGAAGATAGATGGCTCCTGACCACAGCTTTTCAGAACTAAGATGGAAGGAAACAAGGAGATACCTGCTACTCCATATGCTCTGGTTTATATCTCAGCTTCACAAGCGAAACTGAGATTAGGGGCGTTATTGTGGCTAGTTTTTGCAAAGTTTGAGCAGATCATTGATCAGATAAATTAAAGGACAATACTGGAGAATCTCAACCAGAAAGGGCAGAAAGAGAATTAATTGCTGGGACAGAGTGAATCAACCAAGTGATCAATCAATCAACAATTATTGTTATTATTATTATTTTAAACCCTTGCCTTCTGTCTCAGAATCAATACTATGTATTGGTTCAAAGGCAGAAGAGCTATAAGGGCTAGGCAATGAAGGTTTAGTGACTTGTCCAGGGCAACATAGCTAGGAAGTGTCTTGAGACCAGATTTGAATCCAAGTCCCCTTTCTCCAAGCCTGACTCTTCCCTCTGCTACTTATAGTTCAATTCAATTAAGTACAATATGATAACATTTAGTAGGTGTATGATTCATGTAAATAACTATGTTATAATCTGGAGAGATAAAGATAAAAAAGATATCATTTCTGTTCTCAAGGAATTTTTCTTTTTGTTAAATAGTGGTAATCCTTTATTGACCATTTGCATCCTTCCCAATGCACTCTTTTTTTTTTAAACCTTTATCATCTGTCTTAGAATCAATATTGATTCTTTTTTTTTTTGCCTTACAGATACTTTATTTTTATTTTCACTTTATTTAATGTATTTTTTTTAGAATATTTTTCCATGGTCATATGATTCATTTTCTCTCCTTCCCCTCTTCCCTTTCTTCCCTTCCAGAGCTGACAAGCAATTCCACTGGTTTATACATGTTGTATTACTCAAAATCTATTTCTATATTATTCATATTTGTAATAGAGTGATCTTTTAAAAACAAAACCCCCCAAATCATATACCCACAGAACCAAGTAATCAATCATATGTTTTCCTTCTGCATTTCTACTCCCACAGTTCTTTCTTTAGATGTGGATAGCATTCTTTTTCATAAGTTCCATGGGATTGTTCTTGATCATTACATTGATCAATATTGATTCTAAGGCAGAAGAGCAATAAGGGCTAGGCATTTGGGGTAAATGACTTGCCAAGGGTCAAACAGCTGGAAAGTATCTGATGCCAGATTTGAACTCAGGTCTTCCTGACTATGCTACTTAACTGCTTCTACAGCTTGTTCTTCAATGCTAGGTTTGGGTTTTGCCATTTTCTTCACTTCTGATAATATAAATGGTGTTTAGTAATTTTAAGTGATGCTAATTTTCCTTCTACACTATTTTAAAATAACATAGTTCAAAAACTTAGTTATCTCAAGTCTTTGGGAAATGAGTTATTTTAGTAGCAAAATTTTCCTATATAGCTAAGCATCAACTGTTTAGAGGTTAGAGTTTTATATTAAAACTTTTTAAAAAGAGAAAATCATTCTAAATTGTATCCTAAACTTACCATTCTTTTGAAACAGAGGATGCTGAATGGGATATAACTCTTCTTGATGTCTCAGGGTCAGCATCATAAATGTTATTTTTCAGAATGTATCACAGATGCCATTTTAGATGGCGAACCTTGGCTATAGAGCTATAAGAGATCTTAGAAATCATCTCATTCAAGCCCTCTCATTTTATATATAAAGAAATATAGGCCTAGGAAAGTTGAGGCATTGCTCAAGGTCACAAAAAGGATAATTAGCAGAGCCAGAATTTGAACCCAAGACCCCCAATCTCATACCATATCCATTATACAATGCTGTTCCATGGAAAGGGATGTAAGGCAGAATGGATACTGATTCTGGCAGTGGCCCTGGAACTTGTGTTTTTTAAAATCCCCAGATATCACCTTCCTTTTTCATTGTTTCTTTCTGGTTATAGGTATGCAATAGAATATGACCTTTTCTTTGAAAGGTAATGCACAAAGCAAAAGTTTAAGCATCCTTTTTGCCATTCAATCAATTACATTCTTCCTCCATCTTCCTATTTGCATCTTTTGGTACCATTCAGACCACTGCAGTTTCTATATCACTAACCCCACAAGACTATAGACCAGAGGTTCTTATCCTTTTTTATGGGTGTCAAGGACCCCGTTGGTGGTCTGGTGAAACTTTCCTCAGGAAGTTTTGAACTCACTCTTCCTGATTCTGGACCCAGTACTCTATCCACCTTCCATCTCCTCTTATCCCTGGGGGAAAATATATAAAGTAAAATACATAGGATTACAAAAATAAACTGTGTAAATGGAATTAGCTCAAGCCCATTCATAGTTAAAACTCTAGCCGCCAGGGGAGATGAGTTACCCACACGTGACAATAAGTAGCAAATCAAGAAGGGCAGTCCAAAGCAGTGTTGAGGTTGCCATTTGTCCACTTGAATTAGAGGTGGACCCACAGGAAGTGACAAAAGCTGCTGTCCTTCAAATATGATGGTAAACTGCCTGTTGAGGTAGTTCACGCTTTGAACTTGGTGCTGAAGGATCTCTGCTGAGACCTCAGGCAGCTTCCCCTCTGAATTGTCACGTGGGTAAGTTAGGCTGACTTCCTTGGCCTACCTTGGCATTTCTAGAGTCTTTACCTCAATAAGGCTTCTTTGCCTCTCTAATTGCTAAGGCCTTGTGACTAGTAGCCTAGTTTAATTAGCCTTTTAACCCTCTCTCTTTTAACTGCTGCCAGTCAGGGCCAGCCTCTCCCTCTCTCTATTTCCCTACCTTCTACCTTCCCAAATTGTAAATAAACTACCATAAAAACCATCCTGACTTGGGGCTATTTTAATTATGGAATCAATCTGAATTTGATTCCTGGCAACCACACCTTAAATATAATTTCTAATTTTCCCTCTTACAAAACCAATTACATTGAAAGTTATAAAATTATGGGCGCAGCTGGGTAACTCAGTGGATTGAGAGCCAGGTCTAGAGATGGGAGGTCCTGGGTTCAAATTTGGCCTCAAAATTCTAGAAATTATGATATTAAAAAATTGATTGATGAGCATCTAGAAAGGGTTTGTATGAATTTATACAGACTCTGAAAGACTAACATATAGTGAACATAAAGGATAAGCAATGGACAAGCTATTTGGGCCTTTGATACCCTTGAAATACTAAACAGTCTGGAGAAAGTCTTCCAATGTGTTGGGTAGATCTCTCTCCCTTGCCTTTTCTCCTGTAGAAACTGATTTATGGGAGGACTTGAACAAAAGTAACACAGAAGGAGAAAGTATGGATAGTTTGCGACCTGTTTCATTGGAAAGAGTGCCTATATCAATGAAATTATAGACTGAGTTAAATATATGTATATATTTAATTCAGTTATAGAATATACATATATATTCTTTTAAAAAACAAAACAAACAAAAATCTGGCCTCAGATACTTCCTAGCTGGGTGACCCTGGACAAGTCACTTAACCCCCATTGCCTAACTCTTACCACTCCTCTGCTTTGTAATCAATATACAGCAGTGAGTCTAAGACAGAAGGTAAGGGTTTTTTAAAAAAAGAAAGTTATAAAAATTATAACTTTATAAAATAATTATAAAAATTAAAAAGAATCCCTGTCATAGACCCTTCTTTTTAGTTTGCATGGACCCACTTGAAGTATGCTCTAGAGAATGAAGAATTAGAGGGGCTCTGCTCAAGACTTGGCACCTATAGGAGAACCTTCCTGATCTCCATCATTTTTAGAATTCCCTGCCCTCAATTACTTTGTATTTAGTTTACATTCTGTATTTACTTATCTATATTCATGACCCCCATCCTTCATCCTACCTTTCTTTTAGTATTTGTATCCCTAGTATTTTGCACAGTCCCTGATAAGGGTTTGATAAATATATATATTTTTTTACTTAAAACAGAAATGCAAGAGTATTTGAGAGGAGTATGATTATAAAACTTGAACATATTTCATTATCAGAAAACAGCCCTTCAGATGCCATAATGCTGGGTCATAATTTCCTCTAAGATCTCTTTAATAAAGAGATTTTATAAAATAAACAAACAAACAAATAAAATATATTTAATGTATAAATATATATTAATAAACATATAATATATAATATACTAAAAACATAAAACATTAAATAAATCAATAAATGTATTTATTTTTAGTGAATTACAGGCATTAACAACATTAAAAATAAAAATCATTAAATCTATATATCAAGGCAGAAAATCCTCTGGCAAAAAAAAAAAAAAAAGATAAACTTTTTTCATGAAATCTCTTCTTTGATAACATTTCATTTTCTAAATAACCAGCAAAGTAACAGTGAGGAATGAGAAGATTGGTAAAAATCATTCCAGGCACTAACCATGCTTTTCCAGCCTGAGCTCTATAATTGTCTAGCAACAGAAGGGCTATGCTATCGCCCTGCTCTCAAATGTTCTTTCATTGAAGACACAAAAAGATGATGAGAGCAAGGAGAAAAAAAAAATCCTTTGCCCATGAAAGCATTAGCTTGCATTCTGTAAATAAAAGGCAAATTTATGACATGGGTTCTGAAGCATTATCACACACACAAGTCAGCCTATGACAGTCTGGTAGAGTTAGAGCTGCCCTGGGCCTGCTGCCAGATAATTTAGATAAAAGCAGCCTTCCGTTAAGACAGGTCGGATTGGTAGTTCTGTTGTGAAAAGGCATTTGGGGGGGGGGGGCGGTGTTTGAGAGTGTGTGCGGTGGCAAATGAGGTTCAGAAATGGGAAAGGCAGGAATCAGAAAGATAGGCTCATAAGTCTGATTGAGAAAAATCTTGAGAATGGAAAACTGAGAGTCAAGCAGGCAAGCCAACATGCCAAAAAATGGAGGAATCATCTACAGTGAGATTTGGGGAGGGGGCAGCAAGAGTATTACCAATAATGATTAGTTGGCATGCTCAGTTTGTCCTCTGGATGTGGGTCTTTCTTTTGCACAAGTGCTATTGATATTCCCATAGGATCTAGACCAGGAGAGAAAATCCTCCAGCAGAAAAGAGATGAGTTTTTTCATGAAATTTATTTCATGTTCTGCCCATCATCACCTCTGCAAACCTTCAGGCACTACAGAAATGCTAGTAATTATGATTCATTCCATTGGCCAGAAAAGCTTGTTTAGTAGCATCTTTTCTAGTAGAATGTAGGATCCTTGAGGGGAAGGACAGTTTTTCATTTTGTTTTTGTGTCCTCATTGCTTTGCACATTGCCTGGTACCTAGTAAAAATTTATTTAATATTTATTGGTTGACTAGGACTTCTATATCTACACTAAGATTCAGATGAAGCCTAACCTTTCTTGGATTTCTTGCTAATTGCTATGCTCAATGGACAAGCCTTTCTTAGCCTGATAGGGTGTTCTTTGATCTCCTATTATTCTATTTGTTATTCCTAGTTATTGATTTTTCTTTAACATTTTAAAATATTTTCTTTTTTCCAATTACATGTAAAAACAAATTTTAACATTAATTTATAAAATTTCGAGTTCTAAATTCTCTCCCTCCTTTTCTCCCTTCTCTTCTTCCTCATTGGGAAGAAAAGTAATTTGTTATAGATCATACATGTGCAATCACGCAAAACTTTTCCATATTAGTTATATTGTGAAAGAATCCTACCCCCTAAAAAAGAACAATAAAGCAAAAAAAAAAAAGTGCTCTGATCTGCATTCAAGCTCCATCAGTTGTTTTTTTTTTTAAAACCCTTGTACTTCGATGTATTGTCTCATAGGTGGAAGAGTGGTAAGGGTGGGCAATGGGGGTCCAGTGACTTGCCCAGGGTCACACAGCTGGGAAGTGGCTGAGGCTGGGTTTGAACCTAGGACCTCCTGTCTCTAGGCCTGACTCTCACTCCACTGAGCTACCCAGCTGCCCCTCCATCAGTTTTTTCTCTGGAGATGGATAGCATTTTTCATTATAAATATTTGGAATTGTCTTGGATAATTGTAATGCTGAGAATAGCTAAGTCATTCACAGTTAATCATCATATAATATTGTTGTTACTGTGAACACTCATTTCACTTTGCATCAGTTCACATAAATCTTCCAGGTTTTTCTGAAAGCATTTTGAATGTCATTTCTTATACCACAGTAGTATTCCATCACAATCATATACCATGACTTGATTAGCTATTCCTCAGTTGATGAGCATCCTCTCAGTTTCCAATTCTTTGTCACTGAAATATAAGTATTTTTGTACATACAATTATTTTTGAGCTTTAAAAAAAATCTCTTTGAGATATAGACCTAGTAGTGATATTGCTAGATCAAAGGATATGCACAATTTGGGCATAGTTCCAAATTGCTTTCCAGAATGGTTGGATCAATTCATAGCTCTACCAACAGTGCTTTAGTGTCCCAATTCTCCCTCATCCCTTCAAACATTTGTCATTTTCCTTTTCTGTCATATTAGCCAATCTGATAGGTATAAGGTGGGACCTCCAAGTTGTTTTAATTTGCATTTCTCTAATCAATAGAGATTTGAGTATTTTTTCATATGACTATAGATAGCTTTGATTACTTTGTCTGATAAATCCATGTTCATATTCTTTGACTATTTATCAGTTGGGGAATGATTTGTATTCATATACATTTAACTCAGTTCCCTACATGTTTGAGAAATGAGGCCTCTATCAGAGAAACTCAGTTATAATTACTAAATGTTAAAAGTTAAGAAATAGACTGGAAGGGTGTATAAATGACAAAAAAAGAACCTGACCATAACGAGTCTCTATGATTACGATGAAGATTAAAACACAAACTCAGAAGAAAACAACAAGGATAAAATAGCTACATCCAAAACTTCAAAGAAAAATGTGACTTGATCTCAGGCCCAAAAAGAAATTTTTAAACACCAAATAAGAGAGGTAGAAGAAAAATTCGGAAAAGAAATGAGAATGGTGAAAGAGAATCTTTAAAAGAGAAATCAACAACTTGGTAAAGGAGGCAAAAAAATACTGAAGAAAATTACAGCTTAAAAAACAGAGTAGGCCAAATGGCAAAAGTGGCAACAACAACAAAAAAAATACATGAAATAAGAGAACTTCTTAAAAAGTAGAATTAGCCAAATGGGAAAGGAGATACAAAGTTCACTGAAGAAAATAATTTTTAAAATTAGAACTAGAGGGATAGCTAGGTGGTTCAGTGGATGGAGAGTCAAGCCTAGAGACAGGAGGTCCTAGGTTCAAATCTGGCCTCAGACACTTCCCAGCTGTGTGACCCTGGGCAAGTCACTTAACCCCCATTGCCTAGCCCTTACTGCTCTTCTGCCTTAGGATCAATACATCCTAAGATGGAAGGTGAAGGTTTAAAATAAAAGTAAAATTAGAAAATAGACAAGGAGATGCTAATGATTCTATGAGACATCAAGAAACAATAAAATAAAGTCAAAATAATGAAAAAAATAGAAGAAAATGTGAAATGTCTCCGTGGAAAGACAACTAACATAGATGTTCTTGGGGTCTGTAGATTTTAATTCTTCTAGGGTGACATGATTTAAGGAGAGATGTAGTCATTGCTCTCCTGGTCTGTGAGTCACCACAAGCAGTCTTTTCTGTCCTGGAATTGTGACCAGTGTCCCTGCTCCCTTACAGCCCCACACTGTCATTTGCTAGAGCTCTTTCTCATCCTGCAGCTTCTACTCTATATCACACATATATAGTGCAAAAAAAATCCTATACCTGTCTCTGATTCACTGTAATTTCTTAAAAAAACAAACAAACAAACAAAAAACTCACCCAAAATGCCTACCTTCTATCTTAGAATTGATACTAAGTATTGGTTCCAAGGCAGAAGAGTAGTGAGGGCTAGGCAATGGGGGACAAGTGACTTGCTCAAGGTCACACAGCTATCCTCTGAACCACTTAATTATCACTATAATTTCCATCTGATCCATTGTCAGACCCCCTTGCTTTATGTGGACTAAGAGTTCTGAAAGCTGCTGCTGCTAACTTAATTTCTGCAAAGGCCTGCACTGGACTATGCTCCACTTTCACTCCAATGAGATGGATCTTTCCTGCTGACCTTCTAAGTCGTCTTGGGTTTGAAAATTGTTTCATATTTTCCTTTTACTAGTTCTGCCACTCCAGAATTCATTTTGAGGTGTTATTTTAAAGTTGTTTGGAGGGGAATTTAGGAGCATTCAGATGAGTTGTTGCTTTTACTACAAATTTTGTTTCCACACTGATATTTCTTTAACATCTGGGTTCCCATTTATACATCTTAAAGTAAATCCAACTTAGAAGGGAGTCAATGTTCCCTATCTCCCAGGCCTTATCTCAAGCTCTGCCTCACTGTGAGGTGGTAAGAGGGAAGGGAGGGAAGTAAAAGAGGCAGAGAACTTCCCTTTAATCTGTTTATACTACTGGCTGGGTTAAGGTGGCCAAGAATAATCAAAATAGACTGATTTTTTTTTTAACAACTTTGTAATACTATTTAAGGAATAGACCATTTTCTAAAAAGACACTTTTGAAAAAGTTATAACATTTTTAGGTGTATCATGATTTTTTTTTTATCAATCTCATCTACCTTTATATTTTGAATTAAATTTTGTTTCAATTATTAAGCATTTTTCTTTTCTCTTCCTTACCTCCCTTTACCCCTTAGGAAAAATGAACCTGTTATAAAAGGTATCCAAACAAAACAAAATCCCATATTGATCAGGTCTAAAATTATCTCATTTTACACACATTAGGGCCCTATTATCTGTGGTTTCACTTTCCATGGTTTCAATTATCAGTGGTCAACCCCAATGGCTGGACAGCAGTGAAGCCCCCAGTGGCGATCATTTTCAGTTTTCACTTTTGCTTTTTAAGAGTTTTTTTATGTTATTTAATTTTTTTTTTTAATTTATGGGAGGGTGAGAGGCTGTGGAGAGCTGTGGGCCAGAGCCGGGAAAGAGAATACATTTATATCAGGGTCAGCAAATGTTTGCTCATTTCCATGGTTCCAGCCATTTTGGGTAGGTCTTAGAACATAATCCTCCATGGATATGGGGGTCCCATTGTATTTAGACTATCACTTTTTTGGTCAAGAGTTGAGTAGCATTCTTCAGCATTGGTTTTCAAAGCCATTGTATTGATCATAGTTTTTAAGTCTTTTAAATTTATTTATTTTCACTTAGCTTTCTACTTGCTATTTCCACTTAAAATACTGAAACCAATCTTTAAAAATAGGTGACTTCTTAGGCAGTTAAGTGACACAGTAGATAGGGCATTAGATTTAGAATCAGGAAGACCTAAGCTCAAATGTAACCTGACATTTCCTAGCTGTGTGACTTTCGGCAAATCACTTGACCTCTATGCCTCAGTTTCCTTAACTGTAAAAAAGACTAATAACATCTACATCTAATAATAACATCTTGGGTTGTTGTGAAGGTAAATGAGATATTATTTGCACAATATGTTGCAAACCTTAAAGTCCCATATAAATGATAGATACTTTTATTAACTGTATTCACAAAAACTTTTATCTTTTTTTCATCAAGTGCTAGTTCAGAGATAGGCAGACCCTCTGATCTTTCTACTCAGAACTATTCTCATAGCTCATAGTCTAGATGCCCTGCATTAGGGAGTATCCTATCAAAGGAGTTTAAAGGAGTATGCTGGAGCTAACTCATACTGGCTCACAAGAGATGACTGTTAAATTTTCAGCATGAGCATTTACTCCTTGGAAATCAGCAAACACTACAAATTAGGGCTTAATTTATTGTTTTGTTGATCATCCAGACAAAGGAAAGTCGTGGGGAAAATTTTAATTTCAAAGTGTGTCATGCAGACATAAAGAAAAAAGATCTGGTTGTTAAACATTTACCAGCATATTCCTGGGTGGCTCTACCATTCCCACTCCCTTAGTTTGGATTTGACTCAGGGAGGAAATGAAGCACACATGTCATTGAATAGTTATCAAAAAAAGAAGGTTTATAATATGGAAATATGTTTTGCATGATAATATAGGTATAACCCAGAGTTAATTGCTTACCATCTGGGGGTGGGGAGAAGGAGAGAAGAAGGCAATTTGGATCTTATAATTTCAGAAAATTTATATTGAAAATTGTTATTACATGTCATTGGGAAAATAAAATATCTTTAAAAATGTATTTACTTTGCCCTACATAGATAAGATGAACAACAATTATATTATAGCTTTTATCTTTAGCTTGGTAGATGTGGCTTCCGTCCCTTCATTATGGAAATATGTTTGAACAGTAGTATGGTGATTTGTATGGTCTTAAGCACTCAGAAGGACTGAGAGGTCTAGACTTCGTGTGGCTAGAACTTCTTATTGTCCTCAGATACCAACAAAGCTGCAACAGGTAAGCCAGGGTTAATAAATTCCTAGGGGCAACTAAGAAATCATTGGCAGCTATGGAGAGAGCAATTTTGGTGAAACAATAAGGTCAGAAGCCAGACTTTAAGGAGTTAAGAAGAAAGCAAGAAGAGAGAAAGCGGAGGCATCTTTTCAGACAAACTTTTCAGGTGGTTTAGCTACAAAGGGAAAAAAACATATATATATGATTATAGTAAGAGATGGAAGGATCAAGAGAGGATGGTTTTTGTTTGTTTGTTTGTTTGCTTTTAACCCTTACCTTCTGTCTTGGAGTCAATACTGTGTATTGGCTCCAAGGCAGAATAGTGATAAGGGTAGGCAATGGGGGTCAAGTGACTTGCCCAGGGTCACATAGCTGGGAAGTGTCTGAGGCCAGATTTGAACCCAGGACCTCCCGTCTCTAGGCCTGACTCTCAATCCACTGAGCTACCCAGCTGCCCGCAAGGATGGTTTTTTTACATGCGGGAGACATGAGCATATTTCTAAGCCCCTGATGGTGAACCTATGACACTCATGTCAGCACTGACACGTGTAGCCATTTTTGATGACACGTGGCTGCATGTGGCCGCATACAGAGAAGTATGGGGCTGCATGCCGAGGATGAAACATTTGCTGTAGTGGAGTGTAGACACTTTGTGCCAGAGGTCTGTAGGCCAAAACAACAGAACTCTGGCACAGAGTGTCTAGTTCTGGGACTTCCGGGGCATTAGGGGACCTTTGACCTCACTTCCGGCCAGTAGAGCAGGGAGCAGTAGAATGCCGTGAGGGATGCATCTCTGGGGGCCCTATGGTCACCAATGCCAGCAACCACATAACCACAGCAACCATCATCCAATCTACTGTTCTGGGGTGACGTGGATTTCTAATTGACCATCATTACTGAGATAAGTGAGGGGGAGGCTGGGAGAGGCGAGGGCGTGTGCTATGGGTGCTATTTCCCACCATTAGAAATAGTGGCAGCCATCTTAATTTACATAAGGAACGCCATCTTGCAGTATAGTGCAGACTCCATTTCACCACTATTATTGTTGTGCATCGTTTTTAACCCCTATTTCTGCTTATTAACCCTGCCCTTTCCTAAAAGAGAGTTACATGTACCATCTTGTGATCAGTTAGTCTAGTTAACCCCTAATTACCTGCAGGGGTAACAGGCTATCTATAAATCTATCTTCTGTCACTGCCTCCCTGATGGAGAACCCAAAAAATAAAAAACCAAGATTAAATAAAGGAAGTAGTAGTAGCAGTAGCTGACCCTTTCAAGAGATATGGACCTAGATGTATGACATTATAGAAAAAAAATGGCAGATCATTTTGCGTTCTATGTATGGAAACAGTAGTAAGCAGAACATGGAATAGAAATAGACATTTTAAAACTAATAATTCCCAGCTCTTGAAAAAAGTGAGGATGAAAGGAAGGAATACATTTCCAGGCAGCTACACCTTTATAAGAGCCAATTTAATTCCATCCTTAAATTTATAAAAAGCTCTACAAATTTAATATCGGCAAGTTTGAGCATTGCTCATTCCATAGCTCAGCATGGAAAAGGACTCAGTAAGGGAGAATTTATTAAAGAAACTCTCCTAAGATGTGCACCAGTTCTATTTCACGATATGCAGAATAAAGATACAATTATTAAGAGAATATCTGAGTTACTACTCAGTAGAAATATCATAAAAGACAGAATAATGACACTGAACACAAATGTACAACATCAATTAAAGAGAGACATAAGTAATTGTAAATATTTTTCTATCTCTCTTTTTTTTTTTAAACCCTTAACTTCTGTGTATTGACTTATAGGTGGAAGAGTGGTAAGGGTAGACAATGGGGGTCAAGTGACTTGCCCAGGGTCACACAGCTGGGAAGTGTCTGAAGCTGGATTTGAACCTAGGACCTCCTGTCTCTATGCCTGGCTCTCAATCCACTGAGCTACCCAGATGCCCCCTCAATCTCTCTTGATGAAACTACTGATGTCACATCACATGCTCAATTGGCCATTATTGGTCAATATTCTGATGGTCTCACAATGAGAGAAGAGCTGATAAAGTTAGTATCAGTGCCAACAAGTACACCAGGAAGTGAAATATGTAAGGTTGTTACACAAGCATTCCATGACCTAAACATTGCTATCTCTAAAGTTGTGTCAGTGACAACAGATAGGGCACTAAACATGGTGGGGAAAAATGTCGGATTTGTCAAATTGTTTTTAGAAGCTATTGGACATCTAATTGTTCCTTTTCATTGTATTATCCATCAGGAGGCTTTATATGCCAAGGCAGGATTCACCAACTTAAATGACTTAATGTCAGTTGTTACAAAAATATTTAATTTAATAGCTGCTCGCCCCTTTCACAAGTGAGAATTTTCTGCACTTTTACTGGAGGTTGATTCCACCTACAGTGGACTCCTGATGTACAATAATGTAAGATGGCTGAGCCGAGGCAAAGTTCTTGAGCACTTTGTGGAGTGCTTTGAAGAAATTAAGGTATTTCTTGAGGATAAGGATCTGGGAAACTTTCCTCAGTTCAATGATGATAAGTGGGTCAACACCCTGATATTTTTTACTGATCTCTCTGTTCATATTAATGAACTGAATTTAAAGTTACAAGGTTTGGGCAAAAGTGTTGATGTTATGTTTGGATACATAAAAGCTTTTGAAAGTAAACAAAATCTTCAGGCGAGATGGAGAAACTTATAAATATTTTCCTCGAGTAACAAAGTATTTTGAGAAGGCCAGTGCAGTTGTACAAAATGAAATGGAACCCTTGTATATAAAGTACCAGCATGTTTTAGACTTATTACTTGACCAGTTCAGTGATAGATTTAATCAATTTAGAAGCCTAAAACAGACCATGAAAATAATTAAGTATCCTGATGTAGTAGGCTACAGTAGTTTGGAATTAAATGGTTTACAATGGATGCAAATTGATGATTTGGAGATGCAATTTGTAGCATCTAGACTCAGGTGTTTGTCAACTTGAGGTCAAAGCTTGAGAATCTGGAAAGGTGCCGCTTGGAGAATCAAGAGGAGTACCACTACGAACAGGAAATTTGGAATGCCTGGAACCAATTACCAGACACTTTTAGTACCCTGAAAAATATAGCAATGGCTTTACTCACAATTTTTCCCTCTACATACTTTTGTGAGACCTTATTCTCAGCATTAAATAATATCAAAACCAACAAAAGAAACAGATTGACAGATGAAGTTAGTAGCACTTGCTTGGTCTTGAAGTATACAAAATACCAACCTTCAGTTGAAGATTTAGTGGCTAAATGAATTTTCATTAGCTAATGAAATTCAGCAACAAAAAAGTCACTAATAGGCAGGTTAGTTAAAGAATTCACCCTCCCTCTCATTTATCTTAGTTCATGGCACCCCACACAAGTTAAATAATATCAAGACCAACAAAAGAAATCGACTGACAGATGAACAATGAAGTCATTAAGCAGGTAAGTTAAATAATTAGTTTTTGGCTTATTAAATACAGTTATATATTACCATTATACATTTTTATTTAAACTATGAATATCATGAAATTGTGTTTTTTTTCTTAAAGTGACACACCACCCAATTTATGCTTGTTTTTTTGGTGAATTTTGACACATCAAGCTCAAAAGGTTGCCCATCACTGTTCTAGGCAGTAGGGAATAAGCCAGTTGATAGACAAAGCTTAAAAATAAGTGATAGAGAGTAGGTTTGAGAAAGCAGGCAATAGGATATAGGAGATAGGATAGAATGGGATCACTTGAATGGCAGAGGGATTAGGAATAATGGCACTTCATCCTGTGAAACAGAATGAAGTTGGAGATAGCAGCAGAAAGTATTTGAGTGGTGAGATGAGCAAGAGGGGAGAAGAGGAATTCCTGGTGAACGTCTTCAAATTTTTCTGTAAAATACTGGGCAAAAAGTTCTCAGCTGAGAGAGTAGGGAGATAGGGTTTTAATGAAATTCAGTGTTTCAATGCCACTGTTGCTCATGGACAGTTGGAAGTAGGCTGAGAAAAGAAGCCTTCTGCACCTGAAAACACTTCAGAAGATCAGATATCATATTATATACGTAGGCACCAAAGGACCAGATTTTGAATGGAATGGTTTGGAAGGTTTTAAATGAATTCTTGTGGTCTGCTGCCAGGCCATTTTTTTTTTTAAAGCAGGGCATTGACTATTGAATTTCTTTGGAGAGACAATAGATAGGTGTGAATGGAATTTTAGGAACCTGTTGAAAATTAATCCTTTTGGATACAGGCGTGCCAGCTTGGAGCTCTGACAGTTGGGCCTGAGTTTAGGCATCTTGTACCTGCTGCTGGTAGATCAGCTATAACAGACTGGGTGGCTGCAAAATTTATAGTCTATAGAAGCATCTGTCAGGGCTATATACTACATTCAGTGTTTATGACATGGTTATAGTGCTATTTCTTAAAGGAATAAAAGGACTCTATGAGGCATAGTGAAGGGCCAATGAAAAGGCATGGAGACAAGAGATCAAGTGTTGCATGTAACAAATAGAGAGAGAGAGAAAATTTTGTTGGATGTACTCAATGAGACTAGAAAGATAAGTTGGGATCAAGATGTGTAGAGCTTTAAAAAGACAACAGAGAGAGGTTCATATTTTATCTTAGTAGAAAAAGGAAACCACTGGAGTTGGTTGAGTAGGAGAATCACATGGTCTGATATGTTCTTAGGGAAAATTAGTAGGAGAGTGTGTAGGATGGACTGAACTGGTGAGAGATTGAAAGACTGGGAGAGCAATTAGGATGTTTTTGCAAAAAAATCTAGATGAGGAGGCAGCTGAGTGGCTCAGTGGATTGAGAGCCAGGCCTAGAGATGGGAGGTCCTAGGTTCAAATCTGACCTCAGACACTTCCTAGTTGTGTGACTCTGGACAAGTCACTTAACCCCCATTGCCTAGCCCTTACCGCTCTTCTGCCTTGGAACCAATACACAATATTGATTCCAAGATGGAAGGTAAGGATTTAAAAAAATAAAATATAGATGAGAAGTGATGAAGGCCTGAACTAAGCTGTAGCTGTGTGAATGGAGAAGAGTCAGATGGAAGAGATGTTGTCAGGATAGAAATGGTAAGATGTGGCAAGACATAGTATGTAATTGGATATGTGGGATGATAGAGAATGAGGAATTGAGCATAACACCAAGGTTGAAAACCTGAGTGACTGGAAGGATAGTGGTGTTTTTGACAGAAATGGAGGGGATTGGAAAAGGAGAGAGTTTAGAAGGAAACATGATGAGTTCAGTTTTGGATATGTTGCATTTGAGATGACTTTGGGTCACTAATGATGGAGGACTGAAGTTCAGGAAGAGGGTGAAATATCTGAAGGAGCTTAGGATATTTAGTCTAGAGAAGAGAAGACTGAGGGAGGATATATGAACCATCTTTAAATATTGGTTGATGTGTGATAGGGAGGAGACTTGTTCTGTCCTTCTTGAAGAAGAACTGGGACCAACTAGTAGAATTGACAGGGAGGTCAATTTCAGCTCAATATAATGAAAAACCTCTTAATCATTCTAGTTATCTACAAATTAAATGTCAGTAAGTTCCTTTTCTTTCTTTCTTTTCTTCTAAACCCTTACTTTCTGTCTTAGAATTGATATTAAGTATTGGTTCCAAGTGAGAAGAGCAATAAGGACTAGGCACTTGGGCTTAAGTGACTTGCCCAGGGCCACATAGCTAGGAAGTGACTGAAGTCATATTTGAACCCAGGACCTGCTGTCTCCAGGCTTGGCTCTCTATTCACTGAACCACCTAGTTGCTCATTCTTTAGAAATGTTTGAATAGAACCTAGACCAGTGATTCCCCAAATGGGCACCACTGCCCCCTGGCGGGTGCTGCAGCAATCCAGGAGGGCGGTGATGGCCACAGGTGCATTTATCTTTCCTATTAATTGCTATTAAAATTAAAAAAAATTAATTTCCAGGGGTGCTAAGCAATATTTTTTCTGGAAAGGGGGCGGTAGGCCAAAAAAGTTTGGGAACCACTGATCTAGACAATCACCCATTAAGTTTGGCATAGAAGATATTTCTTCAGCGACTAAGAGGTTGAATTAGAAGATCCCTCCCAACTATAAGTCTACGTAATTTTAGATATGGGAATGGTTCTGTTATCTAGAAAACTCTTACTTCAACTAAGTGCCAGAGAATCAAAAACTCTTTTTTTACTACTATAGAGGTTGTTTCCTTTATTCTTTCCTCTCCTTGAAATCCTACTTTAAAATGCAAATATTTCTGGGAGAGAGTACACATTAAATTAATTCACAACAACTTGTCATACTTGTTTTATTTTGACAGAGAGGAAAAGAGTAGGATCTCAGAGAGTAAGGATCTCATCAAAGAGAAAAAGGTTCAGAAAGAGGACTGAAGAGATCCTGAAAACATATTTTGTTCACTTCTGATTTTACAGAGGGGTGGTCCTGATACATAAATAAGGTCTTTCAACCGAGATTCTCTCTCAGAATTTTATTGATGAAGCTAACACAATACTTTACCCAAAGCTTTTTACTTAATGTTTTGCTCTACCTATTTGGTGTGTATTTTGTGTAGTGTGACTTTATGATACACATTTACTTCATAGAAATTCATTCATTCATTCATTCACTCAGTTATTTATTTGTTTGTTTGTTTGTTTGTTAAAATCCTTACCTTCCATCTTGGAGTCAATGCTGTGTATTGGTTCTAAGGCAGAAGGGTGGTAAGGGCTAGGCAATGGGGGTTAAGTGACTTGCCCAGGGTCACACAGCTGGGAAGTGTCTGAGGCCAGATTTGAACCTAGGACCTCCCATCTCTAGGCCTGGCTCTCAATCCACTGAGCTACCCAGATGCCCCTACAAATTCATTTAGTGGCACAGTGTTAGGTTGGTTTAAGTGCACTCAAAGTTTTTGGTCATTTCTAAGCTTAAATTTTAGTCCTGAGCTAAAGGTATGTAATTATGGTGATTATCTTTTTTTCCTGATTTTTTTTCTAACATAAAATAATCTAGATTACTAATGTATTTGTGAAAGTAGAAAGAATTCAATTAGTGCTATATCAGTATCTTGCTAAATGAGAGAGTGATGGTCTATTTTGTGCATACATTAAGAGCTTTACACACTAAAAAAATTTTCATTTTAAAGAAGGTTGAGAATCAACTATAACTGGGGCAGCTAGATGGCTCAGTGAACAGAGCCAGGCTTTCAGATAGGTCCTAGGTTCAAATCTGGCCTCAGACATATCTTAGCTTGTAACACTGGATATGCCACTTAACCCCCATTGCTTAGACCTTAGCATTCTTCTGCATTGGAATCAAAACTTAGTTAAAAAATAACAGTTATTTATTAAGCATTTACTACATGCTGGGCACTATAGTAAGTGTTGGGCATATAAAGACAAAAGAGAAAGTCCCTCTTCTTTTTTTTTTAATGTTTTATTTTTTTAAATTATTTTAAAATTTAGAATATTTTCCCATGGTTACACGATTCATGTTCTTTCCCTCTCCCCCAACTCTTCCCTTCCCCCTCCCCCACCCCCATAGCTGATGCACAATTCCCCTGGGTTTTACCTGTGTCATTGATCAAGACCTATTTCGATATTATTGATAGTTGCACTGGGGTGGTCGTTTAGAGTCTACATCCTGAATCATGTCCGCATCAGCCCATGTGTTCAAGCAGTTGTTTTTCTTCTGTGTTTCTACTCCCACAGTTCTTTCTCTGGATGTGGTTAGTTTTCTTTTTCATAAGTTCCTCAGAATTGTCCTGGATCATTGCATTGCTGCTAGTACAGAAGTCCATTGGAGACTCTGCACAGCACGTGGGGGAGGCATCCTGGGATTCCCCTTCTATACCCTCAGACCCAACAGTTCAAGAATTCAAGCCTTTTTCTTGGCGTACCTCTTTAGTTATGCTGCAGTAGGGTTCCCCCGCTCTGTCCCGTTATTAGATTTGGTCCTCTTTCTTCTCGAAACGCATTGTTTTCTATCTGGTGTGTAAGGGTGTGGTGGTTTTAAGATATGCTCCATCTAAACTGCCATCTTCTCAGAATTCTCTCCTGTGTTTGTTTTGGTAGATAGATTCCCAAGTATTTAATGGAATTTCTCTTTCTAATTCTTGCTGCTGAGATGTGTTGGAAATATATAGAAATGCTGGTGACTTATGTGGGTTTATTTTGTATCCTGCAACTTTGCTAAAGTTGTTGATTATTTCCACTAGCTTTTTAGTTGATTCTCTAGGATTCTTTAAGTAGACCATCATATCATCTGCAAAGAGTGATAGCTTAGTCTCCTCATTGCCTATTTTGATACCTTCAATTTTTTTTCTTCTCTAATTGCTACTGCTAGTGTTTTTAGTACAATGTTAAATAATAGAGGTGACAATGGGCATCCTTCTTTCCCTCCTGATCTCATTGGGAAGGCTTCTAATTTATCCCCATTGCAGATGATGTTTGGAAAGTCCCTCTTCTTAAGAAGCTTGTATTTATATTTTATCTTGGAATAGGGAGTCATTGGTGCTGGTTGAATGAAAATTACTTTAGCAATAGTGTGTGAAGGATGGACTGAAATGGTGAGAGACCTTAGGCAAGAGGTGTTAGCACGTAATTCGAGGAGATAATGTGTACTTGTAATAATAATATTAGCTAACAGCTATTATTATCCCCATTTTGTAGGTGAGGAAACTGAGGCAGGGAGAGGTTAAGTGATTTGCCCTTGATCACTTAGCTAGTAAGTGCCAGAGGCTTATAGACTCTTTCAGTAATTCAAACTCAAGCCTTCCTGACTCTAGGTCCAATGCTTTTATCCACTGCAATAACCAGTTACCCAATTAGGATATAACTGGATGCTGGTGTAAAATCTTCATCTATTAACAGGCTGGAATTTCCTACCATTCTTCTATTGACCCCTTGGAGTGAGTATACAGTCTAAGGGAAGGAGAGGAGGAGGAGCCATGGGAGATGGGCTTGTGCAGGTTAGGAAACTAGGACTATTATTGCCAGCATGAAGAAAAGCAGAAACACTCATGGGAACTGATGATGGAGAGGCTGCCTTATCCATAGTACAAAAAAACTTGAACCTGAGAGGGGGCATGGCACAGACAAAAGGCAAGCTGGTGCTGTCACTGCAAGCAAATCACAAGCAAACTAGCAGGGAAGCAAATGCTGATATGTTAAGACCAGAACTGTAGCCAAGCTTTGCTGATGTTACATGGAACAAATATTATACAGAGGAGCTACCGTTCACTATTCATGCTGCTGAAAACAACTGATGAACCCGCACTTTCCTGTTTGTGTCCCTGCTACTGCCATTCTCTCTCAATAGAGTAGGAGTTCTTTTTAAACAACTCATTTATTTATTTTTACATGCATTTATAATCTTTCTCTTCCACTCCTCTCTATCCCCTACCAAATTAAAAAAAAAAAGGAAGAAAAAAGAAACCCTTGTAATAAGCATTCATAGTCTAACAAAACAAATTCTCCCATGTCCCCCAAAAGTATATTTTTCCTTTTTTATTATATTTCTATCACCTTTTTATCTGGAAGTGTCTTGCTTTTAGTCTTTTGGACTTGTGGTTTATTGTTACATCAACCAGATTCTAAAGTCTCTTAAAGTTGTTTTTCTCTACGGTGTTATTTCTTAATATAGATTATTCTCTGTAAGTGTTAAAATTAATGGTTTGGCTAAATATATGAAAATTATAAATCTTTTATTTACAAAAGAGGTGGAAAGACCGAAAGCAGAGGAATACAGAAGGGTAGAGAAGACATTAACCTATCTAACTAAATATTGTTCCAGTGTTTGGCTCAGCCAGGACTTGTTAACCTTCAACTGGAATTAAACTCTCTCCAGAAGACAGGAAGGGAAAGCCACTCACCCAAGTTCCCTCCAAGAGGCAGGTCAAGCCAATGACAAGCTCAAGGTGACTCCTGAGGCTGACTTTCTTCTTTTAGCTGACCTTCTTTTTGAAGCCATCTTCTTTCTTGGAGTCCACTACCCAGCCTCTTATAGTGGCTTTTTGTCTCCTCTCCTCTTCACAGGGGCCAATCACAGCTTCCAAATTATCTAGCAATGTTTGTGGGAACCAATTCATAATATCTGGAGGGGTGAATAGTCATTGAAAGGGTCCACAGTTTCTGAGGGTGTGAACTCTTCTGACTGTTTGAGTTAGAAAAAAAAGGTGGAACTCTCCAAATATCTTGCTGGCTTTTCACCTAGCACTAGGTAGGATGTAAATTCACTAAGTGGTTTGAGAGCTCCTCCACCTAGTTCAAGCTTGTGTTGATTCGAAGTATTGTTAACCAAAGTGTTAACTCCAACTAGGCAAAGAGAATAAAGGATTCCCTTTGCAGAAGTGTGAACTCCAAGAGAACCAAGGATTCCCTTTTACATCTCTTTGTTCTGCTCACTTTGCTTTACATCAGTTCATAGAGGTCTTCTCAGCTCCTTCTGTGACTATTCATTTTGTCATTTCTTAATACAGTAATATTCCATTATATTCATAAACTATATTTTGTTTAGTCATTACCCAACAGGTGACCACTTTAGTTTTCAATTTTTGAGAACTTCAGGAAAGAGCTATTATAAAAATTTTTTCTTCTTCTTTTTTTTTTTTTTTAACCTTTAACTTCTGTGTATTGGCTCATAGGTGGAAGAGTGGTAAGGGTGGGAAATGGGGGTCAAGTGACTTGCTCAGGGTCACACAGCTGGGAAGTGTCTGAGGCCGGATTTAAATCTAGGACCTCCTGGCTCTAGGCCTGACTCTCAATCCACTGAGCTACCTAGCTGCCCCTATAAAAATTTTTTTTGTACATATATGCTCTTTCCCTCTTTTTTTTTTTTTTTTTAATCTTTTTTCCTGTATAGGCGAAGTGGTGCATTCTCTCCCTCCCACTACTGCCCCATTCCCTCAAAGGGAATGCACATTTAGTAACTTCTGGAGGCATAGTCTTAAACTGATTTTTAGAATGGCTGGACCAATCTACCAACAGAACATTGTTTTTGTTGGTTAGTCATTCAGTCTGTTCTGACTCTGACTGATCCCATGGATCCATGGGGTTTTCTTGGTTAAGATAATGAAGTGGTTTGCCATTTCCTTCTCCAGGGAATTAAGGAAAACAGGTTAAGTGGCTTGCCCAGGATGGCATAAGCTGTTAAGTCTGAGGCTGTATTTGAACTCAGGTCTGCCTGCTTATAGTGCTTAATCCATTGAGCCATCTAGCTGTCTCCTAATAGTATGTTTCTGTTTTTCCACTGACCTTACAACATTCCCCATTTTCCCATATTTGGTCATCTTTGTCAGCTTGATTGATGAGTGTGAACTTTAGCTACTTTAATTTGCATTTCTCAGATTATTATGGATTTGGGGCATGTTTTTTAAAATGGTTATTGACAACCTAGATGTCTTCTTTTTGAAAAATGCCTATTCATATTCATTTACCATTTAGCAATTGGGGAATGGCTCTTCATTTTATAAATTTGTATCAGTTCCTCATATCTTGGATATGATATCTTTGTTTGAGAAACTTGTTATGAATGGGTTTTTCCCCCTAGCTATCTATTTCTCTTCTTATTCTAACTATATTTATTTGTCCATAATCTTTCTAATTTCGTATAATTAAGACTTGCCATTTTATCTCATGTGATCCTTTCTATCATTTGCTCAATCATGAACTCCCTATTTGTAGATCTAAAAGATACTTTCTTCCTTGCTCTTCTAATTTGCTGATGATGTGATCTTTTATATCATATATGCTTTTGGAGTTTATTTGAATATATGGTCTTAAGTATTGGTCTAAACCTAACTTTTGCCAGACTGCTGACCTATCAATAGAATCCTTCTCCCAGTAAGTAGGGTCACTTTGTTGACAGAAACACTCTGCTACCTTATAGGATCTTGTATCTAATCTGTTACACTGATTAAATTCTGTTTTTCAACTGGTACGAAATCATTGGAGTGATATTACTTTGTATAACAGTTTGAAATTTTGTACTGATATATCCCCTTCCTATTTTAAAAATTACCCTTGAGATTATTGATCTTTTGTTCCTCCATATGAATTCTTTTTATTTTTCCTAGTTTCATATAATTTTTTTTATGGCACAGAATAAGTAAATTGATTTAGGTAATGTTGCCATTTTTATTGGCTCAACCTACCCATAAGAAATTATCATTTCCTAGTTATTTAGATCTATCATTTCTTCAAAATGGTGTTTTATAGTTGAATTCATATATAGTTCCTATGTACATCTTGACACATACATTCTGAAATATTTTATAGTTTTTGAGTTCTTTTGAACAGAATCTCCCTTTCCACAGGAGCAAGAAGCTCTTAAACTGTAATTTGAGAACTTGTCTTTAAAGAATATTTTGAGGTGACTTAGTGGATAGAGAGTCATGGCTGGAGTGAGGAGGACCTGTGTTCAAATCTGCCCTCAGAGTAGAAATTCAGAAGAAAAACAAATACTTGAACACATGGGTTGATGCAGACATGATTTTGGATGTAGACTCTAAATGACCACCCTAGTGCAACTATTTCCTGTGGAAATAGGCCTTGATCAATGACACATGTAAAACCCAGTGGAAATGCACGTCAGGTATGGGGGTGGGAAGAGTGGAGGGGAGAGAAAGAACGTGAGTCATGGAACCATGGAAAATTTTTCTAAAAAAATTTTAAAAATCTGCCCTCAAACATTGCCTGATTGTATGACACTGGGCAAGCCATTTAGCCTCAGTTCCCTAACCTTTGCTCTTCTGCCTTGGAGTAGAGAATCAGTATTGATTCCAAGCCAGAAGATAAGGGTTTTTAAAAAATAAAACATTTTGATAACAGGATTTCAATATAATTAGTTTTCTTTGTAAATCTAGGCATTTTATTTTAGATATTTAAAAATGTTATTCTGAGAAGAGATCCATAGGCTTCCTAGGTTGCTGAAGGGGTCCAGGACACCCTAAATAGTTAAGATGTTTTCTTCTAGAGAGAAATGAATTTTTCCCAATCCCACTTTATTAAGACTTTGTTTTGCTTTCTGCTTTGTTGTTTTGGTAGGTTAATGAGTTAATCATTGCTGATATAAGTTACTCAAGTGTAACTGTGAGTTCATAGGTATTAAAGTCCACAGGAGAGAGAAGTAGAGGATTTTAAACAGGTATATCTCTATCTATCTATCTATCTATCTATCTATCTATCTATCTATCTATCTATCTATCTATCTATCTATCTATCTATCTTTGTGTATTGCCCAAAGATAGAGAGACAAAGAAAGACATGTGCTCGCACATGCACATGGAGAGACAGAGACAGAGAGATGGAGAGAGACAGGGACAGGGAGAGACTAAAGGACTAGAAAATTCTTTTTGAATGCTGGGATCTTCCCAGCTACAGTTAAAGTTTTTGAGTTGAAAAAATAGAATTATTAATTTATATTTTTATAGCTTCCCTAAATCAGAAAAAAAAGGATAGATAACCCTAGACCACCATAGGCCCAAAATGAGTTAGCAGTAACTATTAGGGAGACATTTATCAAAAACTGAAGTTCATATTTCAGAAGAAGTCTCTTCAGATGTTCCTCTTTCCATTGTTCTTCCTGAAGAAAATCTGAAAGGAAAACCATTGCTCTAAAGAGATTGATCCATGGCTATTAACTAGGAGGCATGTCACACCTGAAAGAGATACAAGGAAAGGGTAACAGTGCCCATATGAGGGCAATAAAAAGGAACTAGGAATCCCCTTCCTTACCAGTCAAGCATCACTTACCCCATCCAATTACTAGAAACTGAAGAGAAAGTAGAGGAGAGTGATGTGTAGGTTTATGAAAGGTAAGAAGAGACTAGATTGGGAAGAGCTTTAAATGCTAAACAAAGTTTACTTTTTATCCTAATAATGGCTTAATAATAATGCCTAAGTAATAATAAATGATATTTTAAAAATAAAAATGAATGAAAGATACATTTGAAATCTTGAACACACTGGAATAAATTGGAATTTTGGACATTAGTGATAAGTTTGCAAATCAGAAGGCTTGCTAGGTATCCTTCCTACTTTAACTGGGCGAATTAGCTTTTCAAAAATCTCTACACTTTCTAAAGTGCAAATTTTCCTCAATTAAAAGGAACTACATGATCTGAGCAAGAGAGCTTTTGGCAACAAAGGCCTCATTCAAAGCTTAGAGGCACTACCTGAAAAAGGCCTGAAATTCTATCACAGTGCAAACAGGCCTCTCCCCCTATTCCCTCAACATATAAAACTGGGAACCTTTCCAGATTGCCTTGAAACTAAACCCGGGAAAGATCTGATGATCTGGGGAGAGTTCTTCCACTAGACTGCTTTTATATCCCAGAGCTCCACAACCAGAGAGCCAATATTAGGATGTGGCCACAGCATGACACAATCACTAAAACAATTCCCCCAAACTGAAAAGCCTTGCAGATCCAATCCCATGCACCAGAGCCGATCATCTAGCAATAGGCTTAGACTCCCTATACCCATATCTATGACGTCCTTCCAAATGGGAGAGGACCACGAAGAGGAGGAAGGAATTAATATTAGAAAGAATCTTTCCAACTACATTCTCTCCAGTGAGGTTTCATAGGTATCTGTCATGCTTTGGGGCTGGAGATAATAGTTACATGCCTACAAATCTTTCCTGTTAGAGAGGACGAGGCTGGTGGATTATTTGAATTTGGAAGTTCTGGGCTACAGTATGATCAGGTGTCTCCATTAAGTTTGGCAACAAGATGTTGAGTCTCTGGGAGCAGAGTGCCACCAGGTTGCCTAAAGAGTCTTTTAAGTATTGACTTAATCTAGCTGTCCAAGAGACTCTCAGAAATCTTTTCCACCATCACATTTGAAAGTGTCGATCTGTGGTGCTCAGCTTTTTTTTTATAATCCAACTCTCACAGCCATACAGTGCTACTGGAAAAACCATAAACTCTGACTAGATGGACCTTTGTTGGCAAGATGATGTCTCTGCTTTTTAGTATGCTGTCCAGATTTGCCATAGCTTTCCTTCCAAGTAGCAAGTGTCTTTTAATTTCATGGCTGCAGTCACCATCTGTAGTAATCTTTGAATCCAAGAATATAAAATCTGATACTGCTTCCATTTCTTTTCCATTTGCCAGGAAGTGATGGGACCACTGGCCAGGATCTTACTTTTTGTGATGCCAAGCTTCAAGGCAGCTTTTACACTCTCCTCTTTTGCTCTTATCAAGAGGCTTCTTAATGCATCTTCACTTTCTGCCATTAGAGTAATATCATCTACTTATTGTTGATTGTTGATATTTGTCTCTCAGAAATCTTAATTCCAGCTTTTAATTTGTCCAGCTTAGCATTTTGTATGATGTACTGTGAATATAAATCATAACACAGAGAAGGAAACTTAAAGGTTTTTAATCTTACCTAATTTGGGGGGCAAAACGCCTTTACAAAATACCAAAGCTGCCAATGAGTAAGAGGGGCTGATTACCATGGCATTTCTAAAAATCTCTCCAGAATGGGAACCAGATCTTCCTTAAGTCCTCTGCAATATCCTAGGGAATCAGCACAATATCATCCACAAAAAGAACATCTGAAGGCCTTTAATATCCACAGGGAATTTCTCCTTAACTTGGATTCTGCTTTGATTCTCCTCCAACACAGTGGTGAATACCTATAGCAAGTATATTGTTTTATGCCTCACCTGATATTTATTGGGGGAAGAGGAGTCATTGAATGGGATTATTTCTATCATTATATCTTCTAAGAAAATTTGAATGATCCTGATGTATTAAGTAGAGATATCTTGCTATAAAATAGCCTGTAAAGCAAACTCTTGTCCTACCAAATCAAATGCTTTTGTTTATGATTAGCAAACAATAAGCACAATGGAATCTTATATTCTATAAATCCTTCAGTTAATTGTAATATGGAAAAGATATGGTTTTTTGTTGAATATCAGAGAGGTAGGCAAAAAACCTTGACTGAGCTTTGTTAAGAAAAATCCAGAGAAGAAAAGGAGGTTGGAACAATAGTGTCAAAAACTGCAGAGAGGTACAGAAGGATGAGAATTGAGAAATGGTTATTGGATTTAACAATAATGGGGTAATTGGTGACCTTAGGGAGAGAAATTTCTCCTGAGTGTCTGGGAAGGGAGCCTCACTGAAAGGGGATGAAAAGTGAGGGGAAGGTGAATAAGTGTTGACAATTGTAGATAGCTTTTTTTTTCCCCCTAGGAATGTGGCTATGAAAGGAAAGAGGCAAGACAGTAGCTTAAGGGGATGGAAATTGAATTAAATATGGCCTCTTTTTAGAAGGCTCCTACTATACCAAACTCCCATTGCCATATCACAATAGGAAAAAATATAATGAAATTCTCTTTACATTAAAACAGGAAAACTACAATAATATTGTCCCTTCTTTTTAAAGTCAAAAGGCTAATGGTGACTACATGCTGGGGAGCAAAATAATGATGGTAGTAACTAGGGAGGTGATAAATGCTCTCAATAGAGATGGTCACTTTAATTTCCTGCAGAAAAATAACCAGTTATGATGGAATACTATTGTGCTCAAAGGAATAATGAACTGGAGGAATTCCATGTGAACTGGAACAACCTCTAGGAATTGATACAGAGTGAAAGGAGCAGAACCAGGAGAACATTATACACAGAGACAGATACACATCCAGAGAAAGAACTGTGAGAGTAGAAACACAGAAGAAAAGCAACTGCTTGATCACATGGATTGATGAGGTTATGATTGGGGATGCAGACTCTAAACAATCACCCTAGTGCAAATATCAATAATATGGAAATAGGTCTTGATCAATGACACCTGTAAAACCCAGGGGAATTGTGAGTTGCCTATGGGAAGGGGTTGGGAGGAGGATAGAGAAAAAACATGAATCATGCAACCATGGAAAATTTTTCTTAATTAATTAATTAATTAAATAAAATTAAAAAAAAGAAAATTAATCAGTTATAACAATTGTAACAATATTAGTTGACTATATATTGATTGCCACATGTCCTCCTGTATGAAATGCATGCCCATTTCCTTTATATATTGAATGCTTAAATATTTATTTACTTGCTATGTGGTCAATACAGAAGAATTCCATGGTCCTTACTCTTAAGAAGCTTATACTCTATGAGAACCAAGGAAATTCAGGAAGAAGTTTGTTCACTCCATTCTGTCTTCTATATTACAAAATGAAGTTCCTAGGGTAATTTTTATGAACCCAGGGAAACAATTTACATGTGACCAGGGGCATAATGGGAATTGAAAGGACTTTGCTAATTTCAACTTAAATGCAGACCAATTTATTGTTTTATTTTATTTTTTAAAAACTCTTACCTTCCATCTTAGAATCAATACTGTGTATTGGTTCTAAGGCAGAAGAGTGGTAAGGGCTAGGTAACGGGGGTTAAGTGACTTGCCCAAGATCACACAGCTGGAACATGTCTGAGGTCAGATTTGAACTGAGGACCTCCCATCTCTAGGCCTGGCTCTCAATGCACTGAGCTACCCAGCAGCCCCCAAATGCAGACCAGTTTAAATAAGTAGTAGCTAAGGCAGAAAACAAGGAAGTTCAAAGATAGATAACTTAAGTTTATTGACTTGGTGTAGCTGTGGGTGTGACTCACAAAAGGGCTGAAATAGTTCATGCAATTAAGCTAAGCACCCTCCCTTAATGGGAAGAGGCCATGTAACAATTCTTAATTCTGTAGAGACCCAGAAGATGGCAGTCAAGACCTTACCAGCAGAGAATTGGCAATGTAGTAAGGGAACTAGTAAATTGGAGTGTTGAAAAGAATTGGGAGATGACCATATAGCAGAGCAAATACCTCATATGAATTGAATTATCATCTCTGTGCTAATAATTACCATTTTTAACTGATTTATCCAGTTCTATCTTTTCTCTTGACTTCCAGTCATCCATCTCTACCTACTTATTGGACATTTTTTAAAATCATGACCTTCTGCTTTATTTTTTTTTAAACCCTTAACTTCTGTGTATTGGCTCCTTGATGGACGAGTGGTAAGGGTGGGCAATGGGGGTCAAGTGACTTGCCCAGGGTCACACAGCTGGGAAGTGTCTGAGGCCAGATTTGAACCTAGGACCTCCCATCTCTAGGCCTGACTCTCAATCCACTGAGCTACCCAGCTGCCCCATGACCTTCTGCTTTAGAATTGATTCTAACTAGTAATTCCAAGGCAGAAGAGTGGAAGTTTTTTTTTTTTTAATTTGAAATGTTTATTCACAAAAACCAGGTGAAGTAGGCCTTTTAAAAATAGCTCCTCCCAAATATGACCACAGATAAATATTCCTTTGGTCCTATTGCATTTTATCAAGGCCCCTTTAAGGAAAAAAAGGGGTAGACAAGGATAAAGCATGGGATTCACAGTTATGGCCAGACCTTGGGGTGGGGGGATGGGGAAAGAAGACATCAATATATATCATTTCCATACCTCCCTGTCACCTAGGCTGGCAATCTGGATTCATCCTTGACTCTTCTCTTCTCTGTCACATCCCTTATCCAATCTGTCGTCAAGCCTGATCATTCTGCCTTTTGTAACATCTCTCAGATATGTCCCCTCTGACACTGATACCAGCTTGGTACAGAACCTTATTACTCATGCCTGAATTGTTTTAATAGACTTCTTGTTAGTTGGCCTGTCTTGAGACTCTGTACAATCTAGCATTGTGCTCATCTGGCAAAATGATTTCCCTAAACTCCAATTATCGCTATGTCACTCTCTTCTCAATAAACTCCAATGGCTCTTAATCACCTCCATGGATCCAATATAAAATCCTTTGCTTGGCATTCAAAGCTCTTTATATTCTGGCTCCCTTCTACTTTTCAAATCTTCTTATACCTTATTCTTTCTCCTCCCCTGCCCCAACCAAGGCATTCTGAGATCTAGGGACCCTGAACTTGCACATAACACTCCAGATCTTTTCCAATAAATGGGCTGTCCCCAATGCCTAGAATATTTTCTCCCTCCTCATCTCTGTCTCATGGCCTTCCTGACTTTCTTTAAGTCTCAGCTCTCTCCTGATCCCCTTTAATGCTCGTGCTTTCACTCCATTATCTTTAATTTATACATGTATAGTTGAACATATGTAGTGCATAGTTCTTCCGTGTGGTGTTTCCCATTATACTGTGATTTCCTTTAGATTAGAGTCTGGTTTTTTGCCTTTCTTTGTATTCCCAGTGCTTAACACAGTCCCTGCCATATAGTAGGCTCTTCATTGCTTGCTGACTGACCTACTGACAAAGTGCATCTTTTGGTACATCAAAGAAATCATCATACAGTTGTACAAGAGACAAAAAGAGTTTCCAACTGTTATTAAGCCCTAGGTTCACATTTTGCCACTCTGACAACACATGATCCCTAGTTTTATTCTTCTATGTAAGAGTCTTGGCTATTCATGTTCCCAATGCATGTACCTTCTTCTTAGCCAAAGATATCCTCTTGTTTAGTGGTATGGAAATTGTGGCAAGACAAGGGCCCCATACCCTGGGGATATACAGGTTTTCCATGTTATTTGTTTTTGCTCTTCTATTTAATTAAATGTCTTTTGCTTTGAACTAATTCAATTCAACAATTCAATAAGTATTTAATGCCTACTCTGTGCAAGGCAATGTGAGAGATATCAGGGATATGAAGGCAAAAAACCAAAACAGCAACAGTTCATGCTTTCAAGGAGCCTATATGTGTCCTCTAGTTCGTTGGATGAAATAAATATCAGAGATATGTGCCCTATAGTTTTAGAATAGCGACTGACCCCAAATATGCATTAATCTTGAGGTTTATTTCAGGGGTCTCATGTATGAGGTAGATTCAGAATAAGCATCAAAAAGTGAAAATAGGCCAACATCAATGAATCAACAGTAAATAATGCAAAAAGTATATAATTGTCAAATTATTTTGCGTAATGAACAAATATTTATTAAGTATCCACTATTAAGTACCAGGCACTATGCTAAGTACTGAGGATAAAATTTTAAGAATGAAATAATCCCTACTGAGAATGAATTTACATTCTAGTGAGTAGAGAAGTATGTATATATGTGTGTGTGAATATATAAACATGTATGCACATACATAGTAAAATATAAAGCTAATAAATACAAATATACAAGGTAATTCAATATAAAATCATTAGGAGGGAAAGCACTAGCAGTTGGGAGGAATCAGAAAAGGTTTCATGCAGAAGATGCTGACTGATCTACATTTTAAAAGGAGAGAGGAATTCGACAAGGCAAAAGGCACAAGAGAATGAATTTTTTGGCAATTGCCAAATTTGGCAATTGCCAAAGTAAAGACATAGAGATGGAAGATAGAATGTTGTGTGTGAGGAGTAGAGAGAAGGCCAATTTGAGTAGATCAAAGAGTTTAAGAGGGGAAGTAAAGTCCAATGAGGCTGGGAAAAAAAATTGGGATCAGGTTATACAGGGCTTTAAAAGCTAATCAGAATTTATAGCCGCGCTTTTTGTGGTGGCAAAAACTGGAAAAGGAGGGTATGTCCTTCAATTGGGGAATGGCTGAACAAATTGTGGTATATGCTGGTGATAGAATACTATTGTGCTCAAAGGAATAATAAACTGGAGAAATTCCAGGTGAACTGGAAAGACCTCCAGGAATTGATGTAGAGTGAAAGGAGCAGAGCTAAAAGAACATTGTACACAGAGACCAATACACTGTGGTAAAATAGAATGTAATGGACTTCTGCACTAGCAGCAATGCAATGACCCAGGACAGTTCTGAGGAACTTATGGTAAAGAACGCTACCCACATTCAGAGGAAGGACTGCAGGAGTGGAAATACAGAAGAAAAGCAACTGCTTGAACACATGGGTTGGGGCGGACATGATTGGGGATGTGGACTCGAAGCTACCACACCAATGCAACTATCAACAATTTGGAAATAGGTCTTGAGTGGAAATGCGCATCAGCTATGGGGTGGGGGATTTGGGGGGTGAAGGGGAAAGTAAGAGCATGAATTAGGTAATCATGTTAACTTTTCTAAAAAATAAAAATTATTAAAGGAAAGAAAAAGCTAATCAGAGAGGTTAATCTTTTATCTTGAAGGCAATTGGAAACCATTGGAGTTGGTTGACTTAAATGATTAAATCTAAGCTTAAGGAAAGTTAATTTGGCAGCAATGTGTGGGATTAGATATAGAATGATAAGAGAGTTGAGGCAGAGAGGCCATTTAGGAGGTTGTTGGCAGAGAGTGGTAGTACATACTTATAATTTGTGCTGCTAGAGGAGGCTGAGGATGATGGATTGTTCTGGATCTGGAATTCTGCACTTTAGTATGGGTACAATTTATAATCAATAATCAATTCATTTACATTGATTTTTACAGCACTAAGATTGACACTAATATGATGGGCCCTTGGAGAATACCACTGAAAAAAGTCATCTTTCTCCCTACTAGAAGAACTATCCCAAGTCAAAATAACCAAGCAGATTAAAGCTTCCATAATGACCAGTTGCAGGTTTGTGAATGACTGATGCATTTCCATACCTGGTGAGATGGGCAGACCCAATATCCCAAATAAACAAGCAGAGACTATTGCAATAATTGGGGTTAAAAAGTGATGAGGATCTGAACTAAGATGGTAGCTATGTGAGTAGTGAGTAGAGTGTAAGAGTTATTGTAAAGATAGAAATAGCAATAGCTAGTAACTAAGTAATAATCTTCCTCACAACAATACCCAATTGGATAGGTAGAAGGATTGGGGAGAGTGAAGAGTTAAAGATATGAACTTGGGAAATTGGAAAGATGGTTGTGCCTTTGACAGAAAATGGAAGAGTTTGGGAGAGGGAGGAAAGATAACGAGCTCATATTTAGTCATGTTGAGTTAAGAAGTATTAAAAAAAACACTTTTTAAATGTCTAATAGGCAGCTGGTGATAAAGGACAGGTTCTCAGAGACAAGACTGAGACTGAATATGTAAATCTGAGAGTTATTGTCATAGCGTTAATAATTAAAATTATGGGAGCTGATGAAATTACAAAGAGAGGGAGGGGGGAGAGAATAGAACACTCACAGTTAGTGAAGGTGAAATGGATAACGAGCCATCAAAAGAACATCGAAAAGGGGCAGTCAGACAAGTAGGTGGGCAAGGAAAGAACAGTGTCATGAAAATCCAGAGAGGAGAGACTTTCCACATGGAGAGGGATGTCAACTGTGTCAAATGCAATAGACAGGTTGAGAAGGATCACTACTGAGAAAATCCCATTAGATTTGTCAAATTAAGAGATCATTGGCAACTGGAGAAAGCAATGCTAGACACCAGATTATCAAGGGTTGAGGACTCTAAATTTTGTAGAAGTTTGGTAAAAAGGGAGATCAGGGAGATCAGTGAAAAAGTAAAACAGCACTCAGGCAAGACTTCTTAAAATATATATTCACTACTTTCCAGTAGACAGAAACCTTTTACATTTTCCAAACATGCTTTTTTTTTTTCTCTTACAATGCAGACTGCATGCAAATTTATCAGTCTCCCTACCTCATCGGTTTGATGTGAGAATCAGATTAGGTAATGTATGTGAAAGAGCAGGAGATGTTATTATAAAGAAAGAACATCTCCTACCCAGGCCAATTATAGCTATTCTCTTATGTTATGAGTACAAAAATAGAAATTATCTCTAATGTGATACAATTATTAGAAATCTCATACTCAGTGACAGAGTATGAGAATATTATTTCCAGTTCTAAATTACAGTAGATATTTTATGGAGCTGATCTTCAATGACATCTCACCACAGAAACTAAACTAACAATGCTGTAAAGCTGACAGTAGATAAACCTTTAGAGAGAGCAAATTCTTTAATATTTCAGCACATGGAAAGAGCCAGAAACAGTCAAAAGCATGATCATAGCATAAAAAAAAGAATCAAAGATGCTTGCTTTAACACATAAAAATACATTATCACCTTTGAATAATATTTCAGGGAATACTTGTCCATGGCACAATTATAAGGTAAGAGAATAAGCATTTATTAAGCTCCCACTATGTACCAGGTACCATGCTAAGTGCTTTACAAATATTATTTTATTTGAACTTTACAACAACCCTTGGGAGGTGTTATTATCCCCATTTTACATTGGCGGAAGCTGAGGCTTAAGTGACTTAAGTCACACAGCTAATAAATATCTAAGGTCACATTTAAACTTGGGTTTTCCTGACTCCAAGCTGAGGGTTCTCTTCACTGCTCCACCTAATTGCATCTGAAAAAGCATAAACAAGCAGAGAAAAGCTAAAAGTTGTTGAAGAAGCAGTTATAAAAACATAATATCCCATCTCAAATTTGATTTAAAAAATAACTGTAAAAGTTAAAGCATTAGAATGAGAAGAGGATAATCTAGCCTCTGCACTTGTTATATAGTCACAGAACAGACACATGGAATTTCAGAGCCAGAAGGGACTTCAGTGGCTCTCTAATCCAACACAAACCTTAACTAATTTCCAATAAAACATTACTGAGAAATAGTCATCTGACTCATCCTTGAAGAAGTGTGATGGAGAATCTTCTATCTCCAAAGGCAATTGTTATATTTTGGATAGCTCCTTAGGTCATTTTTTTTTGTTTGTTTGTTTTGTTTTTTGCCTCTGCAATGCTCATTCATTGTTCCTTCTTCCATCTAGGGCAAAGCAGGACACATCTTTTTCTAAAAGACAGACCTACAAACATCTGAAACAGCTATCATAATTTTCTCTTCTATCCCTAACAGCTACCCCTAAATCTTATCCTGACTGAACTGTCCTGGTTGTTTCAACCCATCTTTGTATTATACAGACTTCAGTTCCTTCAGAATTCAGGCTTCCCCTCTCTGGACATTCTGCAGTTATCCATGTCCTTCATAAAATGGACTGCCCAGAATTGAACGAAATGTTGCAGATGTGGTCTTCTCAGAACAGAGTAAAGCAGAACTATCCCTTCCATAGCCCCCGATATTTGCTTCTCTTAATGTGTTGTACAGCTTAATATTACATTTTTTGGTTGTCATACCCTTGGTGTTGACTTGTGTTGAGTTCTCAGATCCATAAAACAACAACAACAAGAACAACAACATATTTTTAAAGATGATTAATAATTGCCCAATCCTAGACTTGCAAAGTAGCTAAAACTTACATTTATCCCTTTTGAATTTCACATTATTCACTTTGGCCCAAAGCTCTGGCCTTTCAGGATCTTGGATCTTGACTATTTTTGTGTTAACTCTCCCTTTCAGCTTTGTCTCACTTAAAAATTTGTTAAGAAAGACATCTATCTCCTGTTTAAGTTATTAATAAAAATGTTCAACAGGACAGAGCCCATCCAGAACAGATACTTGGGACACTTCATTGAAGACCTGCTTCCAAGATAACATCTAGTAATTAATGACTGCTCTCTCTGGGTACAGCCATTCAACCAATTCTGAATCTGCCTAATTACATTATCATATGGCTCACATCTCTCCATCTTTTTGACAAGAATTGCATTTAAAGGATACTATTCTTGTGGAATCATTCTTCCACCTACAAGAAGACAATCCCTATTCCACATGAAAGGCCTTCAAATACTTGAAGACACCAATAAGATTCATCCTAAATCTTCTTTTCTTCAGGCTAAAGACTTTTTTTTTTTTTAATCCTTTCTCATATGGTTTGAACTTGAAGCCATTTATCATTTTGGTTGCCCTCCAAGCTTCTGAATACTCTCCAGTTTTTCATTGTCTTTCTCTTTTAAACCCTTACCTTTTGTCTTGGAATTGATACTAGGTAGAACAGAACAAAGAGTGGCAAGGGCTGGGCAATAGGGATTAAGTGACTTGCCCAGATTCATATACCTAGGAAATGTTTGAGACCAAATTTGAACCCAACTCTTAAATGCTTGGTGATTGATAGAACAAGCATCTATTAAGTATCTTTTTATCTAAGTATCTATATGGATAAGTATCTATTAAGTGCCAGTTGCTTTTTCATCTTTGGTTGCTTAGGTTGATTTCTACTTCCTCTATAAATATTTTGTATTGTGATTTCATATTAAAGACATCAATACAACTTAAATGAATGAAAGTGAAATAATCTACCCCATATTCTGGGTAAGGACTACCTGGAGTTGTGTTCTTATAATTCCTGTGTTTGTCTTGGCAGATAGATTCCCAAATATTTTATATTGTCTGTGATTTTAAACGGAATTTCTCTTTCTAACTCTTGCTGCTGAGTTTTGTTGGAAATATATAGAAATTCCAGTGATTTATGTGGGTTTATTTTTTATCCTGCTACTTTGCTAAAGTTATTAATTATTTTCATTAGCTTTTTAATTAATTTTCTAGGATTCTCTAAGTATACCATCATATCATTTGCAAATAGCAATAATTTAGTTTCCTCATTGCCTCCTTTAATCCCTTCAATTTCTTTTTCTTTTCTAATTGCTACGACTAACATTTCCAGCACAATATTAAATAATAGGGATGATAATGGGCATCCCTGCTTCACTCCTGATCTTACTGGGAAGGTTTTTGACTTATGATAAGGACTAGTTGGGAGTTGTGTATTTGTATCTCCTGTGTCTAACTTGTACATAGTATGCAATTAAAAAATGTTTGTTGAATTAAAAGTCAGAGATTCTATATATTTCCATAAAGATAGCATGATTACTTGTGATACAATTTACTTGCTCTCATAGTTACTTTATTTTACTATATTTATTTTTCCTGGGTTTCTCTTATAATAATAATATTCTAGGGCTTAACTTAACTTCCCCAAATTTAGATAGCCTGGTTCTCATACAGCAGGTATACAATACCTTCAACTAGTATACTCTAAACCTTTCCAATTTAATTGAAACCACTGGATTGTTCTCTTAGGAGATTCCAACACTTTGCAATTCCATCAGTAATGTATGTGTGTACCATCTTCTCTATAGCTGCACTAGCACTGTTTTAGTAGTTTCTTTACTTATTTTTATCAATGTAGGGAGTAGAAGCCATATCCTAGAATTGTCCTCATTTCTTTGATGACTGTGATTTATTTTCGCTAATCTTTGTGATTTGTATATTCTATTTTGTAGACTGGTTATTCATATCCTTTGACTGACTTGTAATCCACTTTGAGAAAGATGAAAAAGCATGCCCTTGGGACATAAGGCAGTAACAATTTGCCTTAAAGAAGATCCTCCCATTTGACTGGAACAGGACTGGTAATCACTCAGGTTTGGGCAATAGATATTCATCTATCTATCTATCTATCTATCTATCTATCTATATATATATATATATGCTCCATTCTAGTCAAATTGGACTACTAGATGTTCCTTAGGCTTTTTTTCCTGGTCTCTTCCATTTTTTAAAGGCCTTTATCAGTTGCCATCTCATCCATTAGTCCCCTGGCTGAAAGTGATGTTTCCTTTGTGTAAATGAAATTAACTCTAGCCCATTCATAGTCAAAAATCTACTTACCCTAGGCATCTAGATTATATCATCCCCACCTCCCTCAGGGGAAGTGGAGATAATTTAATCACACATGACAGTAAGTATCAAATCAAGAACAAGGGACTGCCCTTTGGGCAGTCCAAATCAGTGTAGAGGCTGCCATTGGTCCACTTGAATTAGAGGTGGCCCACAGGAAATGAAGAGAGATGCTATCTCTTTAAATACGTGGGTTACAACCTGGTTTAGGTGGTTCAGTGAGATGAGGAGTGGAAGGAGTTTAGGAGTTTGGGAGTTCAGGAGTTCCGGTTTTTTTGGGGGACTTGGTGCTGAAGGTGCTCGGCTGAGACCTCAAAATGCTTCTACTCTGAATTGTCACGTGGGTAAGTTAGGCTGACTTCCTTGGCCTACTTTGGCGTTTCCAAACTCTGCCTTAAGTAGGCTTATAGCCTCTCTGATTTCTAAAGTCTTGTGGCTTGTAACCTAGTTTAATTAGCCTTTTAACCTTCTCTCTCCGTCAAGGCCTCTCCAGGCCTGGACCAGCCTCTCCCTCTCTCTAATTACTTACATTTACCTTCCTAATTGTAAATAAACTACCTTAAACTGGATACTGACTTGGGTCTATTTTAATTATGGAATCAATCTGAATTGTTGATTCCTGGCGGCCACACTTTAAATATATATTTATAAAATACCTAAAAATCTCCCTCTTACATTATTTGGCAACCACGAAGGGATTTCAAATGTTCTTAGAGCATTTTGTATATGTTCATTATACCATCACAGACTACTTTGTATTATACTTAATTGTATAATCATACCTTCTCTATAAAACTGAATGACCCTAGAGCAATGACTATATTGATTTCCATTTTTTTATTTCTTACAATTGGAGTAGTTCCTTTTATATAAGTGCTAAATAAATATTGCAGTGGTTTTCAAAGTATGGTTTACAGATCCTTTTACGATGCTGAAATACTTTTAGGGAATCTGTAAGGTCAAAACTATTTTCATAATAATACTAAAACACTATTTTCCTTAATAAGATACCCCAGGGGGCAGCTGGGTAGCTCAGTGGATTGAGAGCCAGACCTAGAGATGGGAGGTCCTAGGTTAAAATCTGGCCTCAGACATTTCCCAGCTGTGTGACCCTGGGCAAGTCACTTGACCCCCAATGCCTACCCTTACCACTCTTCTGCCTTGGAGCCAATACACAGTATTGATTCCAAGACAGAAGGTAAGTGTTTAAAAAAAAAAAAAAAGATATCCCTTCCTTTTCTAACTAAACATCTGCATAAGATCAGATTTTCTTCATATATTTTAGCCAAAACAACATAGAACAACAGATTGAATGTGGTAGCAGATATGATAATTCAGCTGTCTTTTATTAAGCCAGACATTAAAAAGATTTGCATAAAAATGTAAAACAATGCCACTCTTCACTATTTTTGTTTTAGAAAATATTATTTTTCATAGAAATGTTATCAATATTCACATGTAATGGGTTTATTATTGTTATTTTTAAATGAGTTGATAATTGTTTTTAAAAGTTTATCAGGTTTAATTTAGTTAGCAGTAATAGTCTGCATTTCTCCCCCTTGAATGTGCCTATATTCTAGATTAAAAGCCAGTTTGTTAACTACTGAGTTAGAAATTCCCAAAGAAATGCAGTGGAGTTGCTTCAGTGGATTTTTTTTCTGTTCTCATTCTTCTTGACATTTCTGTAGCCTTTGACATGGTTGATCACACACTTTTCCTTGATACTTTCTTTTCTCAAGGTTTTTGGGATGTCTCACAGACCATTCTTTCTGTCTTCTTTGCTATATCCTTATTGAAATCACTAACTATAAGTGTCTCACAGGCTTCTGTCCTGGATCTTCTCTTCTTTCTCCTTCTATAGAACTTCATTTGGCAATATCATCAACTCCCACTAATTTTTTTTATCTGAAAATTTTTATTTAATTAATTAATTTAGAGTATTTTCCCATGGTTACATGATTCATGTTCTTCCCCTCCTCTCATCTCACCCCTCTCCCATAGCCAATGAGCAATTCCACTGGGTTTTACATGTGCCACCGATCAAGACCTATTTCCATATTATTAATATTTGCATTAGGGTGATCATTTAGAGCAGTGATGGGCAAACTTTTTAAAGGGGCCAAAGGAAAGGAAATGCTCATCTGTCAGTCTGTTTCTAAGGCAACTCTTTTGAATATCATTGTATCATATCCTACTCATTGTATTCATCAGATTAGGAATAATGTCCCACAGCCAGATAGAACATTTCAGGGGTGTGTAGTTTGCCCATCACTGATTTAGAGTATCCCCATTGACCTATGTGATCAAACAGTTGTTTTCTTCCGTGTTTCTAGTCAACACCCATTGATTTTCAATCAAAGATGAAATAAAAAATTAGGGCCATATAGCAGTAAAGATAAGCCTGAAAGAATCCTGGAAAGGCACAAAGAAGAAGCAAGAGAAGCTGGTGCTTCTTGGACTCTATAAAGAACAACAGAACACCGTGGTGGCCAATGACCTTTTCTTTTGCTAACCCTACATTTTTAGGGAATGGAGCCCAGGCTATTGCTGACAAATATGGCACTCGCTTAGAAGCCTGAGGATCCTGCCTCCCCATCCCTTGGGCAGGTATCCATTGGGATGTGAACCACCTGCTTCACCAATTGCCACATTTGAAGATATTGGGCATTTGGGGGGAATCTAGACCTATTGTTTTATGTGTTGGGAGGTCCCAATGCAGAAACTCCCTCTCCTGATACATGCTGGCAGCTAATAGGTAATGTAGCCTTAGAATTTTGTCTGGAGGCTTTGAGAGGTTAAGTAACTTGTCCTGATCTTACACATTATGTGTCAGAGTCCAGACTGGGTGTCTCTAAGGCCAGACTGTGTTCTGTCTTTTAAATTTATTATAATAATATAATAATGACAACATATTTATATATGTACATACATATGTATATACATGTATATTGAGAGAGCTTTAAGGTTTAAAAATATATATTCTTCCCAAGAGCCCTATGAGGTGAGTAGAGCAAACATGAATATGTTAACACTTACAAGAAGGAAGAAGTAATCTCTGACAAGATTGTTCCCTGAATGCCGCCCATATCAAGTATCATGACAGAATGCTAAGTGATAGGAAGGTCTAGTCCTGAAAATTTATTAAATTCTCAGATAAACTCAGTTATGGGACATCAGAAGACCGGTAGGATTGGGTAAGGCTTGGGTTACCTTAGTGGAGAAAGAAGCTGGAAATACTGATCCCTCTGGTAAAGGGGAGGCACTCAAAAGAAAATGGAACGTATGTTTTGAGCCATTCTCTGTGTCTGGGAGACAAGAGTTAGAGATGCTAAACAGGTAATATTCCTCTGGGGTCCCCATTGCCTCAAATCTGGCCTTTCTGCTGTAGGAGTGATTCACTCAGCCGACATCAATGGGTTTTGTGGGATCCAGAGGGAATCGTAGGCTTATTGTTTATATCAACAATCCTTTCCTTTAGTTTAGTTGGTTGCACTGCAAATAAGCCCTGCCAGATCAGTCCTTATGTGGGGCATTTAGTTTCACTGGTCTAATGCTATAGACGAGAACCTTAATTCTGGAGCAGATGGCTTACAAATGCATGTCACCGATCATTGGATATTGATCCATAGAGTACAAATGATCATTTAAAGCAATTCTATCACTTTAACTCAATACAACAAAGGATCTGGGAGTCTGAGGACTTCCATGAATAGAGATTGCAACCCCTCCATATCTTAATCGATGATCTTATGAGTGGCTACAGCCAAAAACATTCATACCCGATGGCCAACCTTTCGGGGATCAGGCTAGTTCTCAGAGGGCAGCGAATACTCAAGCCTGAACTTGGGTTTAGGTTCTGCATCACAGCACAGCCTGTCCCACCCCCCCCCCCCTACCCCCTGCCCCATTCCTGAACAGTATTCCCTCCTCACAGCTGCCTCTAGCTTTTTCAAAGCTTGCCGCCTTCTATATGATATCTTTTCTGGTCTCCCTGAAATGATCTTTTATTTATTTTGAATATACTTATATGAATGTGTTGCTTTTCCTGATAGAAGGTAAATTCTCTGAGAGAAGGAATGATTTCATCTCTGTCTCTGTATTCCTAGTGCCTAGCATAGCATTTTGACACATAGTAGGTATATGCCATGACAAATATCAGTGTAAGACTTCATCAGAAGTCTGATATTGGGAAAACAACTTGATTATATACCAGATTGGTAGCAGAGTTGTTGTAGCATCTTCTTTATATTCAGCTAAATTCAGTCAGTATTTATTGTCTAATTTCTGCCTAACGTTATGCCAAAGGGCAAAATAAAAGCATACCTGTAAATATGAAGTAGTAGTAGTTGCAGGGGAGTTGTGGACATCATAAAGTGTTTTTATAGATATATTAGCCTTACAGTAACTGTTTCACTAGACTAGCAAATAGGCAGTGGTTTTGGAAAATGATGGTTAGTGCACACCAAGCAGTGTTCCAATGGTATAGTCCTGGTTCTACCCCTACCCTTCTAGGTGATATTAGGCAAGGAACTTTGTGAAGACTAACACGTTAGATAAGAAAGAGGATAATAATGAAAATAATAATGATAACTTGTATTTATATAGCACTTTGAAGTTTATAAAGTGCTTTACTAATATTATCACCTTTTTACAACAACTCTGCAAAGTAGGTACTATTATTTTCTTAGTTTTACAAATGAGGAAACTGAGGAACTCAGCAGTCATATGACTTGCTCATGGTCACAGGCAAATTTGAAGTCAAAAGAAATAAATTTACTAAATGTAAATTACAAAAGGGAACCTAGAAAATATCAGAGGATGGGATCATTCTGTTTAGAAAAGAGAAACTTGGCTAAATAATGACTTTTTCATTATAAAAGACATAAAAGGGGGCAGCTGGGTAGCTCAGTGGATTGAGAGCCAGACCTAGAGATGGGAAGTTCTAGGTTCAAATCTGGCCTCAGATACTTCCCAGGTATGTGACCCTGGGCAAGTCACTTAACCCCCATTGCCTAGCCTTTACCACTCTTCTGCCTTGGAACCAATATTGATTCCAACACAGAAGGTAAGGCCTTAAAAATAAATAAATAAATAAACAAAAGACATAAAAGATAGTTTACTATCTATTAAATATGGAATGAAAAGTTAACTTACTTTTCACAATAAGTTAACTTAGAACAACAAGTTAACTTAGAATAAAAGTGGTTCATGCTTAACATAAAATTGGTGTGGGAAACCAAACAAAATAACAGAAACATCCTCTGAGAAGTTCTTTAAAATAGGAGAAACTTTAATTTGTCAGTTGATTAGGTACAAACTGGGATGTCATTTGGTATTCTTTCCACAGGTAGTTCAGAAGTGATTTCTCATCACTGTCGAAGTGGTGACTATCCTTTAATATTCAGAAAAATAAATCTTTAGTTTCCCTGCTTCCAGTTTTTCTCCCTACCAATGAATTTTTGACATTGATTCCAAATTAGCCCAGAACAGCTCTGAGAACCAGTGTGATCTTCCAGAAAGAGTTGTGGGCTAGGATTCAATTTGAAAAACATTAATTAGGTACCTACTATGTACTTGACATTGCACTAAGTACTGGGGACAGAAAGACAGGATAAAGGGGAAACAGAAGAAAAACTGCACACAGAGGGGTACAGGTAGACTACCCCCCCATCCACTTACTGCACCAGGTTTTGACCCCGGGCATATGCCAACTTCAGGATCCCGAGACCCTGTCTAAGCCATCAGCAGAGAAACCCACACCCACCTCTTGAAGCACCAGCCCTCTATAAGGCCCCTTAATGCTTGGTCCTTTCAAGACTGCAGTGAAACCCCTAACCCCAGGGCAAAATAGCTCACAGTGCTCTAAGTCTTGCAAGCTATCAGCAGAGGAGACAGAATCAGCAGTTTTCAGAACTCCCAGCCCACTGGCAAAAAAGGGCTGAAATAATGAGCAAACAGCAAAAGAAATATCTAACCATGAAAAAATTCTATGGGCACAAAGAGCATGGCACAGATCTAGTAGGGAACAATGAGAGGAAAGCAACCACATGGGAACTGGACTTAGGCACTGGAAGAGCTCAAAAAAGAATTAAACAATCTAATAAAAGGTAGAAGAAAAATGGGAAATATAAATGAAAGTAATGCAAGAAGAAAATAACAGCTTAAAAAAACAACTGCCCCCACACACGCCAGTACCAGAGGACAAAAGGAAAATAGTAAGATTCCAGTAGGAACCAGCCAAGGTAGTTTTTCAAAAGCATAAGACTGCATCCCAAAGAGATAATAAAATAGGGGAAAGGACCCACTTGTGTAAAAATATTTATAGCTGTTCTTTTCGTGGTGGTAAAGAATTGGAAATTGAGCAGATGTCCATCAATTGGGGAATGGTTGAACAAATTGTGGTACATGTTGGTAATGGAATACTATTGTGCTATAAGAAATGATAAGCAAGATGATTTTAGAAAAAGCTGGAAAGGTCTGCAGGAACCCATACAGAGTGAAATAAGCAGAACTAGGAGAACACTGTACACAGTAACAGCAATATAGGACAATTGTTATCTGTGAAAACTTGGTTACTCTCAGCAATGCAATGATCTTGGATAATCCTCAAAGACTTATAATGGGGAATGCTATCCACCTCCAGAGAAAGAAATGTTGGAGTCATCTTTCACATCAGTGTATTTTTGGTTTTATTTTGGGGTTTTGGTTATGTATGACTTTATTCTTACAACAATGACCAATATGGAAGTGTGCTTTGCATGACAATAAAAAAGGGGGTAAAAAAAGCACAGATCTGATCATGTTATCTATCCAGCTCAAAGAGTTGTAGTGGCTCCCTATTACTTCAAGAATCATCATTACTTCAAGGCCCCTGTTATTCAAAGCTCTTCATAATCAAATTAGTCTTGCAATTTATTCTATTCCACACAGGGCTGTGATGGAGCTATCCTGTCCTACTTGTAGTTTATTAAAAACAATACTCCATCTCAAGCTGCCACACCTTTGCATTAATTTTTCCATATGTAGAAAAATCCTTTCTCCTCTCCTCATGGATTCTTTCAAGACTCAGCTCAAATCTTTCCTTTTTCAGGAGTCCTTTCTAATATGTACATCTGATAATGCTTTCTCCTTTCATATTACCTTCATCTAATCTGTTAACAGGGTATTTCAAAAGACTTAGTGTATTAAAACTTAGGGCTATTAAAACTTAAAAAGTACTCTTGGATTTTTGGAATGCTTTGTATATCTTGTGTGTAGGAAATGATTTACATATTGTCTGCTCCATTAGAATGTACATTCTTGAGGACCTGGTTTGCCTTTTGCCTTTCTCGCCATTCTCATCATTTAGTATACTGTGCTTGCCATATAATAAATGAATGATAAATGCTTGTGGCATGATTGGTTGACACAGATTTATAATAAAGGACTGGATTAAAATTTATAATGCTTCAGATGAACTAAAAAAAGCAAATGGTACCAATTATGACCTTAGATAAGGCAATAATAAAAATGTACATGATTAAAAGATAATTGCAGGAAAACTGATGTCTTAACTGGTCTGTGAATTGGATTTAAGTGAAACAGTTGCACGGAGTTATTAGGTTCATTCTCTCTTCAGGAATCATCCAAATCCATTGGCCAGGCAAATACAGGATGACTGGGGATGGCCCAGGATGCAAAAGATGACCATGGCGTGTTTGAGGTCTGACCAAGCTCTAAGCATACCATAGTGTCTGCTTCAGCTGCCTTCATAGTCATTGGAACAAATTGTTTTCATCTGTCAATTTCACTGGGGAGAAGTCTTCCCATGCTTGGGGTAGACACCCCGCTAACTCACTGATGGGTTTGTAGTCTATCAATTTCCCTCAGCCTGGTTTAGCCTATTGATATGGTTTGCTGGAGTGTGGCCACAGTCATAGGGTTGTTTATTATTACTATTGTTAAATTTTATTTCATTTCTTTCTGCTTGCATATGAAACTATTTTAATCTTTGTTCTTGAAAATTATGAATTCTAAATTTTCCCCCTACCTCCCTAAGATGGCTAGCAATTTGATATAGGTTGTACATGTGCAATCATACTAAACATATTTCCGTATTAGTCATGGTGTGAAAGAAAATACAGAAAAAACCCACCACTAAAAATAAAGTGAAAAAACTGTGCTTCTATCTGCATTCAGTTTCCACCACTTTTTTTTTCCCTCTGGAGGTGGATAGTACATTTGGAATCATCTTGGATCATTGTATTGCTGAGAATAGCTTAGTCAATCACAGCTGATCACTGTATAGTATTTTTGAACTTTAGAAAGTTAAGATTTGATGGATCTGTGGTCATTACTCTGCAAATAAAGTGGATGTAGCAATAACAGACCTTTTACCTATATAATACAAAGAAGTAATCATTGAAATTACTTGGGAGTTTTTAAAAAATTGAAAAAAATCAACCATTGGAGGAGACTAGGCACAGGACATAAAGAAGCAAAAGAGAACGGTAGCATAATGTTCAATAGATACAAGACAACTTCTGGGGTAGGAACAAAAATTTCTGGGAAACTTGGAAAGCAATCTGGCTGAAATTAAATTTATATTAACATTTCACATTATGTATCAAGATAAGTGTCAAAGAGATACATGCCTTAGAAATTAAAAGCTACATCATAAGTACATTTTAGGAAGAGAAATACCTTTCACAGCTACAGAGTAGAAAAGAATTCACAACCAAGAAGAAAGCAGAAGGGATCAATACAGATATGAATAAAATGTCAGACATAAAGTAATTTATTAAGTAAAATTGAAAAGTTTTCACACAAACAAAATCAATGGATTTAAAATGAAGTGGGAATAGTTAAGTAGGAAAAAAAAATCTTTAGAGTCTTGGTTAAAGGCCTAATATCCACGGTCTAGAAGGAAGTGATTTGAAAAATATATAACAAAAGCCATTACCCAATAGATAAATGGTCAAAAAATATGAACAGGTAGTCTTAAAGGAAGAAATTCAAGTTCTCAATAATCATAATAAAAAAGTGCTCTAAATTACTTAATAATTAAAGAAATACAAATTAAAACAACATTGTTTTCAACCTTATGCCTGTCAGATTGGCAAAGATCACAAAAAATGAAAATTATAATTTTGGGATGAGCTGGGAAAAAAAGAGTCAATACTGCTGCACTAATTGTGGAGCTGTGAATTGATTCAGCCTTTTCACAAAAGCAATTGGAGCTATATCACAAAAGCCACTAAAGTGTGCATAATACTGCAAAGAGATCAAAGAACCAGTGGAAAAGATACATATTTAAAAATATTTATAGGAACTCTTTGTTGTAGCAAAGAAATGGAAATTATTCTAAAATGGCTAAACAAATTATACATATGAATGCAACAGAATGCTATTGTGCTGAAAGATGAGATGAAAAAGACAATTTCTGAGAAACCTTATAAGAGATGAATGAAATGATGAAAAAAGAAGTGAACAGAATCAGAACTATTTATACATTAAGAAAAATAATTGAAATATTTTTAAAAATCTAATCAATGAAATGACTGACTCCAAAAAGACTGATAATGATGTAAGCTACCCATCTCTTAAGAGGGTGGAGATAGTCTCAAGATGCAGAAGGAGACATATCATATTTGGATATAGCCAGTGATTAGATTTGTTTTACTCAACAGTGTATATTTATTACAAGGATTTTATTTACCTTTTCTCCCCTACTTTGGGTAATTCAGCCAAGAGGTAAATTTGTAACAGTATTATTTTTAAAAAGATGAAAAGAAAGAAAACATGGCCACTGAAATGTTCGTTTTTTAAAATAACAGAAGTGAACAGAAAGAAGTTCAAAAGAAAACACAGATAAGCAGAATACTTTTGAAAGTAATATTCTGAAGAATATGCCAGGAGTTTTGTTACTGCTGCTACTTGTTTTAAGTTTTTCCATCAGTACACACTTGTGGGTCACAGGTGTATTTTTTTTTTCTGGAGAGGAAATAAACAGTTGTTCTAGATCTGTTTTACATAGTGAACTGAGTACCTTTTTATCTTGCTTTTGGGGTATATCCTAGCCACAAGCCAAATAATAGTGATTTTCCTAGGGTCCTGGAAATAATATAATAAAAGAGTTTGACCACTCTCTACTAATGGTTCTTTTTTTTCCTCTCTCTTTTAAACTCTTGCCTTCTATAAGACAGAGGAACAATAAGGGCTAGTCACAATTGGAGTTAAATAATTTGTCTAGTCACACAGCTAGGAAGTGTCTGAAGTCAAATTTGAACCCAGGTCCTTAACTCCACTGAATAAAACTTATTTTTAACATTCATTTAAAATACTTTTTGCATTTAATTCTTTAAAATTACATGTAAAACCTATTTTTAACTTTCATTTGTTCAATTTTGAGCTCCAAATGATCTCCTTCTCTCCCTGTCTTGAGAAGTCAAACAATTTGATATAAATTATATGTGAGTAATCAAGCAAAATACATTTCCATATTAGCCATGTTGTGAAAGGAAACAGACAAGAAAAAATAAGAAAAATAAAGCTTAAAAAATCTACTTTGCTCTGCATTTAGACCCCATCAATTCTTTCACTAGAAATAGATAGCATTTTCTATCATAAATTCTTTAGAATTGTCTTAGATCATTGGATTACTGAGAATAGCTAAGGCATTCACAGTAGCTCATTATACCTTATTTCTATTACAATGTAAAATGATCTCCTGATTCTGCTCACTTTACTTTGCATCAGTTTACATAAGCCTTACAAAATTTTCTGAAAGCATCCTTATTTTTTATTTCTTATAGCACTATAGTATTCCATTACAATCATATACCGCAACTTGTTTAGTCATTTCCCAACTGATGGGCATCCCCTCAGTTTCTAATTCTTTACCACTATAAGAGTTGCTTTAAGTACTTTTTTGCAAATATAGGTCATTATCTTTCCTCTTCACTGATGGTGGATTCACCTTTTTCATTTTGAATACTGGTAATTTGGTTTTCCTCTTTCTTTTTTGTTAATTAAAATAACTAATGTATAATCTATTTTATTGTTATTCTTTTGTTCATAAAACCAGCTCCTTGTTTTATTTATTTGTTCAATGGTTTTCTTGTTTTCAATTTTATTAATTTCCTTTGATTTTCAGAATTTCCAAAATGGTTTTAATTACATATTTTTAATCTCTTCTTTTTTCTATTTTTTTAGTTGCATGCCCAATTAATTGATCTATCTCTACCTCTATTTTATTGATATAAGTGTTTAGAGACAGAAATTTTCCTTTAAATACTATTTTGGCTGCATCCCATAAATTTTAGTATGCTGTCCCATTATTTAAATCATTTTAATGAAATTATTGATTTGTTCTATGATTTGTTCTTTTACCCACTCATTCTTTAGGCTTTTCCCTTTCTTATTTTCCTTTTTCCTACATCCCTAAAAAATGTTAGCTTTCTATACCCAACTATGTTATTTCTTCTTTCAACCAATTCTGATAAGAAAGTTTAAGCATTGCTTACCATTCCCCATCTTCCCTTCCACTATAAAATCTCTTTCATGCCTCTTTTATGTAAGATACTTTACCCCATTCTACCTTTCCTTTCCCCATTCTCCCAGTGCATCCCTTTTCCTTATCCATTAATTTTGTTCTTTGAAAATCTTCACATCATAGTCAAAATTCACCTATTCCTTCTGGCTATGTATATGTACCCCTTCAGTTCTAATAATGATAAAGTTCTTAGGCATTATAGTTATCATCTTCCCATGAGGAATATAAACAGTTTAACCTTATGGAATTCCTTATGATTTCTCTTTCCTGTTTACCTTTTTGTGCTTCTCTTGAATCTTGTACTTGAAAGTCAAAATTTCTATTCAGTTCTAGACTTTAAAAAATTTATTAAGATATTTTATTTTCCCAATTACATATGATAACAAATTTCAAAAACATTTTTTTGAAATTATAAGATCAGAATTATCTCCTTCTATTCTGACCCTCTCCCCTCTCAAAGATGGCAAGCAATTTGATCTGGGTTATTACCTGTATCATCATGCAAAGTATACTTCCATGTTGGTCATTGTTGTAAGAGAAAACTTACCTAGAATCAAAGCCCCAAAGTAAAACCATGAATAAACTAATGTAAAAGATAGTATGCTTGATCTACAACTGATTCCAATAGTTCTTTCTCTGTAATTGGATAGCATTCTTTGTTGTAAATCCTTCAGAATTGTTCCAGATCATTGTATTGCTGAGAGTTCAGTTCTAGTCTTTTCATCAGGAATGATTGAAAGTCTTCTTTTTCATTGAATATCCATTTTTTTCCTTGAAGGATTATACTCAGTTTGCTGGGTAGATGGCTTATAATCCTAGCTCTTCTGTTCTCCAGAATATTATATTCAAAGTCCTCTGATCCTTTTATGTAGAAACTACTTAATGTTTTGGGATCCTAACTGTGGTTTCACAAAATTTCTTTCTGGCTGCTTACAATATATTCTTCTTGACCTGCGAACTCTGCAAATGAACTATAATATTTTTGGAAATTTTAATTTTGGGGTCTCTTTCAGGAAGTGATTGGTGGATTATTTCAATTTCTATTTTCCTCTCTGGTTCTAGGATATCAGGGTGGTTTTCTTTAATAATTTCTTTTTTTTTAATTTAAAGAAATTTTTTTTGGTTTATTTTTTTTTAAACCCTTAACTTCTGTGTATTGGCTCATAGGTGGAAGAGTGGTAAGGGTGGGCAATGGGGGTCAAGTGACTTGCCCAGGGTCACACAGCTGGGAAGTGCCTGAGGCCAGATTGGAACCTAGGACCTCCTGTCTCTAAGCCTGACTCTCAATCCACTGAGCTACCCAGCTGCCCCCTTTGATAATTTCTTGAAAGATGATGACTTTTTTTTTTTTAATCATGGCTTTCAGGTAGTTTGACAACTTTAAAATTGTCTATCTTTAGTCTATTTTTGAGATCAGTTGTTTTTTCAATGAGATATTTCATATTTTCTTCTGCTTTTTATTCTTTTGTCTTTTTTGTTTGTTTGTTTATTGATGTCTAATGGAGCCATTAACTTATAGTTAGTTTTGACTTGTCCAATTCTAATTGTTATGAAAATTTTTTTTCAGTGAGCTTTTGTACCTCCTTTTCCATTTGGACAATTCTACTTTTTAAGAGGTTCTTCAGTGAAATTTTATACTTCTTTTTTCACTTGGCCAATTCTGCTTTTTTTTTTTTTTTAAACCCTTGTACTTTTCGGTGTATTGTCTCATAGGTGGAAGATTGGTAAGGGTGGGCAATGGGGGTCAAGTGACCTGCCCAGGGTCACACAGCTGGGAAGTGGCTGAGGCCGGGTTTGCCAATTCTGCTTTTTAAGAACTTCTCTTCAGTTGTTTTTTCTGCCTCTTTATCATTTGGCCAATTCCGTTTTTTTTTTTTTTTTCAAGGAGTTATTTTCTTCAGTAGTTTTTTGTGCCTACTTTACCAAGCATTTATCTTTTTTCATAATTTTCTTGTGTCACTCATTTCTTTTCTCAAAATTTCCTCCACTTTTTAAATTTCATTTTTCAAATTTTTTTTTGAGATCACCTTTTAGGAATTCTTTTTGTACTTCTGACCAATTCATATATTGTATTGAAGCTTTGCATGTAGCTATTTTGACTTTGTTGTCTTCTGAGTTTGCATCTTGATCTTCTTTGTCACCATAGTAACTTTCTATATAGTCAAGATATTTAGACTGCTTCTTGACATAACTGTGCTAAAGTTGGGCTGTGCTCCTGGGTTGGAGGGGTTATTGCCCTAAACTTTAGATCTTTCTTACTGTTTTCAGAGCTGGCTCTAGGATCTGTAGGTTTTTGGTTCTTTCTAGGTGGTATGATCAAAGGAGAGGTGTGGTCATTGCTCTTTTAGCCTACATTCTGGTCTGTGAACAAACACAATCTTGTCTTCCCTGAATTTGTGATCAGGATCCCTCACCCCTGTAGTTGGAAGTGCTAATGAGCTACTGTTCCTCTTTGCTCTGGGACTGTGACCCAGAATTGTGTGTGGGTAGTGTGACAGAATCCTGCACCCAGTAGAAGCAAAGGGTTCCCTGTAATCTCCTGCTATTTGCCGAACCCCTTACCTTCTATGAATTGAGACTCCTGAAGCATCTGCTGCCACTCATGAGCTATTTCTAATGTCTGTTTCTGGTGCTTTGGCATGGCATTCATGTGTGGTCTGTGCTGGGTTCCTGGCCCAACCACACCATAGACATTTCCTGCCAACCACCTGTGTTATCTTGGGAAGGAAATTTATTTTACCCTGACTTTCTGTTGTTTCTGCTGCTTCAGAATTCAATTTTAGGTATTATTTTAAGGCTGTTTGGATGGGCATTTGGGGAGGCCTCAAGTTAGTCCTTTTCTTTATCTCACCATCTTGGCTCTGCATTTCTATTAATGGTTCTTATTGTTATATATTTAAAAATATGTTCTAGAATTTGCCAAGGAATAAAATTCAAGTTCTTTCTTTAGTATAGAGTCGCTAATCTCTTCCCTCTTTTCACAACTGGGATATTTGCCTTTCTCCAATCTTGTAGTATATCTGTTTTTTAAGACCTTTAAAAAAATCACCAACAATGTCTGAGTAATCACATATGCCAGTTATTTCAGTACTCTATGATGTGATTCTTTTGGGCTAGCTGACTTGAATTGAGAGTCAACTTGATGTGATGGTGAGATGGCTAGACTGAGATTTGGGGGAGAACTGGATCAAATCCCACATCTGGTACTTCTTAGCTGCATGACCATGAACAAGTCACTTAATCCCAGTTAGCCATAGTTTCTTCATCTGTAAAATGAAGATAATATGTTTTTAATGTTCAGAATGTTCTTATGAGAATCAAATGAGATAATATATTTTCAAAACTGACATTTTCTGAAAATCTTAAAAAGATAGATAAATGTCAGTTGTGATTATTATTGAACAAAGGGTAGCTGGATTCTGTCTTACTATATACTTATTTATTTTTACTAATCAAGGATAAATCTTAATATATCATGTTACTCTACCATGTCTTTTATTTTTTCTATTCTTTTTTTGTATAAGGTATACTCTAATTTAAAAACTATATTCTAGTAATGAGCAACATCCTACCAGTTCTCAGTAGTATTTGTAAGTTCAATTTTTTTAGCCTAATGAGAGCTCTAGATCATCCTGCTTATTATCCTTATTTTATAAATTTGTATGTAAACATCTGAAACTGTACTCTCTTCTCTCTTCTGATCCATGAATTATGAGTGTTTCTTTTCCTACTCTCTATGACTCTAATCAAGACAGATTTATGTGGGCAGTTTTCTTCCTTCCCTTTCCTTTTCAAGTTCTCTTGATGAGATGAACAAGATTCTAGGCTAACCTATATTTTTACTGTCCATTATTAATAATATATCCATCATCGAAAGCCCTTTATTATCATATTTTAAGCTGTGGCATTGGCAGAAACCAAACATAGCACACACATTGCATATCAATACAAAATTTTCTGTCCTATGTACTTCACTGAAGCCAGATCCTCAAATCTCATCTTTTTTTCCTAGCTTTCTTGGCTAACCCATGTGGTTAAGTGCTGTAGCCAACTGCCTGTTTCTTATGCCTGTTGGCTGTGCTAAGGGCTCCATGCAGTATGACATATGTGAATAAGATACTGACTTTTACCCATTACTATTCACTTGCAGATTTGGTAATATATGGTAATGCCTACTACGGAAGGTGCTACAGAGATGTTAGAATACAGCTTCTTCTCTAAGAGCTCTGCTTTCCCTTGGGGAGAGAAAGGAAGATGCTACTCTACTAGCTCCTAGTGATACTAAATGTTAAAATAAATTCTGTACTGTTCTGTTCTAGGGGAGTGGGGGAATGATGAAAAATCCAACTTTCTGGAAATTCAGAGGAAAATTATCAGGGTGGAAAAAGCAGATGAGATGTGAGGTTACAATCATAGTAACATTTAACCAAGAATAAGAAAAAAGCTTTCTCAACCTGCATATTTTAAAGGTGAGGGGCCATGATTTACCTGATAATTCTGAAAAATGGTAGATATAATTCATTCTTTACTTGTTTTCATTTTGAAACATTTTTGTTGTGAAAAAAAAAAAATTAAACACCATGTGTAAGGGTAGAAAATGGGCCCAAATCAGAACTTGCCAGTTTACATTTACAGTACAGTTAATTGCGTCTGTGTTTGTTACAATGTTGTCACATATGTCTGAAAACATATATTGTACCATGCTGACCTGAATTTAAATCAACTTTAAATAAATTCTGCTTCCTTGGGGTTTTTGTACAATAGTAACCAAAATCTGCAAGTGTACTAATATATAGTGCTCTTGATCATTTGGTGGGGCTAGCCTTAGAGGTAAAAGTAGGCACTTATATACATGGTATGATTTAAGGGACATATAGCATGATTTGAGAAATCTAAAAGACTTTCTTCCTTAAAATATTCTCCTCTCAATAATAAGCCTCAATACTTGAAATTCTAGCACTAAAGATGAATATTTTGGAAATAAATCACTTTTAAATGTAGGAAACCCCAATTAACATGCAATTATTCTCAACTAAAGAATAATTTTATTAATTATTATTCATTAGCACCTGAGGCCCCAGGGATTAGGGGTAATTAACAGGTCCTGATGGATTGGTAAAAGTTGCAACAATGACGAGGCCAAAGTAGGACAGAAATTATTTCATCTAGCAAACACTGAAAAACAGTAGGGTCTTTCACAAACTGAAGTGTATGACAGGTTTTTATACAGGTCATTCTAAGTTTGGAAGACCTTTCCATTGACCATCTTTGCATATGCAGATCAGACTGTATGTCATCTAGAGGCTCTAAACATTAAAAGAGAAAATGACAAAAGATTTGAAATAATATTACCTTGGAGATAGTGGATAGAGAGAAGGGGCCATAAGTCAGGAAATCCTGAGGTCAGATCTGGCCTCAAACATTTACTAGCTGTGTGACTGCGAGCAAATCACTTCACTTCTTTGTTTCAATTTCTCCAAATATAAAATGGAAATAATAATAATAGCACCTATCACTTTCCCCCTCTCTCTTACCAGAGTGATTGTGAGGATCAAATGAGATAATATTTGTAAGACCATTAGCACAGGGCCTGGCATATATTAAGAGCTATAGAAATTCTGTCTATAATAATAATAATTATTATTATTATTATTATTAAGAAAACCAGGTAGCTTCCTGTTGGGTCAGAGAGCTGTCTGTTGGGTAGTCAAAGTCACATACTCTATTGGAGTACTTTTTTTTAAACCCTCATCTTCTGTTCTAGAATCAGCACAGTGTATTGCGATAAGGATTAGGAATGGGGGTTAAATAACTTGGTCAGGGTCATACTGTTAGGGAGTTTCTGAATCCAGACTTGAGCCCATGATCTCAAGCCACTAGCCACTTTGTTGCTGCCATTGGAATACTTCTTAATCCTTGTCATTTCCAGACTCTCCCCATCATCTTCACTAAACAATGTCTCCTCTTTTAAGGTTCCATTAATCAAATTGTAGGCATTTAATATAAATTTTACCCTTCTTTCCTTTTGAAAACCCATTTTGGTCCATATTCAATGGGGTTGCATGCATACTATGGGAGGATGCTAGAGGTCTCCTGGATCCCTGGTGTCTTGGAAGAGGCTTGCTGCTTGTTCCCAGTGACTCCTGCCTTCTGGAAGACTGGCCTCTGACTCAGACTGAGGTGAAGTCTGTCCACCAGAGAGACTCAGGAGTGACATCATTGAGAGTTTTAAGAGAGGGGTTGAAGGACACAGCGCTCTTTGGGTCTAGAGACTCTCCCTGGCATGACTGCTTTTTGGCTAGTGAATGGAGACAATTGTGGTAAACTCAGATGAGCTAGCCATCACCAGGTGATTATGTGACTCTCTTTCTTACCTTCAGCTTTTACCAATAAATAATTGTAAATTAATATACAGCCTCCATAGAATTTTAATCATAACAATTTGGCAACTACATGAGAGGCTGAACTTTTTAATCTTTTTTTTTTCCTCAGTTTTTCCTTGTCATATAAGAGCAACTTACTTGTAGAGTAGAATTTTTTTAAATAAGTTCCTGAGAACCCTGAAATTGTCAAAGAGAAGCTTTGGGCAAGGTCACTATTTTTTTTTTAATGTGTATTTGTCAGTTATTTTTTTTTTTAGTTGGGGAGTGTTGCAATAATAGGTTAAGAGAGTAATGAAGTAAGCATGATACCCAGACACTGAAGTTAGAAAAGTGAAGTCGTTTAGCCTTAAATATTTAGAAAAAGAAACCGGTGACATACAGTTTTATCTCCACTCTTTCTTTAAAATTAAACTGTGTTTAGGTGGTGCAACAGAACCCTGTGGCCTCTAGGGAGAGGTCTAGTTGGAGATTTAAACAGTTTATAACTTGATCTTTTTCGGGGGGGGGGAGGGCTCTTAGATTGAAAATGGGGAACACTAGGAGTATCCCAAGTGAAAGTCCTTTATATAAATTACTTATCTTGGGGAAGAAAGAAAGGATTGCTGATTAAATCAGGCATGATTAGAAAAGAAGACATTAATCTTTGGAAATCTTGGTCTACACCTGTTTTCTCCTATCCTCAATACAGGCGTTTTGATTTTAAGACATTTAAAGAGTTAAAATTAGTGAATGCAAATAACCAAACCAATTAGATTACTATACATTTGGGTATTGCTTTTTTGATGAACCTACTAAGGTCCAACTAAAGAGCCAGGTTTTCAACCAGTCTTCCAGTGCTTTTTCACATCCTTCTCATCTGATTTCTCTGCCTGTGTCTGAACTTATTCAGCACTCTATTTCCCTTCCCCTATTTCAGGGACCATCCCTGCTCCTTCCTCTCAGCCTGCTCCCCCTTCCCTCTTTCTGGGGATCCTCTCCAAAATCTCCTTTGCCTCTTTCTCCCCAACACATTCTTTTAAATCATGCCCAGACCTATTCTCAATTTCTTTTTGCCATTTCTCTATCTTCCAACCCTTCACCACCCATTTCTCTGCCCCATCCCCACCTCCAGGTGTGACCAACCTTCTTTGACCACATCCCTTCATTCTAATCCTGCCCCTCCTTCACCTACTAGCTCTGTTCCTGCCTCCACTTCTCCACCCACTCTCTGCTCTATCTTACCCAGAGCCTCCTTTTCCTCCTCCTCATCTTTTCTGCTTGGCCTCCACTCAGACATTAGACTCAACAGTGGAAAGTGATGCTTCCCAAAGGGCATGCTTCCCTGAGAGAAGTTGCTTCACATGATTGTAGAGTCAACTTGGTATCATTAAGAAATCATGTCCTGTTCTCCCCCTCAGATCTTAACATGTGGGGGAAGGATCTGCCCAGCTATGATACTAAACCACTGATGGTTCTCAGGAGGTTCAAGGCTATTTTTTGGAGTTTTAATCCAAGCAGTGATGATGGCATGGATCTAAGGTATGCTGACTCACTGAAGGAGAAAGAGAGACAATGTTTGAGGCCATTAATAACTCTCAAAATGAGGTTGTGAAACATTGACCATTGGAAGAAAAGGAAGAAAATGAGCAACCAAATCAGTTGTATGATTACATATGCAGGGCAGCAAAAAGATATGCCAGTTTGGATCCATTTAAGCCCACTGATGCCTGCATCATATGGCACCATTTTGTGAACAACTTCTCTCCAAAAATGAAAGAATATTTTCAAAAGCATTGTCCAGAGTGGGCTTTTATGAAGAAGATAGCTAACTGTATATATTTTTTTAAAGGTGTGAGAGAGAGGAAAAGGAAACAGCTGAAAAGGAAAAATTGGACAGACTTAAACAGTACAAGGAAAGGGATACATCTATTTTGCTTTCTATTCTAAGATCTGTAGTTGAGGAACTCATAGCTCCTTTAAAAGATGTTACAAAGACTAACAAAGAGGTTCAATACAGTGTTATTTCCGTGATAGGCCAGTCTTGTTATGAGGAGGAAATATCCAGAATTTAGAAACAAAAACTGGAGAAATAATAAAGACTACAACAGGGCTTGCATGAGGAAAACCATAGCACCCCACTAGCGAACTGTAGTCATGGGGGGGAGGGGAGGGGAGGGGGAGAAAATACCAAAGAAATAGCCAGAGGAATCATGATTTAAGAAGTTGTCAGGGAGGGGAAGGGACTTTGGAGTCTGAGGGTGAAGTCTACTCCTTTCCACTTGATGTTTTGATGCCAATTATTCTAGTCTGTACTCCTCCACCTAGTAAAGAGCCTCATGTGACCTCTGACGTTGGGAGCAGTTATTATGACTGTCTTTTCTGGACATTGGAGTTTCCAAATTAGTCTTAGTGAGCAACCCAGTTTCTGAATGATTCCATTGGTTCTTTAAATGTGGCAGGAATGTCAGGGAAGCCTCAAAATGTTAATAAGCTCTTTCCTCACATTGTCTCCACGGGCCTTTTATTGGTAGAACATTCATTCCTCTTAATGTCCAATTGGCCTAAAAATCTATTAGGGAAAGATCTCTTATGTAAACTAAGGGCCACAATATCATGCTCTCCAGATTGTTCTTTGTCACTACAATTGCCTGAGGATTCTCTGACTTCTTCTTCCTGAGAGTCTGGAGATAAAAGATCCTTCCTTTGAAATTCCAGCAGATCTCCCTGAATTTTTCTGAGCCTCATCCTCTTCTAATGCAGACCTGCTTAAGTCATCTGTTTCTGTTCAGATTAAGACAAAAGGTGCCCCCAACCCCAAATTTCATTCCTCAGTGTCTTTTAACCAAGGAAGCTGTAAGGACCAGAAATGTAAGGGGTAAAAATTAAGGGGTTGGACTAAATTGATCAGAGTGTGGTTGCCAGGAACTAATAAATTCCAAATGATTTTTTATGGTAGTTTATTTTCAAAAGGAGAAAGAGTGAAAGTAAGAAAAATCTGAGAGAGTAGATATTTACTCTGCCCCAGTCTGAACCAGGCAGGGCTTCAGAGGCCCCAGCAAAGGGGGTCCAGAGGTAAATTAAACAAGGATTTTAGCCACAAGGCCTCATCTGAAACGAGGGGCCTCTTCAGAGGCTAGTACCCCCAGAACAAGTCAAGGAAGGGAGTCAGTCTTTTTTCACTAACCCACGTGGTAGTTCTAAGGGAAAATAGAAAGCAGTCCAAGGTCCTCAGCCAGAGCTCCCCCAACGTCAAGTTGAAGGTGCAAGACCTCCTCACAGGAAGTTATTGCTACTTATAAAGACCATTCCTTTTGTCACTTCCTTTGCCTTCCTCCCACTTTACATGGACCAATTACAGCTAAAGCTTTCCTTAGGACTGCCCAGGGGCCAGTCAGTCAATTCTGATTCATCATCCACTATTGCACACATGGGTCACAGACAGCTCCCACTTAAGGATAAGTAGGGTGTTTATACTTCTGGTGATTAAATCTAAAAATGGGTAGAGTTAATCCCATCTTTACAGAGCTATTGAAGGGATATACCCAATAACTGATTCATTAATTGAGCAAGAGATAATAATTTCATGCAAATCTGGATATAATTTACCAATTCTCCCAATAAAAAAGCCTGTCAGGCCTGGATGGGAAGCCTGTTTATTGGTTTGTACAAGATCTACATACAGTTAATTCATATATTATGCTTAGGCATCCAGTGGTTCCAAATCCTTCAGCCATCATTTCCTTAGTCCCTAGTGAAGCTACATATTTTACAGTATTGCCAGTCTCTTGGATCTTGTACACGCATGCAGATCTTGTACCAGCTGATTATAGTGAATTGATAGTGGATATGACTGAAAAGCCCCATAAATGATCTCTCCAGGACATTTTTAAAAAACTGTGATTTAATTCTATACACTGATAGTTCTTTTATAAAAGAGGGCATATGCCACACAGGTGCTGCAATTGTGGCAGACTATGATATCATCTGGGAAGTTTCATTACTTTCTAATTTTAGTGCTCAAGGAAAAGAATTGCTGGTCCTCCAAAAAAGCTATATACTTGCTAAGGGAAAAAGAGCAACAATTTACAGACTCCAGATATGTTTTTGGGATGTGTCATGCTGTTTGGATGCTCGGGATGCAGAAGAATTTTCTGACTTCTGCTGGCAAAACAACTGAAAATGCAGAGCTCATTAAAGAACTCTGCTTTTTAACTACCTGCAGCCTTGGCTTATTCATTGTTCTGCCCTTACGGAGGAACTGACTCTATCACTAGGGGAAATCAGCACATAAACACTGCATCTAAGCTTGCTGCCTTAGAAGGATCTGAACTAATTTTAATTAACTTTGACAACTTATAATGAACCAAATTTTTCTTCTCTCTTATAATAAAGAGGAAGTAGAGAAATGGGAGTACAGGTTTAAAGCAAAGTGGATTAATGGGGTTTGGGTGTCATCAGAAGGAAAGCCTCTATTTCTTAGAATGTTCTATCATAAAATATGCTTATCTGTTCACAGAAGTGGCCACTTTGGCATTTAGGGGATTGTGGACTCCATTAAAAGAGTTTAGGCAGCCCCATGTGCCTCTTGCCCTAATTGCCAGGCATATAATCAGTGTGTTTTCCCTGCCAAGGGTTTTGATAGGCATTCTCTGGTTTACACATCTTTGAAAGATCTACAAATTGATTTCATCAATATGCCAAAAACTGGACATTATAAAATTTGTTTTTTTATGATACATGAACTCATTAGATAGTTAGAAGCCTTCCCTAGTACTTGTGCCACAGCAACTTTTGTTGTTTAATGCTTTTGAGGTAGATTGTTCCCATATTTGGCCCACTTGCACACATTGATTCAGATAGGAGAACTCATTTTACTGATTCTGTTTTTATCACTGGTTTATTTGTTTGAGAATTACTCATAAATTCCCTATACCTTATCATCCCCAGAGCTCAGGACAAATTGAATGTATGAATAGAGAATTTAGAAACATGATTGGCAAATTGTGCACTGAGACTCACTTGAAGTGGCTTGAGGTTTCTCCCTTAGCTCTATTTTATGTGTGCAGCAGACCAAAGGGAGAGCTACATTTCTCACCATTTCAAATGCATTTTGGATGCTCTAATCCCGACCCCCCATACAGACCAACCCTTTTCCCCCTGCATACATATCATTACGGGGGGGTGGGATTTCTGTTGCTTCTTATATACAGAAATTACAGGTCAAAATTACATGAAATTCATGACTCTGGGACTGCAGTACAGGCTGGATCTTTGGCCTTCTCACTCTATGATCTAAATGTAGGAAACAAAGTGAATATAAAGATTTTCAGTTAACTATAGGAACTCAGCCTTCTTGGGAAGGCCCTACTCTGACTACTATCAAAATTGGAGAAAAAGACTCTTGGATTCATTGTGGATGAAGTGGCAAGAGATCTAGGCCTAATTCAGTAGCCACTTCATCTTCAGCAAAGAGATTTTTCTGGTCTGCTATGTCCACTTTTGAGAAGATGACAATATCAGATTCTATTAGGAATATCTCTGCTGAGGTTGAGAAATTGGCCATCTCCCAAAATTCTAAGGCAGTGGTTCCCAAACTTTTTTGGCCTACCGCTCCCTTTCCAGAAAAAAATATTACTTAGCACCCCCTGGAAATTATGAAACTATTTATTGAATTCAGAATAGAATGTAAAAAAAAAAAGTGTGGCCATCACCACCCTCCTGGATTGCTGCAGCACCCACCAGGGGGAGATGGTGCTCATTTTGGGAATCACTATTCTAAGGCTATCTCCTTCCTCCAGGAGGAGATTGGTTCCTTGGTAAAGACAGTCATACAAAACCAGCTAGCTCTTCATATCCTTATAGCTGCTTCTGTGCTCTTATTAATCAATCTTGTTATTACACAAATGTCAGATGAAATTGTTACAAATGTCCTTGAATTTCAAATAATTTCGAATGACACTCAGCAAATGGTTTTAGGGACCCATATGGCATCTGCTGATGCATGGTGTAACCTCTCATGGCTACAGAGAACAGATTTGTTGGCAACTGTGGCCAATTGGGCCTTTTTAACCCTAGTCATTTTTTGTCCTTTTCAGACTTTGCCTTACTTATTGTATTAGAGTCTATGCCAAGCTTTTACCAGGTGAAATTAGGTATGGCCAAGTAATTTTGTGATTTTCTCTCTAACTTTTACTAAGAAATAATTATGAATTAATATACAATCTCTAGATAATTTTAATCTTAACAGCACCTACATGCACTAATGGAATGAAGATGGAGAAAATGATGCAATTGTTTTGAGTGAGTTCACGAAAAATAACCACAACTGGACCCTCACTGCTGCTAGGCAATCCTACTATACATCCTTTACCAATTCACTATCCTACTCTTAACAGCAGCTCTTCCAAACATTTTCATCCCTTCTCAAGTCTCCCATGGTTCCTCTATGCCCATTCTCTCAACCTTGCCCGCCCCATATTTTACAGAAAAAATTAAGACCATTCACTATGAACTCCCTCTTTTACCCTCTTCCTTATCTCTTCAGATGCCTTCTAGTATTACTTCCTTCACTTTTTTCAATGGATGATGTGGTCTTACTCCTTAATAAGGCACTTCTCTACTTATTCAAGTGATCCCATTCTATATCATCTCCTCCATAAGAATGCCCCTGTCTGCCATTCCCACTCTTACACTTATTTTCAATCTCTCTCCCTCTCTACTGGTTCATTTCCTAAAGCCTACAAATGTGCCCATGTCTCCTCATCCAGGGGGGAAAAAAAACCACAACTTTTGAAATAATAACCAGTGGCTGTCCATTCATTTCTTGGGTCTAAGAAGGAGGTTTATTGTGAATTGCCACTTAAGATTAGGTCTTCCCAGCTCAAAGTACTCCTGGTATAGAACAGTTTGGGGGCAATTATCAAGCCTTGAGGGAAGGAACATGCCTAGGGAAATGGGAGAATGCTATAAGACAAAAGTCTTATAAATGGAATGTTGTAAAAAGCCTATAGTCATAGAGGGAAGGGAGCTGGCATTTACTAAGTAACAGATTGATTTAGAAAATCATAAATTTACATTATCTGTGTCTTATTGTATTTTTATTTATTTTGTTGAATGTTTCCTAATTACATTTTAATCTGCTTCTAGCAATACACAGATGGCCAGTGGGTTATTAGTTGGACATCTCTTCTCTCAAAATGGTAGAATACAAAGGAATTACAAATATCTCATTTGATCCTGACAATGACCCTGAGAGGTAAGTTCTACCATTATCTCCATTTTACAGTTGAGGAAACTGAGGCAGTTAAATGACTTGCCCACAGTCCCATAGCTAATAGATGTCTGAGATCCAGTTTGACTTCAGATTTTCCTGACTCTAGGCCCAGTGTTCTATCCAGTGCACAAGAAATTAAAAGATGAATGGATTCTGAAGGCTGGAGTTAGAAAACAGTAGAAAGGTCCTGCTTCTTCCCCTCCTTCCCCCACCTCAAGAAGCACAAAGCATCAACAAGTGACTGTTTCACGTCCATTCTCATCCACAGTCAGCAATCTTTTATGAATGATGCTTTCTGTACTTTCTTGCTTTATGCTTTTATAGACTGGGACATATAAGGACTTAGACCATAGAAACTTAGAAATATCTTATCCCGTTAGAAATATCTTTATTCCTACTCTAAAAAAAGAATGATAGTCACAATTTTCCTTAGTTTCATAATAATTTTTTAGGCTATATAATTCAAGGTTTGTTTGTTTACATTAATTCAAACAAGTAATGTAAAACATTTACCCATTTCACTTTTCTTCATCATACCTTTAGATAAATTACAGCTTTGCTCCTAGGTTGAAATAAATTTTAATCTGATTAGTCTTTACAAATGCAAAGAGCACAAATAAGTTAAAAAAGTTGAGGGGAAAAAACTTGAATAAAAAAGTAGATTTAATCAAATTTTCAAAACTATTAAGATATTGACAAAAACTGCTGGGAAAACTGGAAAAGAGTATGGCAGAAATGAGGCACAGACCAATACCTCATACCGTATGCCAAGGTAAAGTCAAAATAGTTACATGATTTAGAAATAAAGAGTAATACCATAAAAAAATTAGGGGAGCACAGAATTGTTTGCCTATCGGATTTGTGATAAGGGAAGAGTGTATATCCAAACAAGACACAGAGAGGATTATAAGACGTAAAACAGATAACTTTAACTACATTAAATTAAAAAGGTTTTACACAAACAAAACCAATAGAATCTTGCTTAGAAGGGAAACAAACAAACAAAAAAAACCCAAGAAAACATTTTTGGGGCAAGTGTTTCTGACAAGCCTAATTTCTCAAATATATAGAAAAGGGCCAAATTTAGAAGAACACAAAGCATTCCCTAATTGATAAATAGTCAAAGGATATGAATAGGAAATTCTTAGATGAAGAAATTAAAACTATGTAGCCATATGAAAAAATGATCCAAATCACTATTAATTAGAGAAATATAAATTAAAACAACCATCTCACATGCATATAACAAATTTAGGTCTTCTGATTTCAAGTTCAGAGTTCTTTCCACTATACCATAACATTCAAGATTAGTCATGAACCTTTGCCCTTAAGATCAGTAAAATCAATTCAGTAAACATTTATTCAGCACTTATTATGTACAGAATAAGGCAGCTAGGCAGTGCAGTGGAGAGAGTGGCAGGGCCTAGATTCAGGAATATTCATTTTTCTGAGTTCAAATGCAGCCTCAGACATTAGTTGTATGAACTTGGACAAGTCATTTATTATTTATCTTGGTTTCTTCATCTGTAAAATGAACTGGAGAAGAAAATGGCAAACCACTCCAGTTATTTTTACCGAAAAACAACAAATGTGCAGAATATTGTACACTCGGGGTGATAGGTAGTCCAGACAAGAATAACCCTGATGGAGCTTAGCAAAAGAAAAGAACAGATAGACAAATGAGAATAATATAGAATAATGTGAGTTAAAAGAGGTGTAAAATATGTGAAAAAAAATTATAGACTAGAAGGATCAAGGATGGCTTCTTAGAGTAGCTATCATTTGAGTTATTTAGCTTTTAAAGGAATGGTGGGAACTCAACAAATGTTGATAGGGAAGGGTCTTCCAAAGCAGGGAAAATCACAGGGATTATAATAATAAAAGGAGGAAGAAAGCTGGGTATAACCTACTGAGACAATGCGTACTCCACATTTTAGAAATAGCATTGCTTACATGGATGTAAACTGAATAAGATAAAGGTGTAAAGGTATAATGATACTACTTTGTGGAAGACTTTTATTAGCAGGCTAAACTTGTGGTTGAACTTTATTCACTAGTTAATTAGGAATCACTAAGGGGTTTTGAAAAGAGCAGACATATGAGTACAGAAGAAAACCTGGGAGCAGTCTGAAGGCTGGTCTGTTGGACTGTTGAGAATGACAGTGGGAAGAGCTGTTAGTAAAATAATACCGTACTCCAGACCAATGGTAATAAGGGCTTGAACTATGCAATATGAAGAAAGAGAATGAACTAGTTCTAGAGATAATCTGGCACCAGAATCCTCAATGACAGACATTAAGCTAACATAAGCAAATAAGGTTTACAAAGTACTTTCTTTTCAACAACCTTGTGAGGTACATAGTGTACGTATTATCATCCCTCTCCAATATTTAAGGACATTGGGGCCCAAAGAAATTCAATGATTCATCTCTGTGTAAACAACTGGTAAGTATCAGAGCCTGGATCTGAGCCTAAATCTTTAGGCTGCAGGTCCAACACCTTTTTGAAAACATTGAAGAGTTCCAAAGACTTCATCTTCAATTGTACTACTTGTCTGTTTTTTAAAAAATAATTAATTAGCTGTTAACATACCGCTTTTGATACATATTAAATAAATGATGCTGGGTAAGTAACAACTTCTGAGTACTGAAAGAAGTTTTTTTATTCTCTTTGTCTATTTTGAGTTAATCAATCAAGAACCAAAAGTACCTCTACTTAACACTTAGTAAGCCACTAAGTAAGAGAGTTAATAAGTCACTTACTAGAAAAAAAAGTTTCACACCCCTAAAGGCCTTGGGCAGTGCTAGGCAAATTGGGAGGCTATGATTGGTTCCCGTGAGGTGGGAGAGAGACAGGAAGTGATGTGGAAAAAAGGCTATACAAGGCTATAAAAGGCGAGATAGAGGAGAAGAAATTTGTTCCTTCCTTGGCTCTTTGGTGAGGACTTTCTCTCTCTCTCTGTTGGTGCTTTGGTGGGACACTCTCTTCAATGTGAGATTTGGTGAGATTCTTGGTGGTCTTAGCCTTGGTGTGCACTGAAGGTTCTCAGTGGATTTTTCAGCTTCTTTTGGCTCTTTAGGTTTTTGGCTTCCTAATTAGGACTGACTTATGGTGAGATTTGTTTTTGGATTCACATTCAGGGTCTGGAGGCATTAGTATTAGGACTTAGGATATTTGTAGCTAGGCAGGTTTTTTTCCCACCTCTTTCCTATATTTCACACTTTAATATCTCTACCCTGCTGTAATAAAGCTACTAAAGCTGCCAATAGTCTCATGACTTAAGAAGTTAATTATTTTTTATAAATGGCGACCACAACAATAATTTTTTAATTCTTATATTTGTCAAACGCATTTTTAATTATTAAAGTACCCAGACAGTGCTCTGAGTGAGATAGTGGTATCAAACTGGAGGATTCCTAGGCCACACATTGACATAGAAAACCACAAGTTAACATTATCCATATGTATTGTAATTGTATTTATTTTCTTAAACATTTTCCAATTACTTACATTTTAATCTGGTTCTAGGAGCTCACAAGTGAGCAGAGGCATTGAGTTTGATACCTCTGCTTTTTGAACAAAAATGTTGTAGAACCATTGCTTAACTGCATTAATAAAGTTAATTAGGTTCCTTAACTTAGTTTCATACACCCATGAAGTCACCAGTTCAGTCCAAAAATAAAAGAAAATCTATTATCTACTTCCTGCCTCATTTTTTAGAGTACTAAGCACTCTTTTGGGCATTTGACTAAGGTTATCTGACTACATTTTAGGAATTTCCTTTCAGTTGGGATGGAATCAGTCAACAAACACTAAGTACCTTCTATGTGCCAAACACTGGTTTAAGCTCTTCTGTGTGTGTATGTATGTCTATAAGGGACCGTATATATAGGCATATTTATGTCTGCACACACACCTAAATATAAACATATACAATGTATGCACCTATATTTATATGTAATACTTTATTATAGCAATTAGCTAATTTATAGAGGGACATAACGTTCCCTAAGGTCCACTTCACTTCATTCTTTTCACCTTTAGGGTTTATTTTAGATGTCTAGTTCTGAGTTCAGTCATCACTGCTCTGAATCTTTGGTTAGGAAAAATTCCCAGCGCTTAGAAGGGGGGCTCTCTGCCTAACTTTACATTTAAACTATCTCTAGTTATATCCTGGCATTTTTGTGGCTGAGGCAAAATTCAGCATATTGGGACCTTTTGGGTAACAAGATAGCAGATTATAATTTTTTGTATTTGTGGATAGATGAGTATCAGAAGGGGAGGTTGGGGAAAGAGCTGGCCTTTTCTTCAATAGTTCCCTTGGCCTGGATCCTTCTCTGCAATATTCTTTCTTTCCTTCCTTCCTTCCCTTGGATCCAAGGCAAAAGGACAATAAAGGCTGGGCAATGGGAGTTAAGTGACTTGTCCAGGGTCACACAGACACAGGGAAGTGTCTGAGGCCAAATTTGAAACCATGTCTTCCTGACTCCAGGCCTAGCTCTTTAACATTTGAGTCACACAGCTGCCCTGCCATATACTATTCTTGAAATCTCCCTTCTCTGCTACAGCTTTGCTATGTGTTTGCTCCAGCCTCTAGATCAGACTTAGGATCTCTTCTTTTCTCACTCTGAGAAAGCTCCTCCCTTTTATAGAAAATGCTGAGGATTAACCTAGTCTTTCTCATTGTGTGGGAATCTATTGACACTTAGCTGGGATTGCTTGATTCAATATTAAAAAAAGTCTGTATCCAGCCAAGGCTGAAGAACCAAACAGGATGGTTTCTACTCTATCTGTCTAGCCCAGGGGTCAGCAACCTTTTTGGCCGTGAGAGCCATAAACACCACATTTTTTAAAATGTAATTTCGCGAGAGCTGTACAGTGCTCACAGTGCGCTCCTGTAACAGCGCCTGAAAAAATATTGACTTTATGGGTCCTGCAGAAAGAGCCATATCTGGTCCTCAAAAGAGCCAGATATGGCTCGAGAGCCATACGTTGCCGACCCCTGGTCTAGGCAAACCTCCTGCATGTATATGCATGTGTATGAGAGTATATGAGGGTTCCAAAGTCTATAGTTTAAAGCTGCAGCAAGACTTTAGAGATATCCTCTTTCTCTCTTGAGACCCCCTTTCGTGATGCATAGTTAGTGTTTATCTTTCTAGCATTTACAAGTCTGCACTCTTTTTCTATATGACTTTCAAAAATAATGACCAGTGCTGTTCTTTCCTCTTCTAAAAATCCTGTACATTTACAATCTGATTTTTTGACATTTATTAATGTCTACTTGCACCCATGACATGTGAAGGAACTTTAAGGTTCTTGTGCCCCTCTATGGGGAACACTGTGCTTCTCCTCTCATGATATGAATTCATAGGAGATCTCATCTTAAAAGCTAATCAGAACTCAGGTCAGAAATGATTTTTATTGATTAGTCATAACAGATTGCATATGGATGCTGAAATAAATTTCTCAAAATCACCCTCCTGATTAAGAAAAGATAGCAGAAGATGAAGGCTGCTGTCAGAAACACTGATGAGTCTCTGAAAAGGGCAGGTACACTGACTTTCTGACTGCTAAATGAGTTAACTGTGTAGTGCTGGAGGGGGCAATAATTGCATCCTCTATCCTGCCACACAGTCATAAATCAGCTTTTTTTCTGTTATGTAATAGAATTGATTATATTTATACTTCAGCTTGTATAACTAAATGTTCATAGTTCTTAAAGCAAATTAAATATGTACTTACTAAGTGATCTTCATGTGCAAAATTCTACAAGATACTTAAACATTGCGTCAATTCAATAAAATAAACCTGCCATTAACTTAATATTATTCTTTTACAATTTTTATAACAGAGGGAAAAAGCATTAAAAATACAGGTCAAGGAAATTTTAATATTTAAAAATTATATTAATATCTCAGTTAAATCCTCTTTAGCCCTGACTTTTCATAGCGCCTTCAATTATTTAGCTTTTAGTATGTCACATGTAATTTTCACTATAATCAGTTTGATTCACTTACTTGGATTTCTTAAATCTTTACTTTGAACATAAATATTTAACTAAGCCACTTTCATCTAAGTAAGAATGCTGATTCTTAAGTTAAATTCTTGAACTTTTGTCAAGAAGCCTTGAAGAAAGAATTAAATAGTAATTGAAAACTAAATGATATAATTAAAGGACTAGTGGATTAAAGAACAAATTATGGAAAGAAAAGAAAATTTCACCAAAGAAAATGATGGGACAATATGCCAAAATGCATGGGATACATCTAAAGCACTTCTTAGGGAAACATTTCTATTTCTAAAAACTTTTACTAATAAAAAAGAAAAAGGACAAAACAAATGGACATGTAACTAAAAAAAACCTTTAATAACGATAATTCAAACCCACCCCCCAACTAAGCAACAAAATAGAAATTCTGAAAATTAAAGCAATTAATAGAATTTGAAAAGCCCCTCTCCCAAACAAAACAAAAAAATCAAAAGGCTATTGGGGGTAGAGGGCAGGAGTGGGGACACTAGTAAAATAAACCATCTGAATGAATGACAGAGAGCAAAACTAAATTTTATCAAAAGGGAAAAAAGGAAAATTTACAGCAATTGAAAAAAAATTACCAGAAACAAAAGTCCACAATAATATACAAACAAATTGAATAGTAATTTAGAGGAAGTGGATGAATAATTACAAAAATACCCACATCAAAAAAAAAGGAGACTTATTAGAATAATCTAATATCATAAAAAGAAGTTTAACATGCCATAAATGAACTCCCAAAGGAAAAGAAACCCCCAGGACCAGAAGTATTTACAAGTAAATTCTATCAAACATTCAAAGAATAATTAGTTCCACCATTACTGAAATTGATTAAAATAAATTGTTCTATGATGCAAACATGGCCTAGATATAACTAAACCAGGGAGAGACAAAGCAGAGAAAGAAACCTGGAGTCCAAATATCCCTAATGAACATTGAAACAAATTTTTTAAATTAAATATTAGTGAATAGACTGCAACAACATATTGAAAAAATTATACAACAAGATCAGGTTCAATTTATATCAGGAATGCAGAGTTCTTTCAACATAAGAAAGACTATAAGTATAATTGTATTAATAATATAAAAATAAAAATACATGCTTATGTTGATAAAGGTTTTTTTAATAAAGTTCAATGCCTGTTTCTGTTAAAAACACTATAAAGCAAAGGAATAAAGAGGCCTTTCCTTCATTTAGTATATAACATCTATCTCAGTGATTCCCAAAGTGGGTGCTACCGCCCCCTGGTGGGTGCTGCGGTGATCTAGGAAAGTGGTGATGGCCACAGATGCATTTATCTTTCCTATTAATTGCTATTAAGATTTTAAAAAAATTAATTTCCAGGGGGCTAAGTAATATTTTTTCTGGAAAGGAGGTGGTAGGCCAAAAAAGTTTGGGAACCACTGATCTATCTAAAGCCCAGAGCAAACATACGTAATGGAGAAAAGTTATAGGTCTTTCCAATAAAGATTCAGTAGAGCAAAGAAGCCAACTATCACTATTATTATTATTCAACTAGTTATAGAAATGCTAGTTATACCTCTAGGACAAGAAAATAAAAAAAGGGAATAAGCATAGGTAAAGGCAAAAAAATTATGGCTTTTTGCATATGATATTTACTGAAGCAATCCAAAAGAGTCAATAAAAATAATAAATTTAGCAAAGTTTCAGGATATAGATAAATCCATATAAATCATCAGTATTACTGTATATTAACCCCCCTCCTCCAAAACAAAGAAGGTCTAGAAAGATAATTTTCATTCAAAATAATTACAGAGGGCATAAAACATAGTCAAGAGTGAATCTACCAAATTTTATGTAGAAATTACAAAAATCCAACTATAAAACACTCATTGAAGAAATACTAATTGCTCATGGATGGGTCAACCCAATATAATAAAAATGATAACTATTTGAATTAACTTATTCATCCAGTGTCATAACAAACAAGCAATACCAGAGTATTATATATATTTAAAACTCTTACCTTTTATCCTGGAGTCAATACTGTATATTGGCTCCAAGGCAGAAGAGTGGTAAGAGTAGGCAATGGAGGTCAAGTGACTTGCCCAGGGTCACACAGCTGGGAAGTATCTGAGGCCAGATTTGAACCTAGGACCTCCGGTCTCTAGGCCTGGCTCTCAATCCACTGAGCTACTCAGCTGCCCCCAATAGAGTATTGTATTACAGAGCTCAAATAAATAATAATGAAAATCAGATGGGGGGAAAAAATCAAGAACATAAATAGCAATAGTGAAAAATGGCAAGAAATTGAGGGTTCTCAAATAATACTACAAAAAATTAACTATTAAAACAATTTAATATTGCTTAAAAAAGAGAGGGCAATGAATAGCATAGGTTAAATATTAAGATGTTCAAATCAATTTTATATCTTTTATTGATCCTATTTATAGTTAATTGATTTTGTCCTATAACTGCTTGTCAGGGTTCTTTGAATTTAATTCAGATTTCAGCTGGCCTGTAATAGATTAAGATGAGGAATTAGTTCTCTTGAAAAAGTTCTATTCTTGCCTCAAGGAATTAAGCTAACCTGGGGAATATGGATTGCCATAAGGGAGTTGAGTCTAATTTCTTTATACCACTCTCCTTCAAGGATGTTTGGTTTGCTGTCCCAAAAGGCTGGTGTGGTATATCTCTACACTTTGGAACTGGACTCAAAACAATGTATACTTTTGAGGAGTTGGGGGAAGGAAGGGGTCATTGTTACCAGACTTTCAACCAATTACATTTTCCTCCTCACTTCAGCTATGTAACCAATTATGTTGTCTTCAACTTCATAATACCACCTACTCTGTATTGTTCTTTATTTTTGCTTATAAAAATAAGTTGTAGGGACAGCTGGGTGGCTCGTGGTTCAAATCTGGCCTCAAATACTTCCTAGCTGTGGGACCCTGAGCAAATCACCTAACTCCAGTTGCCTAGCCCTGACAGCTCTTCACTTTGGAACCAATACCTGGAATCTGTTTCAAAGCAGAAGGATTAAAAAAAAAAAAAGTTACCTCTTCAATTCTGGATCTTTGGCATAAATTAAGGCAAACCATTGACCCATTTTATTCTCAGGTTACCAGTCCAATAACAAAACGCTATTGTGCTTGAACATGCCTCAGTTTTTTTTTTTTGGTTTTGTTTTTTGTTACATTTCATTTGTTACAGTATGCAACAAACAAAACCTAGGGTATAATAGCATTGTATTCAATAAATCAGAAGTCCCCCATTACTAACGAAATAATTCAGTATTTGATAAACACTTCTGGGAAAACTGATAGTGTGGAAGAAGTTGGATGAGTCTAATATCTCATACTATATACTCCATATGGATACATGACCTGGATATAAAAAGTCTTATCATAAATAAATTGGAGGTACAAGGAAGAAATTACTTTTCAGATATAAGGACAGGGAAGAGTTCAAAATTAAAAAAACAGAGGGTATCATGTAAGGTAAAATAGAGAATTTTGACTACATAAGATTAAAAAGTTTTGGGATAAGCAAAATTAATATAATTAAAATTCTAAAGGAAGCAGGTAATAGGGAAAAATCCTTGCAGTGAGTTTCTTTGATACAGGTAGAATAACCAAGAATGATAAGGAATTGATTTAAATATGTAAGACTAAGAACTATTCTCCAAAATTTAAACAATTTATGAACAAGTAGTTTTCAAAGGAAGAAATCTAAGCTATCAATAACAATTTGGAAAAATGTTCTAGTCACTAAAAGAGAAACTCAAATTAAAGCAACTCTGAAATTACACCTCTTGCCCATCAGATTAGCAAAGAGTAAAATAGTGGAAAATGTTGGAGGTCATTGTTTGTGGAGCTGTGAACTGATTTAGTTGTTCTAGAAAGTAATATAGAAATATACCCCCGAAGTGACTAAGTTGTACATATTTTTTGACCTAACTATACCATTATTAGGCTTTTACCTCAAAAAGATCAAAGAAAAAGTAGGATTTATATGCAGAAGATATTTATAACAATTCTTTTCAAGGTAGCGTGTGTGTGTGTGTGTGTGTGTGTGTGTGTGTGTGTGTGTGTGTGTGTGATGTGGAGAATACATGAGAATTGCCAAAATGGTCTTTAGGCATAAATCTGATCGTTTTAGTCATTTCAATAAATTCCAGTGGCTCCTTATCTGCCCTAAAAGGAAGTATTATTTCACCTTATTTTATACTTCTTAATGTCTAGTTTTTATATATGTTTTATAGCATATACAATTATTAGTATATATATCACTTGTAAATAAGTATGTTTATATTGGGGGTGCATGCTCAAAATAATGTTTTACTGATGGGGAGGGGTATATCACCAAATGGTCTGTAGATCATTGCTACAGGTGAGGGGATTGAGGGCACTGGTTTTGCCTAGCAGGGCCAAAAATAAATAGGAATAAAGGGAAGTCTAAATGATATACAGGGGGGGTAGCTGGGTAGCTCAGTGGATTGAGAGCCAGGCCTAGAGACCGGAGGTCTTAGGTTGAAATCTGACCTCAGTCACTTCCCAGCTGGGTAAGTCACTTGACCCCCATTGCCTAGCCTTTACCACTCTTCTGCCTTGGAGCCAGTACACAGTATTAACTCCAAGACAGAAGGTAAGGGTTTAAAAAAAAAAAAGATATACAGGAATTTTAAGGTTTCTGGTAAGGCTGGGGAAGAGGAAGCATATTGTTGATAGTTTTTATTTTCTAAAAGAAGTAAGAGACAAAAGAATATGCAGAGGAGTGACTTGAGGAAGCATAAAGAGCCTCCAGTAAGAGAAGTTGAAGTAGCTACTGGAGGGGAATGGAACAGAAAAATCAATCTGTCCCTTTGTTTATGCCCCAAAGTATAAAGGGTTTCCTAGCAAAGTCTTTCCACTTCTACCAGGACTTCCTTTCCTCTTACCTCTTCTTCCTATTCTGGTAGTTCCCCCCTGTTATATTTCTCACAGAAGATACTCACTTATAGGCAGTCAGAGAATTTAGTCCATTAAATATTAATTCAGCTCTTCCTCCTTCTTTACCTTAATTTTTTAAGTTCTGCTTAAATCTTTAGCCAATTTGGCTTTATCCCTTGATTCTTTCTAGTTCTCTTATTCTTTATTTCAATTTTTAAAAGTCACTCACAAATATAAAAAAAAAAGTTTTTTCCTTATGTAATTTTTTTCTTAATTTTTTTTACTTATTTGCTTTTCTTGTATTGTTTGGAATGACTGTGAAGTGAGTATTTTGCTCACCTCTGTTATTTATTTTTCTACAGGATTGTCTCAAAAATGTATCTGTTGGGTTGAAGGTTGATATTTTTTTGCTGGTGAATAGGTTTAGATTTGTAAGATATGTTATTTTTGGTTACAGTTTGAAGTCCTTTGTTCTTTTGAAAATCTTCCATTTTTTTCTACTCAGTTTTCCTGCAAATGGCTTAAGCCTGAGTAATTTGAATTATTTTTTCTTTATAGCTGCAAGTCTTTGTCTTGGCTGCTTACAAAATATCTTGTTATTGAAATTGTGAAATTTAAACACTAGTCATCTTGGAGTTTCAAGCATGATTTTTTTTTCTTACAGTGATCTGTGGACTCAATCTATCAATATTGTTGTCTATATTCTATAAATATTCAAAAGTTCTTGGTATTTTTCTTGTGTATTTCCTATACTATGGTACTCAGGTTTTTTGATTTGTCATATCTCAGGTGAGAGTTGGGTGAAAGATAGACAGCAAAGGTGGATGAGCACTCCTGAATAGGGCTTGGCAAGCCTTCACACCAGCTCTATTCCTGCCATTGTCCCACCAAGATTTGTCCGTTTCTGATAAGAGGCAAGTTAACTGGAGAACTAGTGTTTTAAATTTTTATGGCTAGGATAAATGACAGGCTATAAACTCTGTGAAATAAAAAATTACTTCCAAATAATCCTAAATTCCCTCTAGACTTTGACTAATAATCAAACTCATTTTGAAAAGGCAGCCAAACCACAATTATGAAATAGTGTTTCTTTATGTCAGTTCCATTTTTTGATTTGGAGGTATCTTGATTGCTAATCAGCCTGTTACATGATTACCTGCTCAAAATTACTAGAGATATTTCTTCTTTTGCTGTTCTCTGTGTATAAGTGTTTTCTCAACTGAAGTGGTAAAGTAGCAAGGGAAAATAAAGCTAAGCATATTCAGCTCTTCCATTAGACTAACTAGTGAATTGAGGGACAGTGGTATAATGAAACAAGCCCTGAGTTAGGAAGACATGAGATTTAATCCCAGTTATGCTATTTATTGGTTGTCTGACCCTGAATAATCTAATCTTTCTGGATATGATTTCTCATCTGTAAAATAAGGATAATACCTCTCCCATTGAGTTCACAAGGTTGTTGTGAGGAACAAATGAGTTTATATTGCTTCTCCAAAAGCACAGTATAAAATGTAAGTGATTATTATATTATTTAATATGTGAATTCCGTTTCACATTAAAACAACTGGATTTAATCAGGAAGTTGTATTTGTAAAGGATTAGAATATTACAGAGAGACAATGAAGATTTACTAAAAGTATATGAGCCTTGGGGAATTTATAGGAAGGGAAATATTTATAGATTATAGTTAAGGTTATTATTTGTTGAAGCCTTATCAAGTTTACTTGTGTTGAACTTTGTCCACTCAAAACTCTCTCCCAGAATTTGCCAATTAAAAAACTTGGAATATCAAGTTACTCAAAACAAGAATAACACAAAGTGAATACATGTGGACAAAATGACAAATAATCCTAAAGTGAAAAGTAACCAGTGCAACTTTACACATTTAGTAATAACAAAATTGAATTGTTTTTGGCTAAATTAAAAATTGTATTTCCTCTAACAGTATCCTCAAGAGCTCTGGTGCTGACTTTTAATTTTGTTTTAGGGTATGTATGTGGAACATCCACAAAATGTACAATCCAACTTTCATATTATTAGGGGTGTTTATTCATATTGAATTAATTTACATGTTGATTCCTAATACATCATATCAATGAAAAGGTATTTTATTAAGTACCCATATATGCCAGGCACTCTACTAGTTATTTGGGACACAAATACAATAAATGAAACAGTAAGTTAATGAAAAATTGAGGCATTGATTGGTCATGGAATAATTGAGACTTAGTTTCTAAATTCAATTGACCTTACCAGAGCAATCTTTGAAGGTTACTAGCAACAGATTTAAAGTGGGTCACCCTGACCTAGAAAGTGACTAAGGATATATTCAAGGTCCAAGACAACAAAACATTTAGAGGGAAGAGATTGTTTCAAATACAGCAGCCTCCCCTGGTGAACTTTGGTACTATGGCATATCAGAAATAATAAAAGTGCTTGGCCAATGAAGTTTAATCAGATGTGTATACTACAGTATTCTGTTAGCTCCAATGATGTTTCTTGAAAATACTTGGAGAAGTATGGACAATGTAGGGTAGTATCAGTATCTAAGACAACTCAACTTAGCTTGAGGTTAGAAGAGAAACTGTTACAGAGATTGGTGTCAAACAACTGAGTTCCAACATTTGAACTAAAGGCAACATGAGTTTAAAGATGTAATCTTTGAGCCCTTCCATAGGCACACCCTCCCTACCCATGCCTCAACAGATTCTCTTCAAGACTGAGCACAATTCTTACCACCACTACCACCACATAAAACCTTCTCTGAGCTCTTCTACTGTTAGTGCTCTCTTCATCAAACTAAGTTGCATTTAAACGATTTGTATTTATTTGCACTTATTCTCTTTATATTTAATATGCATATATTTTACAACTGAAGAAATAAGCAAAGCTGAGAGAAAGCTTGGGGATAGTATGTGCCAGGGGCATCAAACTACTGCTACCATTATGTCTTGTCACACCCCCTATCCCAAGAGTCCCAGAAATAACAATAACTTCTCCCTCTTGCTTCTAGCTCATGGCCAGTCATAGTCCAGGGAAAGCAACTCTTGGGGAGGTGCAACTTTGCAAATGACCCTGCCAGAGCTAAAGCTACAGTTACTAAGGCAGTAAAGTTCTCACCACAGAAGTTGTTGGCACTATCAAATGATCTTATATCAGAAACAGATAAAGTGTGATCAATGGGATTGATTGAAAGAAAATGCATTACTATCTGACTTGTAATTAAAATCTCTTGAATCTGTTACCTTCTGCATTAGAAAATGGGCTCTTCAAGAGAAAGGGCTTTTTTTGTTTAACATGCTCTTATCAGAGTACTTAGCACCCAACAAACATTTAATTTTAAATTCATTTAAATACTTGTAGTCTGCATTAGAAGATCCCTGAGAGCATTTAAAATTTTTATTTATATCCCTATGCTTAGCACCATACCTGGTACACAGTAGCTGCTAAATAAACGTTTGGTTAATAGACAAGAAAAAGGAAGTAGGCAGCAATAGTGAAAATGAGATTTCTACTTTTGTTTCAATGAGTTACTGTTTTAGTTTCTATTTAATAAGAACATCATTTTGTTGTCTTTTCAAGTGGGAACATGCTAAAAAGATTATTAGCAGATAAAATAAAAGCAAAGCTAATGGTGGTGTTGTATTGTAATTCATGATACTCAAAAGGTGTCTTAGGTCCTTTAAAATAGATCTGGTCCATCATCCTAAAAAAAAGGGCCTAAGAATGTGAATGGAAGTTTCAATTTGAGGACAGTAATTTCTACCCTTTCCTCTCTCCAGGAAAGACACACCTAGTTTAGCCCAATGTGCTAAATGGCTTCAAGAAAGTATGTTGAGAGAAAACTCTGGAAGTCTCAGTTAGTTCTTTGGGAGAGGTGAGGGAGCATTGTTATGGGGGAAATCCAGAGAGAAGACTACCTTTACCAAAGCAAGTCAACATCTGCTCTACAATTTATACCCTTAGGCTTTTTAAAAGGAAGCAAATTGAACATAGAAATTTCTGATTTCATATACAATGCCCCTTTTCTGTTCTTTTTTGGTAAAAATGTAATAATGAAGGCAAAACCCACAAAAGTTTCTGCCCTGAAGAAGCTTGATGACAGCATGTAAATAAATGGATCACGTGTACAATCAGTAAGAGGAAGGTAATCTCAGAAGCCAAGCCCTTTCCCAGAAAGTCACCATTGAGATAAGTCTTGAAAGTTTATGCCATGTATATCAAGAGACAGAGGTAAGGAATCCAATAACTTTACAATAGAGGGTGGCTATAATATATATTATCAAATGTTTTTGAGAAGGGATCTGTTAATACTTCCAATTCCTGGTAAAGGAAGAAAAATGGGATCTATTATGGGTTTGAAGTTTTTCAATTTATCTTTGTTCCTTTCTTTCTCCTTGCTTGCCTTCTCACATATATTAAGCTTATTATATCTTTGTACTTTCATGTTTTTACTTATAAATTAGAGAAAATAGAGTAAGTTTACTAAAGGGTAACTGTGAAGAAAAAAACAAAAATAAATGGTGGATGTGTGTTGGCTTCTGAATAAAGAAGACCTGGGATCAAGTCACAGTGTGTTTGACCTGGGGCAAGTCACTTTACTTCTTAATACCCCAGGCAACTTTCTAACCTGGTAACAATGCCCTTTGATTTGTCTTGGTCTTTATCAGTGAAAGCAATTTCATCACCAGAAATTGGTTATGCCAAAGAAATACAATCAAAGGAGGGAAGCTTTAGAGTTGAAAGAGTCCTCTCACTGAGACTTTGAGAAGTTAAATGACTTGGCTAAGGTCTGTCAATTTGGAATCTAGAAACCCCAATCTTGAGAGCCCCAAGTTTGTAGCCCGGTGAGGTCTGAGGACCTCATGCTTGACCTAGTCACAAGAGAATTTCTCCCAGAGGAAAGATACAACTTCACAAAGTTTGGACTAACGATAAACCTTAAAAGTATTTTCAGGTGGAGTTAGCAGACTTAATCAAGTGTTAAGTACCCTTTTTTGTCCTGGTAGTTTCTCCCTTTTTGCCAAAGTCCTTTTTAAGGTAGCCCAGCCCTCAGCTGGGTTTTTTTTACTTTTGTGTCCATTGTAAAGCATCAGCCTCTCCCTGATAATCCTGTCTAGGACTCCTCATTTTCTTTGTAGCCATTGTAAAGCCAATCAACCATACTCTCCCATCCTCAGATCCCCAGGAGGTACATATAAATTCCCCTGAATTCTATTTTTCATTGGAGCTATCCTCTCCTGTCTTCCAGGTGTTGTAGCCCGAGCGTTGGGGCTCCGTGTGGGGGCCTAAGAAAGTTGTGCCATACTCCTCTCCTGATTAAAGATGTGGTTTTTCTGACTATTTAATAGTTTTTTTTTTCCAGTTTAACAGGTCACAAAGGTAACAAATAGCAAAACTGGGATTAGAACTGTTTTTAAACTTCTAAATCCAACACTTTGAAGACCACAAAAAATCTGGATATTTTGCTATAATTTAGTTTGCACAGATGTAACTTAATGAGTAAGTTAATTGAGTAGGCAAGATTTAGTTCTGTTTTGTTCAGTTTCTTAAATTAGCACTCAATGAATATTTATCATGATATAGTGTGTTCTAGTTTAAGGATAGTAATATCAGTCATGGATTAGGATCTTCTAAATAAATAAATCTTTATTTTAATATTAATGTACTATATTGTATATAACATATATTACAATAAAATATTAAATGAATATTTAGAGGTCCTAATCCATGACTGATATTACTAAATATTTATTTAGAGGTAGATGGTTAAGCAGGAAAAACATCTGACAAAATGAAGAGAGCACTAGGCAGGCTCCCAGCACTTTGAATAGGCATCCCTATCCCTCTGTAGGAGGCCATGGTTATGGAAAAGTGTAACATAAGATAGTTATGTTACTAACTATGTTACTAACATAAGATAGTTATACTACTTTTACTTTAAGGGCTGGAGGAAATAACTTCTTGACAGTTTCTTGTTCACCAATATCAAGAAAATTTTTAGTGAAAAGAATAACTTATAAGTCTATAAGATAAAGAAATCAATATATAAAGAGATTAAAGAAAGAGGAAAAGAACTGTGTTATTTAAAAGTACTGGGCTTCTATTTGGAAGGATGGAGCTTCAAGACATGTAGTGTCTGACAAGCTTCCTGTGGACATGTGGGGGACCTTGGAACTACATTTCCCGTGGTCCAACGGGGTTTCCTGTTTTAGATGATGTCTTCAAGGTGAGGGACAGCTTTAAATATTGGGAAGTGGCTTTGAACTTCCTCTCCTTAGTTACCTGAGAAAGTATGAAAGATAAAATGGCTGAGGCGATTTTTGAATAGGTTTCTTATAGGCGCGTGGTTGATTTGTTCTATCAGCAATGGCTTTTATTAAAATACTATTTTCCCTTTTAATCTTGGCCTTCATCATTTTTAATAATAACAGTTTGGCCAACCATGTGAGGAGACAGACCCTAAACTTTTTAGATAGCCTGAGAGTATTTAAAATCCTCTCCAGAGGTTCAAAAATATTTATTGCTCTTTTCATGGTGGCAAAGAAGTAGAAACTGAGAGAGTGCCCATCAATTGTGGTATGGCTGAAAATGATATGGTATGTGTATGTGATGGTACTACTGTGCAGTAAGAAATAATGAAGGAGACATTTTTAGAGAAACCTAGGAAGACTTCTATGAACTGATTACACAGTGAACTAAGCAGAACCAAACAATTTCTATAGTAACAATGTGTAAAGAAATATTTTGAAAGACACAGAAAATGATTAACATAATGACCAACTTAGGATGAAATATACTAAGCACCTCCAGATGGAAAGATGATAAGGCTTGGAGTACAGACTGAAGCATATATACGTCAGGTATATATACATATGACATTGCTAATGTGGTAATTTGTTTTCCTTAACTATACATATTTGTTTTGTTTTTCTTGCTTTCTCAATGGATGGGAAGATAATTTAGAACAGAAAATAAAATTGAATTAAAAAACCCAATATATAATAGAAACATGAAATCACAGATCTTTTGGAGTAATAATAATACAATCTAATCAATTTTCTCATGCCTGGTGTATTTACACTGAGTCACAATTAGAAATGAACCATTAAATAAATATATCTAAACCACTTTTATTTTTTGGGGGGTGAGGGGAGAACTCCCTGATGGTTTCTTATTCATCGATATGAATGAAATTTTTAAATGAAAAGAATAGCTTAATGTAAAATTAGTTTTTAAAATGCTTTAGTAATAGTTTTCCAGAAACTGCTTCTTTCCTTCCTTCTCTTTCTTCAAATGGACCAAGTACTGGTAGGTGGTAACCTATTTTCTTTAAATCAAAAATTCTTAGTGAACTTGATTTTAAAATGTTTTGATTAAATTTGGCCTGTTACTTCCTAACTGTGTAACCCTGAGCAAGTCTCTTAATAACCCCCCCTCCCCCACCTTACTGCTCTTCTGCCTTGGAACCTATACATAGTATTGATTTTAAGACAGTAGGTAAGGGTTTAACTTTTTTTTTCAAATTAACTGTAGTCAGTCAATGGATATTTACTAAAAGCCTATGTATCAACATAATATGTGTTGGGGATATCCCTTGCTCTCATTCAGTGGGGGGGGGGGGGGGAGGAGAAAACATGTCAGCAACAATGTATCAACAAGCTATAGGATAAAATGGAAATAAAGAGGGAAGGTCCTAGATATAAGGGAGATAAAGGATCAACATAATTGGTTTCCTTTGTAATTCTATATGTTTTATTTTTTGTATTTTAAAAATAGTGAAAAGGAGTCAATAGTAGACTTCACCTGTCTGACAAAGGAATTCCCGCAACAAAAATGGCTAAGAAGCCCTGAAAAATCACTACATGTATGCCAGAAGTCATCACGGAGAGCTAACAAAATCTAATTTTGAAAAAACAAAAATCAAACCAACTACCAGATAAGGAAGATAAAGGGTGATAGTTTCTAGGCCCCGTTAAAACCACAATAGGGACCCGAATGGGCAGAATCCCCAACTTGTTCTCCCCAAGGCAAGCACGAGGCCAGTCCTGCAGGGACTTGCGCAACCTGTCACACTCGAGATAGAGAATGCAAACCTGAAAGGCCAAACACCGGTTCTATTAGACTTGAGCCCTATACCCTTTGGCGGGAGGGTGGTTGGGGACCCAACCAGGGTGGTAAACTCGCTCTCGCGGATCCAGACTTTCCAGAGCTAGGAGCCAGAAAGACAGAGTACAGGGATTACCGGGCGATGCCGCAAAGCCCGCCGGGAGGGAGTGGGAAGAGAGGGCCCACGAGAAGGTGGGGGTGGGGAAGGGCACGGTCTCGGTGACCTCGAGGTCTCCGGCCATGGCGCGCCTTGGGGTGTGCGCAGACAGGCCCAAGGCATCGGCACTACATCCACAGTAGGCCTGAGCTCCCCGGGGAGCCGGCTCCATCGCATCACTGTGAGGTCATGGGCCACCAGAGAAAAAAAATACAACACAGGACAAAACTGAAACTACTGTGGGGGAGGGTTTCGTGCCCATGTCTTTTTACAAACTACATAATCCCTCCGCCGAGGGCAGCTCACTCCATCTAATCATCCTCCGCACCACCCGCCTCCAGGGCCCTGTAAGGGTTTTTTTCAGAGGATTCCCGCGACTTGACTCTCTTTGCCAGAACGCCCACATAGGGCGTCGGACTCTTCCACCGCGGGCCCCGCCCCCAGGCTCGGCTCTGCCGGAAGTGCTCTGCTGATTACTACATGCTTCTGTCCTTCCTGCAGCGGCTGGGACTGGCTGGGACCGGAACGAGATTCTTTGAGCGTGGAGGGGCCGAGAGGGAAGCATTTGCAGGGGACACGAACAGGAAGAAGCTTCCCTCCGGGAGGAGGAGCAGCCCTGGGAGAGAAACGTGAGTTGAACGTTTCATGAGGTCGCGCGACTCTCGAGCTGGAGGCCGAGCCGGAGCCGGAGCCAGCGTGGGAATGGTCCCGGTGCGCGCGAGGCGGGTGTGAGCATCAGGTGAGGGGGCTTGAGGGGCTGTTTGCCCGGGTTTGGATGGGTGAGGAGGGGAAGGCTGGGGTGGAGAGTGACCTCCTGAGCCTATGGTAGGGCGCGCCACCAGCTGGAGGCTGGGCTGAGGAGGGGGCGAGGGTGGCTCGTGTGGGTCACTGGGCAGGTTTGAGAGACCTGAGGTAAATTCTGAAGAGAAACCAGAGTTGTGTCCCTCCCCGAGGCGGGTAATGCCTTTACCCCTCAGGTTCCCCGTGGGCTGCATCTCGGCCGCGGGAGGTGGGTCTGTGCTGGACTCACCTCCATTCTGTGGTATTCCCATTCAAATCTACACTGGGAGCAGAATCGTTCCCAATGTGTCCGTGAGGCTTTTCTATGGGACCAAATTTGATGACACTACGTGCCAGCTGGGGCCAGGGGCCCAATGCTCGAAAGGAGTCCTGTCTGTCTGACTTGGAGGTTGAAGGGGGAACCAAGCTCCTGGATTTGTCCACCCACCTCTCCTTATGAACATATAAGAATGCTAATCTTTGGTTTAGCAATTTGATCAATTTGCATTAATTAATGCAATTTAAGTATCATCCCTAATTGTTGTGAGATGTTTGGGTTCTCCATTTCTAGATGTGCTCAAGGTAGGCAGAAGATCATTTAATATATAAGGATAGATCTCCGTTGTGAATTATAGATTGTGAGTCAGTTGAAGTACCTCCCAGAAATTTATTTTGTCCAACTAAGTTTAGAATTTGAGTTATCTATTATATAGCAATGAAATATATTGAACTATTCTGGCTTGCTTAATACTGGGATGGGTGGAGAGAGCTGGTATCATTTAAACTTGGATTAAAGCCAAAGTCCAAGATGATGTTTAGGAGGTGGGTTGAAATTCACTTTTGACATTGAATTATTTTAGCACATATATTTCTGAAATCTTTGCTATTCTTGGAATTTTGAGGACACCATTGAAACAGTGCTTTTCAAAGTTTGAGGACCACTAAGGATATTATTTAGGCTTCTTACCTGCATACAATCTGTACTATATTTTTTTGTTTTTTCCACATAATTTACTTATTACTTGACAAAAAAACATTAATTCCTGTATCAGAAAAAAAAAAGTACCCTTCAACCTGAGGAAGTCTTAATGCAAACAAGGGGTTGAGGAAAGGTTCTCTATATTTTTCCTCCACCTCCCATCTAAAAATTGAAAACAGAATAATTTTAAAATATGTTCCCAGCATAGTTCCAGCCATATCATTGGTTACTAGAATTAAACAATGCCTATCATCAAAATCCATTTTCTATAGTTTGCTTTTTTTTGCTAAATGATAAAGTTCCTTGTAAGGTTAAGTACTTTTTAGGATTTCTACTGTTGGAATGAGCCTGAGGGGCAAGAGAGAACTAACCCATAGCTTACAACAAGAATTGTATAACTAATGTGACCAGTGAATGTAAATTATATATATCAATTTTAGTTCAAAAATTTTTTTTCCAAATTAGGGCTTGGATAATGATTTCAAACATTTTACTTCAAGATATTGCTTAATTATCAACATATACTTAACATATAAACCTTTTCTAAAATAAAATGGCTTTTCTCAAAGTTAATTAGATTTTGACTTAACTGCCTGTTGACTTTTTTTTTCCAGGGTTCATTGAAAAATCCTTAGTGATATTGACTAAGGACATATTGACAAGTTACATAAATTAGCCAATGACTCGGAATGATGGATTCCCAGAAGATTGGAAATGGTTTGCCAGTGATTGGACAAGATACTGGTATAGGGATATCTTCACTCCACATGGTGGGGTATTTGGGAAAAGTCAGTGAGCTTGTTTTCCACTCTGTGCAAAGTTGTTTTTTTCCTTGTTTTTGATCCATTAATTAATTTGGTTTTTATTTTTACCAAATAACTTTTAAAATATAAATTATACTTTTCCACGGAAATCTTATGGCAATGGCGAAAGATTATTCTCATATTTACCTCTATTTTATTGATATGAGAAAATGTTTAGTTTAACCACACAAAACTTACCGTTTATTGGAAAAATCATGAAACCTGTTCATTGTTGATATCACTTTTTCTTTGCAAATAGAAATGATGCAGTTTTAATACAGAAGCTTTAAAAAACTACAGTAACATTCCTTTTTGGCCAACAACTTTTTAAAATCCAGATATGCATTTCATTTGCTATGTTTAAAAACTATTGCTAAGAATAACTGCTAATAATGAAAACTGAAAAGATTTTCTAATGTATTTCTACTTTCTTTGATACTAAGTAAGATTACATACATTTTACATTGTTTTTATTTCTTCTCAGAAGTGTGATTCAGCTAAAGTTACATCAGATTCATATTGTCCCGCCTGTAGAGAGAAAGGAAAGTTAAAAACTTTAAAGTCTTATCGAATCAGTTTTCAAGAATCTATCTCTTTATGTGAAGATCCACAGGTAATGAATTAGTTTTTAGAATTTTGCTAAATAGAATTCTTGAATTGTATTTGGAAGCAATAGCTAACCAAAAATCTTTGAACTTTTCTCTCTCTTTTTGTTTTTAAACCCTTACTTTCTGTCTTGGAATCAGTACTGTGTATTGATTCCAAGGCAGAAGAGTGTTAAGGGTAGGCAATGGGGGTTAAGTTACTTGCCCAGGTCACAGAGCTAGGAAGTGTCTGAGGCCATATTTGAACCCAGGACCTCCCATCTCTGGGCCCTGCTCTCCATCCACTGATCCAGCATTATTAAGGCTTACTGTGTTGTACTACTTGCTTTTGCTTCAAAGACACAAATGAAGTACCTTTTATAAATAATTTTGATAATAATTTTAAGTTTTTTAATGACCTTTGGAAACATCAATGAGAGTATGTTATTGTAATTTTATTCCTATAAATTTCACGTTCATGGACAATTGTTTCTAGGTCTCCAGTGAAGGGGGAAACCCTCACAATATGTTTTCTATCAAATGATAGTAATATTTACACACTTGTATTCCAGAAACACTACTAACAAATTGGATGAACTCCTAGGATAGTGAACCTTGAGATGAGAAAAATCATTTTGTCAAAAAGAAGAAAAAAGTAATTTTTCATCCTTTTTACTTTTATTCTGAATCATTTTTTGTCAGCTATGTACCCCACATTTTAAAAGTAGGCAAATCTTTCTTGAGAAAATATTTGGAACCATTGATCAGATCATTTGAACTAGAATTTATATTTTTTCAATATTTTCATTAAAAATTTTTTTCGTTTAACAAGTATTTTTTTTAACTCTTACCTTCTGTCTTAGAATTGATACTAAGTATTAGTTCTAAGGCAGAAGTGATGAGGAGTAGGCAATTGGGGTTAAGTGACTTGTCTGGTAGCACAACTAGGAAGTATCTGAGATCAGATTTGAATCCAGGACCTTGCATCTTTAGGCCTGGCTCTCTATCTACTAAGGCAGCCACCTACCTGCTCTATGTTTACTTTTTCTTTAAAATGAAAGTGAAAACAAAATTTTAGGAATTTGGGGTATTGATTTAGAAATTTCAAAATAATTTGCAAAATATAAATGTTCCTTAACCTAAAAATAGTTCTAAAACCTAGTCTCATACGGCCAAATACACATGAGAAAAATTTGTATCTGGAAGAAGGAAATGTAGCCTGAACCTTTTATTTATCTGAAACTTTTTTATTACATTGCCAATATTTCCTTTTAAAATACTGTTTTAGTATTTTTCTAGAAAGTGATTTAACTTACTCATTAATTTGACCAAGTATTTATTTGTTTGGTTTGCTTTCTTGTCTAATGACCAGTTATGGTTGAAAGCCCATTATTAATCCCCCTCCTATCCCTGATTATTATTATTCCCATTTTCCTGGTAGAAAACTTTAGAGAAATAATTAGTGGTTTGCTCCACTAAAATTAGTTTTAGAATTATTGGTAAATAAAAATAACTGAGGAGAAAAAGAAATGGTTTGTGTTTTAACATTTATTCAGTAAGTGTTTTTTTTTCATGTTTTTAATTTAACACTTCATTAGTGAACTGAAACATAATGGGATCTAGAAACAATTGTATAATTCTCCATTTCCCAAATTCATGGAATTTAAGATCTGGGAGATTTTCAAAAATCAAAATTTAGAAAATATTTATTGTTTTTTTTGGTGCTTCATTTGTATTTTTCATGTTTTATTGAAATTGTATTACTGCACTATAGACTATGGTAAGGACATTTTAAGTAAAACAGTTGTTCACCCTGTCAAGGTAGAAAATAAGCTGAATGTCTTTTAAGGCAATGGAAAGATGATTGATATGGGAATGGATCAACCATAGCATGTTGCCAGATTTAATTTGTGATCCAGAAATTGTGTAAAAGACATTTTCAAGGACATGTATGATCAGAAAAGGAAGTGGTCTGATTATATATCAAGAAAAGCGACAAATAGAAGTTCATATTTGTTCCTAGATACATAATACTTATGTGACCCTGGGCAAGTCATTTAGCCCTTTTTGCTTCATTTTCCTCATTTGTAAAACGAGCCAAAGAAGGAAATGGCAAACCAGTATCTTTGCCCAACAGACCCCAGATAGGGTTACCAAGGGTAGGACATAAATCAAAACAACTGAACAAGCCCATTTACCTATCCCCCAAGTCTGTCACATAAATAGGGTTTAAAAAACAACACTATTATATTACTTACTTAAAACAGGAAAGTATGTGTTTTTTTCTTCTTTATATTTCTGAATAAGACTATACAGTTAGAACTTTTAAGATTTGTAACTTCTTTGTTTTGCTTTTTGATTCTATTTTCCCCCTTAGTGCATCTATCCATTGGGTTTTAAGTCATTAGAAAACATTATAGTATCTGTTGATGTGGAAAATTACCAGCCTCCTCATAAAAAACCAAAGAGGAAGATCTTGAAAAGCAGCAGTGTTGTTTCATCTTTGGAACTAGATTCAAAAGAAAATGGAAATAGCACTTTGTTTGATGGTGAATGTATTGTGAAGAGTGAGCTTGCTCACAGACCAGATGAATATAATTTGTATAGAACTTCATCAGATTTACCTGTTGTGTTGAAAGACTGGCAGCAGAACCCAAGCAGGGCTGCTGAATCTTTGGAGCACAGTGGGATTCTGGAAGCTGAAATTGCAAACCAGGCAACTGAAGAATATCCTTCAATTGTTGGCTCCCAGACTGAGAATGTTCCAAAACTTGAAAAAAGTTCAACTAAATTGGAAGGCCTGTTGGAGAATAGATGTTTGCCATTTACTGAATCTACATGTCTTCAGTGGAGGAATGCATATTCTTTGTGTTGGTTAGACTGTATTCTCTCAGCATTAGTGCACTTGGAAGGGTTAAAAAAAGCTGTGACTGAACTATGCTCTAAAGAAGAATCTGTATTCCAGCAATTATATACAAAATATAATCAAGCGAGCATCCTTTTGACAGCTCATCATTTAAATGGAGCTAAAGGTTGGTAACTTCTTTCTTTTGTTTTTAAATGATCAATATATTGATGATTGTTCTATAGTTCTATGGAGAAAAGTAAGCCTATCAGTTACCACTTATTTAACATGCTTGGTGCTGGGTTTGTCAGTAAAAAAGTGAAGAAACTTCCTCTCCTCATTAAGATTACATTCTAATGGGGGAAAGCAACATATATAGGGAAGTGGTATCCAGGGAAAGGATAGATATTTTGGTTTAAAAGTTATAGGGATAGTGAATAGATCTATAGATCTATAGATCTATACACCCTTACTAGAAGTGATGACAGTTGACTTGGTTCAAGAATCAGAAGGGGAGTGGGGATGTGTAATGGGGGTTCCTGCATGGTGGCATGGCAGCTAGTGAATAAGTGAAGTTTGTGAGGAGGGCACCAGAGGATGAAAGGAAACGCTGGAGTCTACTCCTAGATATAGTAGATGACTGAAAGGGCTTTGATTTGTAAAGAGAGTTCAAGACTGGAAGTTTGAGGCATGAAAGAATTCAGTCATCTAGTGTTTGATTTCTGGTCTGGTCCTGGTAAAGAGGAAATGCATTCTAGATATGGAGAACAGCTTATACCAAGTAAACAGAGATAGGAGATGAAATGCTAAATATGGAAAACAACTAATAGTTCAGTTTAGCTGGAATTTAGAGTGCAAGAAGGAGGAAAATGTGAAATATGGTTGGAAGATAACTTGGGAGTCTGGCTTTAAAAGATAGTGCTAAATAATTTTTGTTGATTTTGCAATTTTGGTACTATAGTCACATCTAGATAAGGCCTTCCTTGCGAGAAAGAAAACAGTAAGCAAAACCGACACAGTGACTGAATATCTCTATATATCTATATACCTATATACATATATACATATAATTTTTTACTCATTATCCAGTGGAATGAAAGGAGGGAGATTTATTTTTCACCATGGGCCATGGTTAGTTAAGACAATATTTATGGTTGGAAATATACCCTATAGCTTTCCTTTAGCTTTATTTTCATGTTTTTGGATTATATTATTATAGTCATGTATGTTTTATTGGTTCTATACACTGCAATGTGCATCAATTCATATTTTATGACAATTATATGCCACAGTTTAAGATATTATCTAATTAATGGATATCCACTTGTTACCAGTTTCTGTTTTTACAACCAAAAAGTGCCACCGTGCATATTTAAGGATATAGAAGACTTTTTTTCCTATCTTTGTCCTTCTTGGAATACATTCCCAGTACAGGGTTCTCTGAGTCAAAGGGTGTGAACAATATGGTGACTTTTCTTGCTTAATTCCAAGTGGTTTTCCAAAATAGTTTGGACTAGTTCGTAGCTTCATGAATAGAATATTACTGCACTTATCTTAGGAGTTCATAATTTATTGTAGAGAAAATAGCCACTGAAGGTTTTTGAACATAGAAGAGACAGTCATATTTTCACATAAGACATAGAAGAATGGTTCTCAAATTTTTGGTCAAAGACCCCCTTCACACGCATTGTGGGCCTTGATGTAAGTTCTAACTATTGATATTTAATGTATTCAGAATTAAAGTATCTTAGTGTTATGAAAATAGTTTGGGCTTCAAGAACCCTCTGAAAAAGGATCTCAAGAACTCCTAGATCTGTGTAGGTCCTCCATCAGGCTGGAGGACATTTTTTGCTTGTCCCTCCCCTCTGTCCGGCAGCTCAGTGGGAGCACTTCCCCTGTCTGCTCTCTGGAGTAATGTGGGGGGCTCACAGGTGGCTTGAAAGGGCAGTTTGGGCATTCAGTCTCTAAAAGGCTCACCAGCGCTGCCCTAGGTGTCCCTGGACCTCTCTTTGAGATCCTTTGGTATAGTCAGGATAAATTGGAGAATGGAGATTGTAGGAAGCAGCGAGACCAATAAAGAAGATGTTTTGAAAGTTCTGGAGAGATGATGAGAGCTTGAACCAGGATATTAGCAAAGTGAATGGAGAGAGGAGGAAAAAGGAGAAATTTGTTGTAGAAATAGAATGGACAGGATCTAACAGTTAATTGGATATAATAGGGTTAAGAAAGAGGGGAAGATTCAAAGCTAATTCAAAGATGGTGCTGTATTCAATAAGAAAAGTAAAGTTTGGAGTAGGGACAAGTTTCAGGGAAAGGTGAATAGATCCATTTTGCTTATGGACATTCAGGTGGTAATATCCAGTCAGCAACTGGCAGTAAAGTGTTAAGACCTTAGAACTAGATACGTAGATTCAGGAGTTTTCTGCATAGAGATGTTCATTAAAACCCTTTGCAGCTGATGAGACCACTAAGAAAGAATGTATAGAGAAAAGAGGAATAGGACCCAGGACAAAGAATTAAAGAGCACATATGTGTAAGGGGTAAAGTATGGGTAATAGTCCGGTTTTGGAAACTGATAAGAAGTAGTCATACAAGTAGGTTGAGAACCAAGAGAGAAAGTAGTATCATGAAAATTTAGAGAAAAGAGAATATCTAAGAGGATTCATCAGTAGTGTTAAAATCTGTCAAGAGGAAAAAGACTGAGGAAGGACCATTAGGTTTATCAGTGATCTGAGTGGTGAAATAAGTCAAATTGCGGAGTTGGTAAGTGAGTAGGTGATGAGGAAGCAGAGGTAGTTTGTTAGATTTTTCCTAGAGTTGTTAGTAAAAGGAAACAAATACAAATATGGTCATGGAAAAGAAAAACAGGTCAAGGGAAGTGATTTTTTTTTTAAAGCATCAGGGAGATCTTAGTACTGTTAAAGGCAACAGGAGTCATTAGGGAGAGAGTGAAAGTGTGTGTGTGTGTGTGTGTGTGTGTGTGTGTGTGTGTGTGTGTGTGACAGAGAGAGAGACAGAGAGAGAGAGAAAAGAAGATTGAATCTGGAGGATTTGGCAAGTCACTTAATATCATGAGACTTCAGTTTTCTCCTCTGTAAAATGAGTAGGATGAGCTGGCTTCTGATTCTCTTAAGAGGGAAAAGCAGTCTTCTTTCTCAGACTGGCACAAAGGATAAGAGTAACCTGGTGAAGCTGAAGAGAAAGGCTTGAGATAGAGGAGAGAAAAAGGAGTTTAGAAGATGGCTTCCATTTTCTTTGTGAAGTAGGAGATAAGGTGGCTTGAGAGTGAAGGGCTAAGGGTAGTGTAGAGGGGCTTGAGGAGAGAGGAAATGGTTTAAAATCAACTATTTTCACCAACAAGCATTTGTTAGTTACCTACTCTGTGCTAAATTCTAGAAATGCGAAAATGAAAAGGACAGAAAAAAATCTGCTTTCAAGTTTATATTCTTTTGAAGGAGACATGAATTTTTGTCATTAAATACAAAATAAACGGGAGGGAGGGCAATATCACTTAGGAGATCCGGGAAGGGAAAGTATAACATGTTACTTGAGCTGCATCTTGAAGGAAGTGAGCTTTCTATGTGGTTATTAGGAGCAACTACATTCCAGGCATGGGGATGAACAAAGCAAAGGTATGGAGATATGGAGTATCATATATGAGGAATAGTTAGAAGGTCAATTTGACAGGACCATAGAGTTCAAGAGTGAGTAATGAGGCTGGAAAGATAGGTTGGAGTTATGTTGTAAAGGGCTTTAAAAGCCAAACAGTTGTTAGTATTTTATCTTAGAAAACATTGGAGTTTGGATAGGGGAGTGATCTGATTAAAAGAAAATTGTTTTTGACAGCTATGTATAGAATGGACTGACATAGGGGAGATTTGAGGCAGGGAGATCAGTAAGAAGCCATACAATGGTCCAGGTGAGAGGTAATGAGAGTTAGAGCTAAGGATCTGAGGTGGTAGCTCTCTGAAGAGTGAGGAAGACATAGAGGTAGAAAAAGAAAGATCTGGCAGATGTATGGGGTGAGAGAAAGTGAGAAGTCAAGGTAAATATAGAGGTTACCATTCTGGGAGTTTGGATTGGCAGTGCTCACTTCAGAACTAGGAAGGAAAGGAAATAGACCTTTCCTAAGTGCCTATTATGTGCTATATATTCTACTAAGAGACTGTTCCACACATGGGGATATACAGTGCAAAGGCATGGAGATAGATGAGTTAGAGAAATGTGTGAGGAAACAGCTCAGTCACGCCAATTTGATTGGACCATGGAGTTCAGGAAAGGGAACAAATAGCTTTATGGATATCCTACTCGAGCCTCACAACATTCATGGGAGATAGATGCTATTATTTTCTTCATTTTAAGACTGAAGTTACCAAGGCAGTCAGAGGGTAAGTGACTTGCTCAGGGTCACATTGCTAGTAAGGGTCTGAGATCATATTTGAACTCAGGTCTTGATACTAAGTCAGTTGTAGTTGTTCTATCTACTCTGCCACCTAGCTGCTCCTGGAGTCAGATCATCTTTAACCTTTAGTAAAGCAGATAAGATCATCCAAGCAAAGGTTTGAGAACTTTTGAGTATTTTGGATTGTCAGTTATTTTATTTAGGAGTAATATTGAAAGTTTTTTTATTTTATTTATTTATTTTTTTAATAAACCCTTACCTTCCATCTTAGAATCAATACTTGTGTATTGGTTCTAAGGCAGAAGAGCAGTAAGGCCTAGGCAATAGGTGTCAAGTGACTTGCCCAAGGTCATAGAACTAGGAAGTGTTTGAGGCCAGATTTGAACCCAGAACCTCCTGTCTCTGGGCCTGGCTCTCAATTCCCTCAGCTACCCAGCTGCACCCATATTGAAAGGTTTAAAATAAATTAGGGTAAGGTCAAGGACAGAGAGGAAGGAGAGACCAGAGGATAGGAATTTGAATGGTCTGGGACTTAGCTAGATAGATTTGAAAGCCTTATGGTAAATCACTACCTTTGATGGGCAACCATTCTATGGTTTTAAACCTGCTTAACTGTGTGCTCTTAGCTCCCATCCTGCTTCTTCACAAGAGACTTCTAGAAGCCTTGCTAAAATCCATATGTGCTAGGTTCATGGCATTCCCCAACTTACTACTTTAGTGAAATTATTAAGTCTGAATTAAAAAGTTTTGTTGTTTTCCACTTTTTTACATCACCTATATTTGCCAATAGATTTCTTCCTTCACACACCTCTCAGAGAGCTATTCCTTATAGTAGAAAATAAGAGAAAATAAGCAATTAAATTTAACCAATACATCAAAATTATTCAACTTTCCTTTGTTTTCAATAAGTGAAGTTCCCTTCACCCCCTCTGCTATGTTTGAATGTTCTTACATTTCCCAGTTATGAGAAATACAGGTTCCACCCACTTTTTTCCTTCTCTGTCCACTAATGGATTACTTCTTCTAACCCACTTACTCTGCCCCTACCACCCACAGTTTTAAAACTCAGAATAAAATCAGTCCATACCACCACCCTCCCTCTTTTTCTTATGTAACTCTCATCTTGATAGTTATTCCTGAATTCCAGGATTTTTTTTAACATGAGAACACTGGATTTTGTCTATAATATTTCTGAGATTTTCCTTTTGGGGTTTCTTTCAGAAAGTGATCAGTGGATTCTATCTTTATTTTACCTGTTTTCCTTCTTGATATCTTGAAATATAGTATTCAAGTTTTTTTTAATCATAGTTTTCAAGGAGTGCATTGACTCATAAATTATCCCTCCTTAACTTCTTTTCTAGGTCTATTTTTTATATTAATTATCTTAGGTTTTCTTCTTTTTTATCAAACTTGATTTTGTTCTTATTCTCCTTTACTTTTCTCCAGTGCTTTATTTTTTATATCTTGCTTTATTTCTTTCAAGTATTCATGTAAGTTCTTATGGAAAAGAACTTTTTTCCCCTTTTAGTTTCTGCTTACAGCTTTTTCATTTTAATTTTTTGCTTATTATACACTTAAATTCGCAATAATTTTTAATGCTTTTTTTGTTGCTGTTTTGTTTTTTAAAAATTTACTCATGTTTCCATCCAAATTGGTGCTTTGTGCCAGGACTATAATAGTTTTATTGGGGGTGCTAATGCATGGAGGGGTGTTAGGAAAGGTTTTATGTACAAGATGGTGCTTGAGCTTTGGATTCTCTGAGGTAGAGGTAAGAAGAGAGTGCAATCTAGGACTGAGGGGTGGTCTCCATATGAAGTAATGGGGAAAAGAAAGTGTTGACTATGAGGAAGAAATGAAAAGGCCAATTTGACTATATCATAGAAAGAAAGAAGAATATCCAAGTTGGGCTTAGGTTGTATAGAGTTTTAAAAGCTAAACTTGACTTTATATTTTATCCTAGAGACAATAAATAGAATGACATGTAATTAGATCTGTGGAAATTTACTTTGGCAGCAGTATATAGGATGGGCTAGAGAGGGAAGAGACTTGATAGGCAATCAGGTAGGAGGTTCTAGTGATAATCTAGACAAAAGGTGATGAGGGCCTGAACTATCATGGAAAGTGTGTCAGTGAGTAGAAAGGAATGGTATGTGAAAGATGTTGTTAATGTAGAAATGACAAGATTTGGCAGCTGATTGACTATGTAGGGTAAGTAAAGAAGAGTGAGGACTCCAGCATAATGCTGAAATTACAAATTTTTGAAACTAGATATGCATGCCAATGTGGGAATCATCTGTGTAGTCGAGGCAACAAGCATTTATTAAATAAATGCTTTCTGTGTGCTAAGCCCTGTGCTAAATCTTGGAGATATGAATACAGACAAAAAGACAGCCTTTGGCCTCAAGGAGCCTACATTCTAATTGAGCTAGAGAAGTTGAGCTGAAAATAGGGGTTAGGAGGAAAAGAAGGTAATCTTGGACATCTGCATAGAGATAATTGATCTGTGATGATAAAAGGGAGTGTGGATATATATATATATATATATATATATAGATAGATAGATAGATAGATAGATAGATATAGATATAAATAAGAAGACCCTTGGCAGAGCTTTAGGAGACACCCACATTTAGTGGGCATGACGTGGATGAATCTAGCAAGGGAGATTGAGAAGTATCACAAAATCCAGAAAGGTATTGACTATCCAGTCAATTGTTAAACATTTGTTAAATACTTGCTATATGCCAGGTACTGGGCCTAAACACTGGAGATATAAAGGCAAAAGATAGTCTCTGCTCAGTTTTTTTCAATGAAGTATGATATAAGGTCTTCTGAGAGTGTGGTATTTCGTGGGAGACTTGAAAACAGGGTGAGAAAGTTTGGAACTCTTAACTATTAGGTAAAATATCAAAAAGATCAGGGTTGAGTATTGTTGCCTATGCTGTGAGGGCCTACCTGAGATTAGAAATTTGTCTTGGGGCTTTAAACGAATGCCTGCCCTTTGATCCAGCCATACCACTGCTGGGTTTGTACCCCCAAAGAGATAATAAGGAAAAAGACCTGTACAAAATTATTTGTAGCTGTGCTCTTTGTGGTGGCAAAAAAATTGGAAAATGAGGGTATGTTCATCAATTGGGGAATGGCTGAACAAATTGTGGTATATGTTGGTGATGGAATACTATTGTGCTGAAAGGAATAAAGAAATGAAGGAATTCCATGTGAACTGGAAAGACCTCCAGGAATTGATGCAGAGTGAAAGAAGCAGAACCAGGAGAACATTGTACACAAAGACAGATACATTATGGCACAATCAAATGTAATGGACTTCTCCGCTAGCAGTAATGCAATGACCCAGGACAATACAGAGGAACTTGTGAGAAAGAACGTTATCCATATCCAGAGAAAGAACTATGGGACCAGAAATGAATTACAATCTATCTAGATTATCACATAGTCCGATAGGAATATGATTGAGGTTTTGATGTTAAAGGATCACTCTACTGCAATTATGAATAACATAGAAATAGAAAATAACATAGAAATTAAACAGTGATACATGTATAACCCAGTGGAACTGCTTGTCGACTTTGGGAGGGCGGGGAGTGGGAGAGGGAGGAGATTATGAATCATGTAACTTTGGAAAAATATTCTAAATAAAAATTAAAAAAAATTTTTTTTTGTCTTAGGCCCAGTGAGCACAGTTTGCTTATTTCCCTCAGCTGCATTCAATAGCACATATGAATAGAATGAAGGAGGTAGATGAAAAGGAGTAATCCAAAGTTTAGGTTTGGCGAGGTATTATGGGTGATGGGATAAGGAAACAAGAGTAGCATGGGTCACTAAAGCATTAGGGTCCCTGTAGTTCATATATTGACATATTAATAATATCTATGTTTTGTTGTATTTTTAATTTTTATTTAATTTATTGTTTATTTTATTTCATATTTCCCAGTTAACCAGATTAAAATCTGGTTCAAGGTATACTCCAGACTACATGTTGTGCACTACATGTGACTATGATTAATTCAAACGGCACTTGCTTGCAGTTTACAGTTTTTGAGGATTGTTTCAGGACACTGAGGAGATTAAATGATATACCCACTCAGAGCCAGGCTGTTTCTGAGACATAACTTATATTGAGATATTTGTGACACTGAGGCAGAATATCTGTCCACTATAAAATGCTGTCTCTTCAATTTGTGGGTAATATTTTTAAAATACTGGTGGGAAAGACAGACTAATAAGAACCTTACAAAATACTAATGTAGACTATTTAATTTTACTTTCAGATGAAAGTTGTACAAAGAATGTTTCAGATAGACTTCGAAAGGCTGAGACTCATCTCAATGAAGTCAGAAACAAAATTTTTGCTAAGCTTCAACCAAAACTTCATTGTAAGTTAGGTAAGTAATTTGCTGTGATGAATTATTACCAGAGACTTCAAGTGTTCTGCTTTTTGTAGTTGAAAAGAGTTTCTTTAGAATAATAGTCTCCAAACTTTAAAATTATGTAAAAATTTTGAGCATTGCACTTATAAAATATAAAAATTGTAATTAAAATGGATGAGATAAATATATAATTTTATTAATGATATAAAAACCTTTCTGCATTCATTGAAAACATTAAAAATACTAATGGAATATAGTACTAAGAATTACTACTAATATTTTTGTGGAAACTGGTTAAATATGTTAGATTGTTTTGGGAAAAATCTTTTGTGTATCTAGGTTAAGACCTTGTTTTTTGGAGACTAGATCTTCCTATTTCATCCAGGCTCAAAGTGCAGTGCAGTGGCCGCTCACGGATGATTCCCTAACCCCCATTGCTAATAAGCCCGCATTTTAATCTGCTCCATTTCCATGTAGGCTGGTTCAGCACTCTTTAGGCAACCCCTGGTGACTTTTCATGATTAGGGCTTCCCTTTGTGCTTCCCTTACTGTGGGATACCTGACTAATTATTCAGTTAGTTTGATCTGTATAGTTTGCCAGGCAGATACATTTTTTTTAAAGATACTTTTCTGAAAGATAAAATACAACAATCAAATATTGTAGATTGTAACTGTCAATGATGCCCAAATCAAGCAGGGATGAGGGGTAGAATAGGGGTATTAGGTACCATGACCTACAGACTCACTTCTCCAACAGAATGTCCCATAGATATCTTAAACTCAACATGTCCAAAACTGAATAATTTTTATTTCTCTCCCAAATTTCTTTTCTTCCTAAATCCCACTATTGAGGACACCACCATATTCCCAATGGCCAAAGTTAAAAATTTAGGTATCATCCTTGACTCCTCATTCTCTCTTCTTCCCCATGCCCAATATGTTGTCAAGTCTGTTGGTCTACCTTCATAAACATCTCTTCTCTTGACATTGTTCACTTTTTCATACCTGGACTAGTATAATAGCCTTGTCTTCCTGCCTCAAGTGTCTTGCCAGTTCATTTTATTGTCCACCCAGCTGTCAGATTGATCTAAACTCTGTTAACCCTCTATCACTTCCAGGATCAAATATAAAATCTTTCTTTGGTGTTCAGAGCCATCCTGCTTTGTAGGTGGGGTCCCCTCCCCCAAACTTTATGGATTTTTTATACCTCACTGTCTCCCTCCCCTCCAAAATGACACTCTGGCTTCATTTTACCTGTATGTCTCTCCTCTGTGTCTGGAATTTTCTTTCTCCACTGCCTCGTGGTTTCCTTGGTTTCTTTCATGCTGCAGCTAAAATTCCAATTTTTATACAAAAAGCCTTTCCTGATCTTCAGTGCTTGTGTGTTCTTTCTTTGTATTATCCAGTGTATCTTATATATATGTGTGTATATATATATCTTATGTTGTTGTATGAATGTCATATCTGTCATTAGAGCCCCATGGAGAGCTGAATATAAAAGGGAAATTGAAAGCTTTACTCCTAGTTAGCCCATTTACTGATCTTAGAACTGAAAGACAGCAATTTATTTTCAAAACTTTCCTTATTTTGGTTTATAATTTTATAACCCCTTCATTTCCACATGTATGTGCCGTGTGTGTGTGTGTGTGTGTGTGTGTGTGTGTGTGTGTGTGTGTGTGCGCGCGCGCCCTTATAATAGAGGATAACAGAAAATGAGGTGAGGAAAGGGGAAATCTCAGCAATGCAATAAAACTTCCTCACATCAGTGGAATCTGATAGTCTATACACTTTTATGTACTTTGATATACTCCTAACTCAGCACAGGTAGGTGGCAGGTGCATTTTCTCTAATTTTCTTCATGGCCAAGCTTGACAATTATAATCAGTTTTCTTTTAAAAGACACTAACCTAGGGGGCAGCTGGGTAGCTCAGTGGTGTTGAGAGTCAGGCCTAGAGACAGGAGGTCCTAGGTTCAAACCCGGCCTCAGCCACTTCCCAGCTGTGTGATCCTGGGCAAGTCACTTGACCCCCATTGCCCACCCTTACTAATCTTCCACCTATGAGACAATACACCGAAGTACAAGGGTTTAAAAAAAAAAGACACTAACCTTATTTGATGATCTTTACCAACACTATAAAATTCTTGAAATTAATTCCACTAGGACAGAATTAGATTTTAGCTAGTGGGACTAGGAGTCAAGAGAGAAGTTGTGATCTAAGTTCTAGCAAGTTTTTTTTAACAACTTTGGACTTCAGGGTAAGATACTCAAGATCTCTTCTAGTTCTTAAATTCTTTTGATTCTTTTTCAGGTTATTTTATTTCAAAGTCTATAGCTAAAATCATTTATGGTAAAACAAAGTCGTTAATAATAAATAATCTTGGATTAAACTTGAATCCTAAATAGCTTAGGTTTTCCTTCATTCCTCAAAGAAAAGTATTGCCTTCCCTTTGCTTCCTTCCTCTTCTTCCTGACCCCCTATCTTATTTATCCTTTTAAAACAAGTTGTCACAATAATCTTCCATTGGAGGGGGGAAAGATAGTAAATTATGTAACCTTTAGCTAGAAAATTGTGGGAGTAGGTGAGTGAGGGGAGGGAATTACATTTCTTTTTCCATTCTAAAATTAGGTGTGCAACCATATTTAGTAGGATGACAATTTTATTATTAAATAAAATAAAACTAATGTTCTTTAATGTTACTTGATTATGTTTAAAAGTCTGTCCCCCAAGAGTACTTTATTTTCCCTCCTTTTTGAAGGTAATATGGAAAGTCCTGTGTTTGCATTTCCCTTGCTTCTACAAATGGAACCTCTCATCGAAACACTCTTCATGTCATCTTTTTCTTGGAACTTTGAGTGTTCTCAGTGTGGAAACAAATATCAACAGAGGTTAGATATTTTTATTGAAATTATTTAAAAACTTTTGCTTTGCAAGTATGTCAGACACACAAAATTTGAATAGTCTTTACTTGTACGGTATTGCTCTGAGTCCCAAACACCCGAAGGCACAGTTTTTTATTCTTACTCAGATTGTGTGCTTGTCTCTTTAAATCTGGTGTCTTGAATTTGGACAAGAAAGGGATTACCTGTGGTTTTGAGGGAATTGAGTGATTTACTTACTGGTTGGCAAATGTTTGAAAAGAGATGCATAGAACATCTAATGTTTGTAGTTTCCCTGGATTTTCTGCTCAATAAGAAATAATAATTCCTTAAAAACATACACACTTGGTTTCACTCGTGGTTAAGGAAAGCCCTTTTAATAATTCACATTTACTTAGCACTATTAAGTCTTGCAAAGCCTTTTATGTACACTATCTCATTTGAGTTTCATGACAAGTAGGCCCCCTACTTATTATCCCTGTAATCAAATGAGGGAATGAAGGCCCAGAGAAGTTGACTGACTTGCCTATGCCACAGGAGATGTGGGAGTCTTTTTCACTCCCAGTCTGGTATTCTGCCCACACCACTATGAGATCTTTAAACTGCCAATTACTGCCTCTGAGAGAAGGGAAATTAATTTCAGGGTCATAGGATTTGACAGATAATATCAATAGTTACTTATATTTTCTCATTCCTTCCCTCAGTCCCATTGAAGACTTACCATCCACCATGGCCATCTTCTTTTCCCTTTCCTGACAGAAGTGGTAAAGTGAACTATGAGCTGTCCCAGCTTTGAAACCCCTAGGTGAGATGGTCATATTACTACCCTGAGTCTGGCACCTGGGAATGAGCATGGGAAAAGGCATTTCCATTATTTTTGAATCCCATAAAATCACCATGAATATCTTTTTTACTTAATTAACTGGGATTGGGGAAGGAAAGGATTCAATTCATATTATGCCTGTGCCTTCTCCCTTTCTGGAAGGAGAGAGAAGTTGATCAGCAGTTTGGAAGTCTAAAGTTAAGAATAAACTTCTTTGTATAATGGAAGGAGGATTAGATTTGGAGTCACATGATATGAGTTCTTCTGACCTGTGTGACCTTGGGGCAAGTTACTCAATCTCTATCTATAAAATGAAAGATTTGGTTAATGGTGATCTCTTTAGGTTTTAGCTCTTTTCTTTGATCCTTATGTTTACTTAGTGAACTAGAAAATGTTAATGTTGGATGTATAAGTGGAAAGGTTTTTGAGGAAAGAAGTTTGATTTGACTTTTTCCATTATCTTAATTTTTTCTAATAGCTGTTTCAGATGTAAACGAGACTAATATCTTTATAGCTAGAAAATAGTTTGCTTACTCTCTTTTATTAAAGGGAAAATAAAGAAGGAACTGTAGCTGTGAGGCTGCCAAATAGCAGTTGTGGGTAAAGCTAGACAATAGTAAATTCTTATATCATTTAACTACCAAAGTGGCTAAACAATTAAAATAAAAGTAAAAATACCATTAATACATAGGATTGAGACTATTTTGTATAAACAAGCAAATGAGATATAAGTTCCTTGGTATTCTGCCTTTTTGCATTCGAGATTTTCTTTTCTAAGGCAGTTTGATTTAAAACCACAGTGATGGTTATCTTATACAGTAGCATTTATAGGATCACTTAAAATGACCTTATTACTAAAAACTGAGAGGCCTCTGTAATGGAAGAAATCACTAAGAATTGTTTTCTATTAAAGTCTTTTGTAGTATCCACCTAGATTTGATGCCAAATTAAATTACTTCTTTTTTCCCCCTTTCTACTTTTTTTAGGAGCAAAACTAAAATAAGAAAGGAAGAAAAGGCAAAGGATGAAAAAGCTAAAAGTGGAGTTAGCAGGTCTACAAATTTTTCTGAGCATATTTATTACAGCTAAAAAAGTTGGAATAGCTATGCCCACTCTAGAGGAAATATTTAACAGCAAGAAAATTCATTTATTTGTTGTTTCTGTTAAATATTCTATTTTTAACATTAATTCTCTAAAGCTTTATTTAGGAACTACCAGTGCATCAAAGTAATTTTCATTTTGATATTTTGATGTGAAATACAAAAAACCTCCAAAACATTTTACCAATTAGCCTTCAGAATTTAAAGACTAAGAGAAACAATAGTTCATATACTTGGTAAATTTCTCTTGTTCAAGACATCCCAAGCACCTAAAGCACAATTTCGTAGTCTTAAAGTTATATTTACTCAGAATGTTTGCCTCTTTAAATAGCTCACATTTAAAAAAAACCCCAATAAAACATAACTTTCTAAGCTTTCTATTTTTAATATTTTAGGGTCTAACCCATTTATGATACTTGATCACTGTTAAACATTGTTGTAATTAAACCCAAGTTTCTTAGGTAGATTTTTTTTTTAAAAATAAGGTTATGTTTTGGTGGATATGTTTGAGGCAACGAAGTGGTTCAGTGGGTAGAGTACTAGGGCTGGAGCCAGACAGACCTGAATTCAAATTTGGCCTCTGACACTAGCTAGCTGTGTGCCCTGGGCAAGTCACTTAATCTCTGCCTCAGCTACCTCAACTGTAAAATAGGGGTCAGTCATCACAATGTCTATCTTCCAGAATTGTTCTGAAGGTCAAATGTGATAATAACCATAAAGTGCTTAATAGTGCCTGGCACTTAATAGGAGGTGCTTAGGAAATGCTTATTCCTGCCTTCTTCCTATTGAAGTAATGTGTTAAATAACATACAGTTTAAAAAAATCTTTTTTTTTTTCCAAAAACCTGTTACTGTGGTATGTTTTGATAAAATGTATTTTTTTTAAATTTCCCTATTTAAGTTTAATGTAGATCTCAGGTGATCTCAGGTGATACATGATAAGCTTTCATTTTAAAGTGTGACCAAGGAAATGGAACAACTTGTTTATTTTTATTAATCCATAATTCCAACTAATTTTTTGTTCTCTTAAGTGAGCCATATTTTTCTTTAAAAATTTTTGAACTTTTTCTGACATGTACTAATTCATCCCTTCTTAGGCAGCCTGGTGAGTCCCTGTTCTTTGGAGCTCAGTTTCCCTCAGCAGGGATTATAGGCATGTGTCTCCACACCTGACTAATTTTAATTTTTATATTATTAAAAATTATCACTTTCAAAGCTAATGTGAACACAAATATGCCACATTTTTAAAGATTTTAATTATTTTGAAAAATGTCCCTTAATTAAAAAAAAAGTTTTGAGCTTTCAAAATGAATGAAAACTATATAAATAAAACAATAGCAAAAGCCAAAGGATCACAAAAATGTATTTATATCTCTAGGTGTTCAAAGAATCTGGTAACCTTCACAAATGTATTACCTGAGTGGCATCCACTTGATGCTGTCCATTTTGGTCCATGTAATAATTGTAAAAGTAACTTACAAAGAAGAAGAATGGTCTTGGAAAAGTAAGTTTGATTTTTTTTTTTTTCAAATTTTGAATGTAAAATGTATGTGGATATAAATAAGTATTTTAAAATGTGAAGTATTAAACCATCCATAAACATAATAATACTATTTTTTATTAGAATTTGTTTTAATTGATAGAATTGCAATATTATTAGAGGATAAAATGTGATTTATAATTGTCATCAATGGAACCTGGACCTGACAAGTCCTCCTGTTTATTTTCCACATAGCATAAGGAGCTAGTGGAGACCCAGTTTGTGCCCCTGTTTGACCCCTTCCTCCTAAGAGGAATTAGAGCTAGTGTGATCTTTTGTATGCCCTTAATATAAAAATCCTAATGTACTAGCTTGATTTTTGAAACTGGAATCTTTAAATTAGTGTTTTACTTTCAACTTTGACTTTCGGAATGGATCTTCATAAAGTCTTATGGTTGTTTTATAACTTTTAATAATTAGATTTATAGAATTGATAGATAAAAATCTAAGTGTCAATTAAAGACCAAATTACATCTTTTGGAAGTATTAAAAGCCGTACATATATTTTAATATAGCATCAAAGTAACGATCCCTTATGATATTTCTCACCTCTTCTTAATTCTTCTACCTCTCTTCTTTACTGACTTCTGAGCTCCTTAATATAGGCATTTCTCAAACCCCTACTCTCATTGCTTTATCTCCTTTTCTTTAGTCATCTCTTTCCATTTCTACAGCTTTAGCTGAATAACTAAATGCAAATCCCCAGGCTTGGCCTCTTGTTTTCAACTTGCAATTTCTTTCTTTCTTTTTTTTTTTTTTTAAACCCTTAACTTCTGTGTATTTGCTCCTTGGTGGAAGAGTGGTAAGGGTGGGCAATGGGGGTCAAGTGACTTGCCCAGGGTCACACAGCTGGGCAGTGTCTGAGGCCGGAACCTAGGACCTCCCATCTCTAGGTCTGACTCTCAATCCACTGAGCTACCCAACTGCCCCCGCAACTTGCAATTTCTAATTGCTCACTCTTATCCTAAGTTCAAATGCCTGTCTCTGGCAGGATATGTTGTTGGTCTCTCCAGTAACATGTCTAAAATTGGATGACATCTTTTCTTCTGAAGCAGGGGTCAGCAACCTTTTTGGCCGTGAGAGCCATAAACACCACATTTTTTAAATGTAATTTCGTGAGAGCCGTACAGTGCTCACAGTGCTGCTCCTGTAAAAAAATTGACTTTATGGCTCCTGCAGAAAGAGCCATATCTGGCCCTCAAAAGAGCCAGATGTGGCTCGAGAGCCATACATTGCCGACGCGACCCCTGTTCTGAAGTCTGTTTTTCCTTATTTTTCCCATACTCATAACTGCATTATTACCTTTCTTTAGTTCCTACTTCTTCTTTACTCTCATAGTAACCATATATCATCAAATTTACTTTTACCAGACCCTTCTCATCTTTTTACTTCTTTCTCTTCACGCCTATTCCTACCATTTCAGTTTTTTAGCTCCCTATGAAAAAAAGAGAAGTAAGTTCCTATGCATGTCAGATCTTCGAACAAAAGCAATATTGTAGGAGGTGATGACTTGTCTATTTGGATTAGAGGGCTTTATAAAGCCCATTTCTAGAATTCTGTGATTCTGATGGTTGTTGCTGTTCTTGTCCTGAACTGTAAGAAGAATTGAAATTGTAGGGAATAATACCCAGGGGATTGAGGAAAAGAAAAGGTGAAAAGGAGTTGGGGTGAGGAGAAGGCTTCTGTTTGTGACACTCAAGCTTCCAGAAAAACACTAGAATTCAGCTTTGCTTTATTTCATCCTATCTTAGGCACTGGATACTTAGGTTACTACTTAGTGACAATAGGGTAAGAACTAATAGTGACTTTAAAATCTAGAAAATGAGTATCATTAAATCTACCTTCTACCTCTTTGGATATATAAATCATTTCCTAGAATAGGAACTATTTCTTTATCACTTTTTGCTGGATTATTATGTTAGTTTCCTAATTCATTACCTGGCATCAAGTTTCTGCCCTCTGCAGTCCATTTTCCACAGAAGATGCATCTGATTTTCAGAGTTTGAAGGTCTGGATGCTCACTAAACTTCCCTATTTAGCATTTATTCATCCAAGTAATTTTCCAGTTTCATTGTATATTACTCTGCTTCATACACTGTGGTCCTGCCAAACTGGCCTTTTTGCCGTTCCCTCAAACGTGATACTCTTTTATCTCTCCTCTCTGTTTTTGCAAAGGCTAGAATATACTTCTTGACCATCACCTCTAAGAATCTTTCTTTCAAAACTTAACTCAAGTAACTTCTCTTACATGAGGCCTTACCTGATCCACCAGTTTTGTATTTATTTCTCTGTACACGTTGTCTCCCTTCTTAAATAAAACATAAGCTCCTTTGGTCTGGGATTACACAGTGCCTGGCACATAGAACATATTTAATAAATGTTTACTGATTGACACATTTTCTGCATCCTAAGCTTTTTTTTCTAATCTCCAATCCAAGTTAAAATTTAAAAATTGTAGAAAATTAGGATGACTTCTGAGTCTTCCTACAAACTTTTTAATTGAATTTACTTTATTTCATTAGTTAAAAGAAGTTCAGAAAAGAATGTTAAGTGAATAGAGACTAGGTTCTAATTTTTTTGAGTGTGAACAGAGGTTTTAAAAGAGGTTTCAGCATCCAGCTTGTAGATACCTTCAGTTAAGCATTAGTAAGGTATGGGATGACTCTTTGACTAACTGGATATAATGAGAAGTTGAGAGTTAGGGGCTAAAGGCTTAGAGAGAAACACATCCTTAATTTTGTAATAATAAAAAATGAGGATAATAGGACCTAATGTCCAGAATTATGCTGTATAGGCAGATTTTTAGGAATATATTTCTTCTGCATATTCAGGGACACATAATTTGAAGATTTGGTTGCTCTCTAAATGAATGCACAATTGGGAATAATTCATAATAATTATGTGATTAATCAGAAATGTTAAGAAACACCACGAAGTTCATTTTAGCTGAACATCTTGAAAAACTTGAGTTTTGACAGCTTTTGAAAAATTAGTAGAGGGGATACTTGACAGTTTTCTTTTGCTGAAAAAGGATTCATTTCATTCATTCACGCATAATAATCCTTAGACTATTTAAATAATTTTTTTCAGAAATAGTAAAGATAAAAATTTTAAATTAATAGGAACTGTCGTTTCCAAGAAATTATTTTAGTGTTTTTTTTTCTCCATCCGTTCTCTTGTTTTTGCAAGTTGAACTCTTCCTCCAAACATAATTTTACAGAATTTCAGGTTTGAAAGGAATTCTAGGCCATTTAGTTTAATTAGTAAATAAACAAAAATCCTCTCTAAAACACACCCAACATGTGGTCCTCAAGCCTTTACTTTAAGATCTTCAGTGAAGGATGGGTTTCTCCCTAGATAGCCCATTCCACTATTGGTTAGCTCTGATTGTTGAGAGCTATTCAAAATTTTTCATCATTCTTTCCCATCTGGCCTCACTTTCCTCCTTTTAATTATGACATTCCAATTAACAGGTTCAGCTTCTCTTTATCTTCCTTCCTTAAATCTCCTTCCCCTTAACCATTCATTGCTTTCCAAAACCCATTCATGAATACTTCATCTTCTTCATACCAAATCACTTACTATTGAATGCTATTTCATGCATGTTCTCTTATACAATTAAAAAAAAATCACAACATAACCACACTAATTTGCATTCATGTTAGCTCTGGAAAGTTAATATTATCATAGTTGTTAAATTATTATAGTTATTCTACATCAAGCCTAGATTTACTTTTTTACATTATTCCAATATTCTAATTCATCTTCCATGAGACATTTCTTCAGATATCTGAAAATGGTTATTATGTCCTCATGTCTTCACTAAGTTAAACATCTTTAGTTGTTTTAGCTCATCCTCACCTTCACTGTCCTGATTGTCTTTCTTTAGGTATTCTGTAGCTCACCAATAGCCTTGCTAAAATGTTGTTCCTAAAATTAAATATAATATTCTGAATGAAACTACAAAGTCTCTTGTTTTTTTGTTTCAGTTCTCTTCAATTCTTTGTTTGCAGATACTGGAGTAGTTTGCTATTTCCTTCTCCAGTTTGTTTTACGAATGAGGAAACTGGCAAATAGGGTTAAGTGATTTGTCCAGGGTCATGCAACCAGTAAATGTCAGAGGCCAGGTTTGACCTTGAGGAAGATGAGTCTTTTAGACTCCAGGCTTGGTGCTCTATCTATTGTGGCACCAGCTGCCCTTGACCTGGATGCCATTAATAAAGCCTAAGATTATACCAAATTGGCATATCTTTAAAAAAAAGTTTTATTAATTTTTTAAAAATCATACTTCAATTTTAGGCCTTGCACATGTCCTTTCTCCTTCACCTCTAAGCAGTAAACCCAACCTTGTAACAAAAACTATTAAGCAAGACCAGTTCACATATGGTGACCTATTGTATGATGATCTACCTGTAGTATTCCCAATTCTCTACCATGAAAAGGGGAAGTATGTTTTATAATCTGTTTGTCAAAGCAAATATTTTTTTTTTTTTTTTTTAATTTTTTAAACCCTTAACTTTTGTGTATTGACTTATAGGTGGAAGAGTGGTAAGGGTAGGCAATGGGGGTCAAGTGACTTGCCCAGGGTCACACAGCCGGGAAGTGTCTGAGGCCGGATCTGAACCTAGGACCTCCCGTCTCTAGGCCCGGCTCTCAATCCACTGAGCTACCCAGCTGCCCCCTGTCAAAGCAAATATTGGGCATTATAGGGGGCTGTGTTTGGCTTCCTGTTAGTGTTTTTTCTCCTTTATATTATTGTTGTCATGTATATTGTTCTCATAATTCTTTTTATTTTACTCTGCATCAGTTCATTTTATTTGAATTCCTTATATTTGAAAATGATTTCTATTTTCTTAAACTTCCAGTTAGAACAACTAATTAGGGGAAATCTCAGAGAAAAAATTTTGAAGGTCTTGAGTTTGATTACACAGGTGGTGTGGCTACTTAGACATTTCCTTATCAGACATAATGAATATATTTTTCAAAGCAATTTTTGATTAATGGACTGTGATAGAACCTTATTGCATGATAGCTTCTAACTGTGAGTGATAACTTCTGAGGAGGGGTTTGTGTTACATACTTTTTAGAGAGTTCTTCAATTCTAATTAAGAAATGCATCTGGAGGGTCTCAAAAATTAGTGCTTCAATATGTTAGCAGTCAGCCTTGAAAATGAATTGTATGTGACTTGTTAGCTTCAGACTATCTTTGTATAACAAGACATATGGTATTATTTGTTTGACTTCTCTTTTCTGTTTCCCTCTAGAGTATCTTCAGTATTCATGCTGCACTTTGTAGAAGGCTTGCCTTCTAATGACTTGCAGTTCTATTCATTTCATTTTGAAGGCTTTTTCTACCAAATAACTTGTGTGATTCAATATCAAATAAATGAAAAACATTTTATAACATGGATTTTGAATTCTGATGGTAAGTATTTTAACTCTAAAAATTAATGCTATTAGAAATGAAGTTTTAAAATATTTGTCAAAATTAAACAATAAGTACTTCTGATAAAGCTAAGCTAATTTACATCTGTAGTTAAGAATTCAAATTATCTAGTTTGCAGTCTTAATAGGAAAAGACTAAAGATATAGTTTTGTGTGTGTGTCTATATGTATAGCTACATATACATCTATTCTACATTTGAGGAACAAACAGGATTTCATTCCACTAAAGATCTTAAATATAAAAATATTATAGCTATGGAAAAGTTCTAACATCTTTAACAAATTTTTTTTTTATGGTTTATACTTCTGTATTCAGATATATTTATTAAGTAAAGGCTTTCAGCATTATTTAGACTAAGCTCAAGAAAGTGCTAAGCCTGGCTCCCAGAAGTGAAATTCAGATAGTTTCCATTTGCCAATGACTGTTTTTTAGCCTTAAGCAATTTATAGATTCAAAATTGTCTTTCCTTCTTCTCTCCTGAAAAGTCACATATATGATGCGAATGTGTATTTTAGTTTAATAGTGGTGTTGGGAAAACAGTAACTCAAGTGGGCTCTCATCACAGCAGTGCCTTACTTCTTCCTAATTGATAATTTTCTTTTTTTTTTTTAAACCCTTACCCTCTGTCTTAGAATTTCAAGGCAGAAGAGTGATAAGAGCCAGATAAATTGGATTAAGTGACTTGCCCAGAGTCACACAGCTAGAAAATATTTGAGATCAGATTTGAATCCAGTACCTCCTGTCTCCAGACTTGCCTCTGTTCACTCACTGAGCCACCAACTGCCCCCTCTAATTGATTCTTTTGCATTCTCTACAAGTGTGTTACAAACCTTGTCTTTTCTCATGTTTCATACCACATGCCTCAACTGTTTAACTGAAGAATTTGACTCATATTTACTGAGAAAATAGATTTTTTTCTGAAAGCTCCTTTCTCTTTCTACACTACAAAATTCCTTTGTATTATCCTCTATTTATTCCAGTTTCTGATGAAGAGATATCCCTTCTTGTCAAGTTAGCCCTTCTACATGTATCCTCCCCAAGCCTCTCTGTCCTTCCTCCTCCCTTCTCTCCTTCTCCTTTAGATAGCATAAAAGGTTAAAAGACTGCATGTGACTTGAGGCACTTTTTGCCTCTAGATAGCTATAGACTGCAGAGATTACTGATAGCATATAGCTATCTGAAAGGAACTGTTGAAATTCAACCAGAATTTTGTTATATAATGTTTTAAAACAAACAGAACTTTTTATATATTCTAGTGGGATTTAAAAATCAGTGCTATAGCCATTTACATCTGTATGTTTATTCTTTTAGCTCAGTTAACCAAAATCTTCTAAATTATTTTTGAGATCTTATTTTTGGGAATGGTGATTTAATTTTTTATATTATTTACAATACTTGTTCATTTATTGATAATTCCTAACAGGACCCTTACAGTATTGGGGTGGGGGGTAAGTGAGGGACAAGGCTGAACTGCCCTAATAACTGTTTTAGTTCTTTAGAATTGACTTATAAGAACACTGCCTTTGTTATTAAAGGGAAGGATCTTAAGCATTTGGTTGCCAAGACAGGTGCTGCCATAAAGATAGGCAGGGTTAAGTAGTCAGACATAGAAGTTGAAAGGGAAAGTAGTTACTCTTTGAGCAGAGGGAGGTAGTTTATACATTAATGTACTGAGGATCCTTAGAGTATTTAAATTGTTCACTTTATTATTTTTTTTTTCAGGAACCTGGCTAGAATGTGATGATTTAAAAGGCCCATACTGTAAAAGATATGAGAGATTTGAAGTTCCTGCTTCAGAAGTTCACATTGTTATCTGGGAAAGGAAAAATTCCAAGACAATTGATCAATCCAAAGTGGAGTTTCCATGTAAAAAGATTGAAAGTTTCAGTCTGGGCAATTCCCAACTAGAATCTTCAACATTATGCTCTGATGGTGTTGCAGCCACTGAAATGTTTTCAGCATTTGATCAGAAGAACAGCATAAGTGCTCCAACTACCGATTCACAATATACAGTAGCTACAGATCATGAGCACAGTTTACTTTCTGGTCTAGAAGATTTGGTAGACAATGACATCATAACATTGACACTTACAGAAATTCATGTTGATTCTGAAGGCAATCCAATTGAAAATCAACCTGTGATAGAAGATCAGTCTGTGATAAAAGATGAGGAAGTTGTTGAAATGGACACTTTGCAAAAGGAAGAATTAGTATTGGCTTCCTCACAAACAGCTCCATATAATAGGGAAATGCCTGTCCAATTTCAACCTCTGCCTACAAGTATTCTAACTCAAAATGGCAGTATTGATCTGAAGTCAGATCAGCTGATTCCAGAAAGTACTTCAGATACTATCTCCATAAATAATCCTGTTCAAGTGATTACTCTTCAACAAGGAGAGAAGCCATTACAAATCGAAGAGACAAAAGTTAAATTTTCTCCTATTACCTTAGAGAAGGATGCTGTATCAAGTACAGTTCTTTCAACAAAAGTTGAAAATTTTTTATCAAAACAAAATGTCTTATCCCAAGAATCTAATGTTAAAGTAACAAATAATGCTGTAGGAGATTCCCAAAATATTGTTCTGGGTTCCACAAATAATTCCTCACAGTCACAGAAAAAAAAGTTTGTAGGAAGTTGGGTTAAAGGACTACTAAACAAGGGAGTTTCTTTTATGCCATCTTGTGCCTCAGCTAATGAAAGAAAAGTGCATTTGCAGAAGACAACTGACTTGAACTCTCTGGTTAAAAGGGCAAATAATTTTCGGGGCTTTAAACCTAAAGGTATAACAAATCAAACAAACTCTCAGACACCCAAGAAAACATCTAGGTCTGCATGCAACGCACTTTCAGTTCCTAACTCTTCCCCATCAAATATCAGTACACCTTTAATACCTGATAAAGTCCTCGAGGGTACAAAGGTTTTGACTAAATCCTTGCATAAAAATTCTCAGCCCCTCTCTAGTGAGATACCTCCTAAGCATAATTTTAATGGAAATGAAAATCACATCTCTTCAGGGACATATGAGAGTCAAACTCATAAACTTCGTCTAAAACTTCTTAAAAAACTTAAGGCAAAAAAGCAAAAACTGGCCAGTCTTCAGGCTCTCCAAATAAATGGAAAACCTCCAAAGAAAAGTACAAAACACTTGGCTCAGGATGGATCTCAAAATGAATGTGAATCACTGCAAGGCTTGTTAAGGGAACTCCAGGATCGTATTGATGCCACAGATAATACACCTAATGGTACAACACATTCTGGTATTTCTCTGAATAGTAACCCAACTCATGAAGAATTTTTAGCAGAATTACTGTCTTCTACTACAACTGTTGCCTCATTAGAGCTTTCAAGGGATAGAGAAGACGATTATGAGTATTTGGAGATGGTAGATAACCATAACTCAACACCTAGTGACTTTGTCTGTGACCTCTCTTCTGCAAATTCAAGCAAACATCTTAATTATAGTCCTGCAAAACAAAGTCAATATGAAGTTCAGATGGACTCATTAATGAATAATTCTTCTGCTAAAACATCAAACTTGGAAAATCCCCTAAAGACAGATATTCTTGATGAATTTTTTTCCACTTCAGTATTAAATTCTTCAGCAGATATAGAATATTTACCTCATTTTGATGAATATATGTTTGACAGTTGAATGTTTGTCATTTTTTTTTAGAATTTAATATTCGTATTATTGCTTAAGAAAAAATATTAAATTATGTTTTCAAATAAATTGCACGCTGGCTGTGCTCAAAATGTAAATCAGAAACTGGTTTGTGAAATGCATTGTTTATTTGAACAAAATGTAACGCTAAGGACCTTATTATTTCTCAGAAAGCACTTCTGATCTTTGAATTAGAATTACCAGAATTCTGTTTTTAACATTTGGAGATTAAATTTTTATTTTGGTATGGGCTTTTTTGTGTGGTTTTCTATAATTTAGATAATTAGCAATACAGCTAATGGACAGTTTTCTGAGCTCTACTATTTTAAAAAATTACAGGTAATGGGTAAGATCAGATTACAAATCCCAGGACTTTAAATAAAATACATAACAGGACTTTTTAATTGACTTCAAATAGAAATTCTGTCCTGAAAATGTAATACTTTATAAAAGGAGTCTTCAAATGGCATTAGATGACAGTAAATTCTCAAATAATTGCAAACAAAAATATCACTTCTGTGTCCTGGTATGAGAACTTGACACACCTATATATCATATTAGCCCTTTCCTAAACTTATTTTTTTTCCACAATAAGGTGAGGGTAGGATCACTATGTCAGCGGCTTTTCTATACTGGCTAGAAACAATTTTGGCTTCTCATGGTACTTCCAAGTTGCCAGGATGTAGGAAAATGAAGTGAATTGGCCTTGTCAATGTACTTTATGTCTCCTGTATCTCATTCAACAAATGTTTAAATAGCATGGTTGCTGAAATAATTGTAACGGTGGTGACCCCAGTTACCTAGAGAGAGTACAGTACGTAGGATAATGAGAGTAAAGATTAGAGGGTATTTCACTAGATTGTGAAGGAAAACTATGGAAATGTACCCTAATTATATTATTCAAAACCTCTCTGGTTCTGCACTATTACATTGAGAACCTTGGGTTCTCAACTGTGCCAGGGCTGGTTCACTGGTTGTCTCTTCCAAGAAATAATAGTAGCTCCTAAAGTTTGGCCAGAGGGTGATAATTTTTTTTTTTTTTTTTTTTGCTACTTCAACTCATTGGGATAGTACTTTTAATCAGATCTTTTTAAGTCAGGGAGTCTTAGCTTGTGGGGGGTGTAATCTTAAAAAAATTGATAACTATTTGAATATAATTCTTTCCCTTTATAATTCCATGTATTTTATACATTTAAAAACACCATACTGCCAATGGGGCCCATAACACAGAAAAAGCCTATTTTAAAAGTATACCATTCAAGACATCCCACATTAAAGACATGAACATGTTTGAAGTGCTTGTCATATATTAATCCCCCAGGAAAAGACTTCTGAATAACCTTTCAGCAGTACAAATATACGTGATTTAGTAAACATTTTGTAGGAAAAAATTGTTAGCTGGCTTTCCTTCTAGCAAATGTATTCAATACCTACTGTAAAATGTGTACAGCAGATGTATGCAGTATTGTGTACAATGGAGGCAATAATCAAAAGGAAGATGCAATCAGTCTGTCCCAGCCTTTAAGGAACTTTCCAGTGTAAAAAGGGACATAACAAAAAACAAATGAAAGTATATTAATAAAATGCATGATATGTTTTTTAAATGTTCTAATGGAATACATGGAAACTCAAATATACTATACAGAATGTCATAGAATTAAATTCTTAAGACATGCCCACTGGAGAGATTGTAAGGGAAAAGGCTATCTTTGTAACATTTCAATTCTCAAATGGAAAAGAAAAAAGGCCTTTATTGTATTGAGAGTGATTAAGCACTATATAGTTTATTGAAATGCCCCAGATAACAATTTGATAAGCCTGACATCCCTTAGAGAAGTTACCTACACATGCTCAATTCTTAGAGATATGTCTGTGTCAGCTGGCATTCACCTCAGTTTCTAAAGTAATGACAACTGTACATTTACTTAAAAAAAAGTGCAATTAAAAAAAATGTTCTGCAAAGAACTTAAGTCAACTGTTTCAGAGAATTTCAGAGTAGTCAACTTTGGGGCTTCGGTAGTGTGTGCCAATCTCTTGCTTTCAGTGTATGAACAGCATCTCTAATCCACTTAATTACCTTGTTGATTAATAGCACCTATTTGCTCTTTGGCATTTCTAATCTCTACTTTGCTTGGGGCATGAAAGATTTAAAATTTAAGCACTTAACCACATCTCTGATCTAGGAAGTAGTTGAGTGATAAGCCTTGTTTAGCCTGGCATTAAAAAAGACTAGTAAAAAAGAATTATCTTCTTCAAAAGATATGAACTGCCTTCCAAGTTTGAAATGCTATCAAACATGTGAAAAAATGCCCCAAACAAGAAATAAGGAGAAAAATGCAAATGACGACAACTGAGATGTTGTACCCATCAAATTGGGAATAAAGTTTGAAGGCTTGTGGGAATAATGCACCATTGAGTGGAGCTGCATCGACTATTTGAAGACTTGCCAAACAGTAGAACTATTTGGAATTAAGGTAGAAAAGTTATCTAAACAGTTCATAATCCTTTGCCCAGAAATCCCACTGTGGAGTATGTATCTCAACAAGGTGACAAGGGAAGAGGTTCTTTATCTCCCCGAATACTCAGCAGTACATAGTAGTTAAAAACTGGAAAAGTACATACAGTTAGATTGGGAAATAGCTAAACATTTTATAGAATGCAAATATAATGGAAGATGATGAATAAAAATTGAGAAATGTGAAGATGCATTAACAGGTATGTGGCAAAGAAAGCAGAGCTGGGGGAATAATAGACACTAAAGGAATATAAATGAAAACATTAAAAATGACTAATACAATGATTAATATGTAAAAGTGGAATTTGGGAGATGTCATCTAAAAGTATATATATTTTCTATGGACATGTGGAAATTATCAAACTACATTTCCCGTGGTCCAACGGGTTTCCGTTTCCGGTTCTTTGGGCGTGGGGACGCCTACGTCTCCACACAGGACAGTTTAAATCTCCTGGGTTAGGAGGGAGTGGCCTCTTGGCCAGCAGACTCGGGAGGAGACAGGAGACAATAATGGCGAGGGCGGCGGTTTTAAATTCTTACAAGCGCGTGGTCTAATAACTTTATAAGCATGGCTTTAATTAAAATAATAATATATATATTTATACCAGCCTTTATTATTTTTTATCCTTATAAATATTAGGTCTAAATAATGTTAAAATTCTGTGAAGAAATAAATGTAGAATGTCGCGTGTACTGTCAGTTGTAATTACTATTTTCAGTGGTGCTTGAGCTTTTTTGGGGAAAAAAGTGAGATGGGAAAGTCGATTGGAAAATGTCTAAAAGTACATCATTAAAATACCTTTTAAAAAAATCCAAATTTAAATAGTTAACCTAATTTTTTCCTGGGTCAGCTCTCATGTTAATCCATTCTTTTATTCCAGTGAATCTGAACTCATTGATCTGTGTGTTCTCTCTGAAGATACAGATTGTAGCCTATCTATGCTTGTCCATCTCATACGACTCTTGTCCATTTTCTAAAAGTTTGCCATGAGGGAGTCCAAAGTGCTGGAGGACTGTCTTGACTTCTACTGATATCATGGGTTATCAGTGAAGCACTCAGGCCTTTTATCCCTCACCCTAGTCAAATGATCCAAACTAACTTCTCTTATTTCTTAATTTTTTTTGTCTTTGTGTTCCCAGGCCCTAGCACAGTGTTTGGTACATCACAGACAATGCTTAGTCCATTTTTTTGATTGAAGACCACAGTTTTGATTTAAATTGTTTAGTTTCAAAGGATTTACAGAAATTAGAGCTAGAAGAGACCTTAGAGATAATTGATTGCAACTAATTCATTTTATAGATGAAGAAATTGAAACCCTGGGAATTGAAGCATCCTCAAAAATTTTGAACCCAGGTCCTCTGACTTCTAAATTGTGTTCTTAAAAAAAGTGTTATTGATACTGACAGATATACATGCATGTACTTATATAAGCCATATATTTCATAGTATATAAAACCCTGCATTTGTGTTTGAAATGCTTCTTCCCTTACAGCTATAAATAACAATGAATAATGCCTTGGTTATGGTGCCACAGCAGAGTACTGAGTCAATTCTTTAACACATCTTATAGTCGCTGCATTTGACAATGTATTTGTCATTCTCTCCTAGGAGTCTGCCTTCCCCTTTGACAGGAGGAAGATAGCATTTCATTTTCTGTTTTCTGGGACTGTTATTGGTTTTTTATTTACTTGAGTTCAACTTCTTTTTAGTGGAACTTTTCCTTTATGTTATTTTAGTCCTGTATATTATGTTTTTCCCTGTCTGCTGAAGTTATTTTTAGGGTCTTTTTTTTTTTTTTTTTTTTTGCTTAGGCTCTTCATGAACAACTCAATAATCCCACGATCAATTTTCTGTTGTTTCTCAGTGCACAATTAAACCTACTCTGCCAACTCTTATTTGCCTTTCCAAGGAAAATTTGTGAGTCATCACCCTCTGAGTTGCAACTTTCTTGTGTTCTGATTTCATTTATAGTTCCACTTCTGGTTACATTTTTAATGTCAATTATTGATATGATTCATTTCCTCCAAGACGAAACTAACTTATTGACTATTGAACAAAGACCTTGCATTTAAATTGTAATTTTTGTTGTTTAGTCATTTCAATAGTGCCTGCCTGTTGCTTGGGATTTTCTTGGCAAACTACTAGAGTGGTTTGCCATTTTCTTTTCCTCTGGCTCATTTTATAGATGATGAAACTGAGGCAAACAGAGTTAAATGACATGCCCAGGGTGATATAGCTAGTAAGTGTCTGAGTCTAGATTTGAACTTAGGAAGATGAGTCTTCTTGACTTCAGGTCCAGCACTTTATCCATTGTACCACCTAACTGTCCCATATTAAAAATACAAACAATTAAATGAAGTAATTTTAAAAAACCCCACATATTTATTTATTTTATTCTAAGATATTAAATGAAATAATTTTAACTTGAAGTTCTTTGCCCTTTGCTCCCCTTTAGAACTTCAGAGTTATAAAATGTATACATAGTTCTTTTCATCAGCATGCCAAAACCAAATATTATTTTATATATTATTATACAAATATATGTTAATATATTTTGTATATATTATATATGTTTACTTTTATATGTTATATAAATGTAATACAAATATATTATTATCTCATTTTGAAATGAACAAACAAGAGATGGTCTAGCAATATGAAGTAATTTGCCCAAGATCACCCAGCTTGTAACTGGAAGAGGCAGAACAAGAACTTAGATCTTCTGAATCTAAGTCCAATGGCCATTTCCCCATACCATGTTGCCTTCAGGGCTGGATCTATTACAAAGTTATTTCTCTAGGACTGGAATCTTGGAATGAGGGGAGAAAACCAATGAGTGAGATGGTAAGAGGAAAGGAGAACAAAGGAGAATTCATTTTAATCCACCATGAGAATGGTAAAACTGACCTAATTCTCTTGGTGTGTCCTAACTTTCTCCCTTCTGGGTTTCCACTCATCTTGCTCTGGTAGCCGGGGATGCCCAACCTTCAAATCTTTTGACAGTTGAAACCCTGCTCATCCTTTGAGGCACAGATTAAAATGCTACCTCCTCCAGGAGCTTTTTCTTTTTTTGCTCCCTTTCTCCCCATTTTCTGCTACTCCATTAAGTGAGAAATGAGTCTTTCCTTTTGTGAACTTTAAAAGCACTTTGTACTGATCATGAATTTTCATTTCCTTCTTTGCATAAAATTTATTTATATATACGTCGTATTCTCACCTCCTTATATCTTCCCAAGACTGTAATCTCCTTGAAGGAAGAAACTATCTTATACATCTTTACATCACACGTAGCACCAGGCACACATTATGCATTCAATACATTTTGTTGAATCTAATTGAAATTCCAAGACACCCAGAAACCCATTACTGCTATAATTAAGCTCTCAGGTCATGAGTGGAGAAAGATCAACCAGAAAAGGGTTCATTTTTGTCTTTTTGGTTTATGCACACAAAGGCAATGAATCTATAGTTTGAGGCAATGGGAAAGTTGTATGTGACTACCATATTACAAAGTAATTGGTATGGATAGTTAGGTTGCTGAATGGTTTGGAAAATGCTGATGTTTGCCTACACGTTAGATTCCTTTCATAAAGGATTTTGGAATTTAGGACTTATAGTAAGGAATACAGTTTGGGATAAAACAATACCTAAGATCAGCATCTCTATTAAAGACAAATAAGAGTTATTAATTGTGAGTAGGACTGGTTCTAGGGAAAACTGAGGTAGTTCAAATTCTGTCCTCTTCTCAATTTCTCCTTTATGCCTCCCTATTCCACCTCTTGCCACCCCCTTTAATGATTATGGAACTCACTGCAGCACCCATTTGTGTGATACCCTCTGCCCCAAATCCTCTCTCTCCTCACTCCCATAAAAATTCATACCTTATCTCCACTAGTTGTCATGGAGGAAAGTGAGCTGATAACTTAATTCATATTAAAGTGTGAATGTCTGATAAAAGCTTCAACTATTTATCCCCAAGGGTATTTTCATCTTTTAAAAATAGTAATCCTGAACAGAAAATGTGGCATGTGAAGGGACCAAGAGTAACAGCTTATCTGGGTCCTGGAAAGTGTTTTGGCATCAATCAATTTAATGCTATAAAGGTGACAGTTTATGTTTCCTAAACAGTCTTTGTGGATATGTTTAAGTGGGATCCAGCTAAGGAATTCTGGTAAATATTTAACAGCCTTTGGAGGAGGGGGGAAGTATACATGGCCTACTTTTAAGTTGAATGATTAACATTTCCTTGATCACTTTCTTGAATCTAGACAACCAATGAAACAAGAAATCAAGCTTGGATTTGTAGCTTTGCTCATTTCTGAAGTGTAAATGCTCACACTGAAAATTTAACAATCAGCTTTCCCCATTCAAACACATTCCTAGCCTCAATGTATTACCAATAAAACAACATGCTAGAAGTGACTTAGAGTATATTATTTTTAAAAATTTTTTTAATTTTTAAAAATTTTTTAGAAAAAAATTTTCCATGGTTCCATGGTTCATGTTCTTGCTCTCTCTCCACCCCCCCCCCCCCACCTCCCAGTAGCCAACATACATTTCCACTGGTTTCTTCCTGTGTCATGGATCAAGACCTATTTCCATATTATTGATAATTGTTCTAAGGTGGTCATTAAGAGTCTACATCCTAATCGTGTCCACATCAATCCCAAAACAAGCAGTTGTTTTTTTCTGTGTTTCCACTCCTGTAGTTCTTCCTCTGAATGTGGGTTCTTTTCCATAAATCCCTCAGAGTTATCCTGGGTCATTGCATTGCTGCTAGTACAGAAGTCCATTACATTTGATTGTGCCACAGTGTATCAGTCTCTGTGTACAATGTTCTCCTGGTTCTGCTCCTTTCACTCTGCATCAATTCCTGGAAGTCTTTCCAGTTCACATGGAATTCCTCCAGTTTATTATTCCTTTGAGCGCAATAGTATTCCATCACCAGCATATACCACAATTTGTTCAGCCATTCACCAATTGAAGGGCATACCCTCATTTTCCAGTTTTTTGCCACCATAAAGAGTGCAGCTATAAATATTTTTGTACAAGTCTGTTTATCTATGATCTCTTTGGGGTACAAACCCTGCAATGATATGGCTGGATCAAAGGGCAAGGCAGTCTTAGTGCTCTTTGGGCATAGTTCCAAATTGCCATCCAGAATTGTTGGATCAATTCACAATTCTATCAGCAATGCATTAATGTCCCAATTTTGCCACATCCCCTCCAACATTTAGAGTATATTATTGAGGTTATGTAGGACTGGAAAGGGGAGATAAGACATATAATAAGAATAAGAGGCAACAAACAGATGGAGAGCCTAAATGCATGTTGGTGGCACCAAGCTAGTAAAAGAATGATCTGGAGGAAGGCTGCTCATGTGTTAGGTAGGAACCTTCCTGGAGGGTTTATGGAAAGGAAGAGATAAGAAACATACAGTAACAGAACAAGAGAGAGAGAAGTTAAACAATGCAATCTCAGCGTAAGTTGACTATAAGCCTTAAGTGAATTCTCCATTCCCAGACTCCCCCTTCCAACCTCCTCCAAATAACCCAGGACCAGATGTTTTTACAAGTGAATTGTCTCAAGCACTCTAAAAACAATTACTTTCACTATTATGTAAACGGTTTGAAAAAAAAGTAGCCCCCCAAACCCTCCACCCCCAAAAAAATCAGAGGGGAGCAGAGATCTTACCAATTCTTTCCCTAACACAAATAGTCTTGACACATAAACCAGAGAGTCAAAACAGAACATTATAGATCAATGTCCCTAATGAACAATGATACAAAATTTTAAAAAAAATTAGCAACAAGACTAAAACAACATATCATAAGGTTTATACAATATGACTAGGTTGAATTTATACTAGAAATTCATGTTGATTTAACAGTAGGAAAACTATAAACTTAATTAAGTATATTGATAACAAAAGTAACAAAAATCATATGGTTATAGTAGGGGTCGGCAACGTATGGCTCTTGAGCCATATCTGGCTCTTTTGAGGGCCAGATATGGCTCTTTCTGCAGGAGCCATAAAGTCCATTGTTTTTCAGGCGCTGTTATAGGAACGCACTGTGAGCACTGTACGGCTCTCATGAAATAACATTTTAAAAAATGTGGCATTTGTGGCTCTCATGGCCAAAAAGGTTGCCGACCCCTGGGTTATAGCAATAGATCCAGAAAAAGCTTTTGAAGTAATACCTATTTCTGTTCATTAACAACAACAACAACAACAACACAAAAAACCCCATTACCTTTTGTTTTAGTATCAGTTTTGGTAAGAGCTAGGCAACTGGGCTTAAGTGATTTGCCCAGGGTCATATAGCTAGTAAGTATCTGAGGTTAAATTTGAACTCAGGTCCTCCTGATTCTCTACATATGGCTCTCTACCCATTAAGCCAACTTCATCTATTTCTTTTTAAAAAAGGAAAAAAAATACTAGAAAAAAACAAAATCCAAGGGAATTAATGGATCTTTCCTTAATACATACATAGTATACAATCTTTAAACAAAGAACTAGCTCTATAACAGGGATAAGCTAGAATCCTTTTCAATAAAATCAAGGATGAAACAAGGATGTCCATTGTCACCACTTTTATTTAACATAGTATTAAAAATCCTGGCTAAAGTAATAAGATGAGAAAAAAATTGAAGGAATAAGCATGGAAAGAAGATGATATGATGGTGTACTTAAAGAACCCTACAGAGTCGACTAAAAAATTAATTGAAACAATAACTTCAGGAAACTTGCAAGACATAAAATAAATCCCCACAAATCATCATCATTTCTGTATAGTAGCAATGAACTGAGAGAGAAGAAATAGAAATAGAAATTCCACTTAAAATAACTATAGAATATAAAAAATACTTGGGAACCTTACTACCATGATATACACAAGTTATATAAATATAACTAATACCCACTCTTTGGAGAAATAAAAGATCTTAAAAATTGGAAAAATATTAATTACTCATGGGTCAATCTAATAAAAATTATAATACTACCTAAATTAATTTACTTATTCAAAACCATACCAAACTATAAAACGATTACTTTATAGGACTAGAAAAATGATAATGAAATAATGTGATTCATATGGAGTCCCAAAAGGTCAAGAATCTCAAGGAAAATAATGTTAAAAAAACAAACAAAAGAGCCAGGTACTATCAGTTCTCAAACTGTACTATAAAGTAGTAATTCTTATAACAATGTGTTACTAGTTAAAAAACAGAAAAATTGGTTCATGGAATAGATTAGGTGCACAACAGAAGGAATATATGCATCTGGTACCTCAGTGTACAAAGATTTCAGCTCTTGGGATAAGAACTCACTATTTGATAACTGCTTAAAAAACTGAACAGTGATATGAACAAATTAGATTTAGACCAACACTTCACATCTTGCACTAGGATAAGTTCCAAATGGATATATGACCTAGCTATAGAAGATCATTTCAGAAACAAATTAGGGAAAAAAAGGTAAAAATTATCTATTAGCTTTAATGACCAAACAAGGGATAGAGAGGATAATAGAAGATAACATGGATAATTTTTATTATATAAAACTATGAAGATTTTGCACAAACAAATCAAATAAGCTAAAACTTAAAGGGGGAACAATTTGGTAAAAAAAAATCTTTGCAGCAAGTTTCTCCATTGTAAGGATTTCATTTCTAAGATATATAAGGAACTGATTCAAATTTATAAGAATAAGAGATAGTCTCCAATGGATAAATATATGAGATTTGACCAAGCAAATTTCAAGAGTAGGAACACAGATGGCCATCTATAGCCATTTGAAAAAATGCTCCAAGTTACTAATAGTTGGGGAAATGAAAATTAAAGTTGTTTTGAGGTTTGGCTTTATATTCATCAGATTAACAAAGATAGCAAAAAAGGAAAATGACCAATGTTGAAGAGGTTTCAGAAAGACAGGAACCCTGATACATTGTTGGTAGAGCTGTAAATGGATCTAACTATTCTGGAAATCAATTTGAAATTATATATAAAGTTTACTAAACTGTGCATTTGACTAAGCCATACTTAGTCTATTCTTGAAAAGATAATAGAAAGAGAAAAAAGGCCCTCTTGTTCTCTATGTACAAAAAAAATTTATGGCCAGTCTTTTTGTGGTGCCAAAAAACTCAAAATTAAGGAATTTCCAGATAGTTGGGGAATGGCTGAATAAATTGAGGTATATAACTGTAATGGAATACTATTGTACCATAAAAAATAAGGAAAAATAATTTCCAAGAGTCATGGAAAGTTTTGTTGATAAAGAATATCAGGATTGATACAGAATAAAGTGAGCAAACTCAGAAGAAAAATGAACACTATACACATCAATATTACAAAAATGAACAATTTTGAAGATGAATGAATTGATGAAGAATGAAATGAGCAGAATCAGGAGAGTAATTTATGCAACTACAATAACACAGCAAAAATAACTTTGAAGTTTCTAAGAACTATGATCAATGCAACAACCATCCAAGATTCTGGAAGAAGGGTTCACCTCATAACAAAGACCTGATAGATACAGAGTATAAGAGGAGATTGATTTTTGTGGATACCACCAACATGAACATTTGTTTTGTTTGACTATTGTTTTAAGTGAATAAAACTAGTAGGTAATAAACTGGTTGTAATAAGGGAATAGGCAGGAGGTAATAGGGAAATTAAGCTTGGGGGTAAAGTTATAATAGGGGATAAGGCAGGTAAGGGACTAAAGGTAGTGTGAATAGGGGATAAGGCACTGCGGATAGGGTTTGTGGATCCTTAAGGCAGTAAAATGGATAAGGAAGGTACAATGGTGAAGGTGGTAAATTGAGGTGGTAGGAGAAGTAAGGGAATGACTGAGTTTAGGGAATTTAAACACGGAGGTATAAAGAGTTGCAAGGGAGAGGATGAGGTATTTTGGGCAGACAGCTACAGCCTGGGAGACACAGACTGGGTACACAGGTCTGAGACAGAGATACTGAAGGGAAACAGACTGAGCCCTTCAGGTAGGAAGGGCACTTCTACAGACAAAGGTTAGGGCCAGCCAGGAATGGCTCGAAACTGACTAGAGGGATTTCTAATCAGTTTCTCAGGTTCACTAAGGAAGAGTCTAGAGGAAGTATTGAGATTACACTTCCTCCAAAATGGATGCCTCCAATTCCCTTCAGGACCCAGAGAGAATGTTATTCCTTTCTCCCCTTCTCCCTCTCTTATCAATCAACTAATGAACTAGCCAAAGGTTTGATTAAGTGACAAACAGGGTTTATTGATTTTTAGGGTTGATTGGAAGGGATGGAGGGATACAAGGTAACTCTAACAGCTGCCTAGAGAAAGCTTCAGGTGGGGGAGGGAGACAGGAATGTGAGACTGAGAAAGGACCTGTCTAACTCAGCCCCAAGAGGTTTTGTAGCCTATGGGGTTAGGAAAGTTGGATACAATGATTCAAGAGATAATTTGTAACAAGGGTAAGCCCTATTTGACTACGGGGAAATTAAATCTACCAAGTTTGAAAGCTACCACCCAGATCCACCCTCCTTTCAAAAACTCACAGAAATTCAGGAAGGAAAAAGATGATTGGAAATAGGGAAAGTTAGGAAGATCCAAAGGAAATAGTTAAGCTAATAAATTTTAAGAGAAAAGCTGCAGAATATAGGCCAGGTTTTCAGTCCCAAATAGAGCTCAGTTGACCCTCCTACTCTCATTGAGTCTCCAGGGTCAACTGACTAACCTCAGGATTCTAAACCCTTTTCAACTGTCAGAAACTCTGCAGTGAGGCTTTGCAGGGTTGATATGCACCCTTTTGCACTACATTTAGTACTCCGAGTGCAATCAAAATTAAAGGAAAGGATCCTTGGTTCCATGTCACCCATGTCAAGCCAGCAAAAGATGTCCCAACAACAACTGCAAGACCCTTTTCAACTGTCAGAAACTCTTGCAGGGTTGATATGCATCCTTTTGCACTACACTATGCATATTTTCTACAAGAATATTTTGCTTTTTTTTCATCTTCCCAAAAGTAGGGGAGGGGGAGAAAAACTAGATTTCCATTAATCCCATTAATTAAAAAGAAAAAAAATTTTCACAAAAAGCACAGCATGAGAACATGTGAGGAGGTGTGATCATATTTGTAAAGAGAGCCTTTCTGATTGGAGGGTGGGATTATGGACTTGGAATTAAGGAGGGATGTCAGCTCAGAGCATTTAATTTCTCACCTGGCTATACTTCTTTGGAACTTTTTTGACTTCTCCCTATGCCCAAGAACAACCTCATCATATTGTAAGATCCCATAAGCTTTGGGGCTCCATTGTGCTTTGTTCCTCTGGAAGTGGGGTCAGGAACTCTAAAACTTTCATTTAAAAAGGGAGGTCAGCTCAGAATATTTCACTTCTTTCTTGGATACGTTCTTTTGGAATTTCTATAAATGACATCTACACCATGCTTCCTGGGTTTCTTCCTCCATTTTTTTCAGCATCCTTTTTGAGTGTTGTCTTCTCCCATTAGATTGTAAACTCCTGTAGAGCAAGTATTTTTTTTTTTAATTTGTGTCACCAGCATTTAGTATAGTGTCTGGCACATCAAAGGTACTTAATAAAAGTTTATTATTTACTACTGATAAAATTATAGATGTCTCAATCAAAAAGCATTTATTAAGAATTTATTGTCATCTATTGTGCTAAGTTCTGGGGGTACAGAGACAAGGTAAAATAGCCCTTTGCTTTGGAAAATATTTTGGATTTGAATCCATATTTCTCATATCCATCTTTTCATTCACTCACACTGCCAAAATCCCAATTCATGCTCATATCACCTCTCTCCTGAATGACTATAAGAGTTTTCCAATTGTTCTTCTTTTTCTAGTCTTTACTCTTTCCACTGTCCTTTCCAGTAAAATATTTAAGATTTTCTTCTACTTTTTCATTTTTTGATAGTTTCCTGATGTCTTATGATTTAATTATCTTTTATTTGTCCAATTCTATTTTTTAGGGAGTTATTTTCTTCCTTGAAATTTTCTGTTTCCTTTTCCAGTTCTACTCTTTAAAGAGGTTTTTTTTTTTTTTTTTTTTTTTTTTTTTTTTTTTTTTTTGCTTCCATTTCCATTTGGTCCTTTCTATTCCTTAGGGAGTCATTTTCTTCAATGCATTTTTATGCCTACCTTTCCTTTTAAGGAGTTGATTTCTTTAGAGAATTCCCACCTCCCCAACTTTTTATTTTTTTCCCCCTGTCGATTCTCTTATAATTTTTTTTAACTTCTTTTTAAGTTCCTCTAGGGCAGGGTTGGAGAACCTTTTCCCAGTTTGAGTACCCAGAGGGCAAATTCAAGCTGTCTTTGAGTCCCCGGATTACTGGAGAGAGCTGAGGGAGAGAGTGTTTGCTTTAGGTGACTAGACAAATGGGCAGGACAGGCAAAAAATGTCCTTGGGCACTGGGAAGAGGGGGAATGGAGCAGCTCCTTGAGTGTCAGCTCTGCATGGTGCCATGGCTTTGCTAATGTGGCTCTAGGGGTTCTTTTGGGGTCTGACATCATTTCACACTTTCTTTTGGGGCTTCACATTTTTCCTTTTTGGCATTATTGTCCTCTTTTGGGCTTGTATTTTTGGTCTTCCTTGTCACTAAACTAACTTTCTAGGGTCAGGTTTTTTTGCTTTTTTTTTTTTTTTTTGTCTTTTGCTTATTTTTCTAGTTGTTCTTTTCTCCCCTCATTACCTTATCTATCTCTTGAGGTACTTCTCTGTTCCTGGGGTGGTAGAGGGCACACTGCTTCAAACTTGCGTTTGGTAGATCTGGCTGCCTTTGTTTCTCATACTGTGTCTGTCAAGGAGGTGGCACTGCTGTCTTGCTCTGGGTAGGTTGCAGCTATTTTGTACAGCTAAATTCAGCACCCAGTGTTAGTGTTCCCCTGTTCTTTTGTAGTCTGGGCTGATCTCCTCTTTACTACTTCCCTGCCCTTGTCAAGTGGCTTGGGTTAGGCAGGTCTCTTGCTCTGGGCTCTGCTGCCTTGGGCCTTCCATTGCCATGTGAGAGTTTGGGGTTTCCTGCAGTTCAGCTGGTGCCCCTCTATGCTCCCTTGTGGCATTGCTGCCACATTGGTCTATGGAGTTTCCTGTGTAGAGTGGCTTGGATTGGACTCCTACCTGTTCTACAGTTATGTTGCCTCTGGGGGAACCACAGGTGTGTTAGGTGACTTCAAGTTCTGCCAGTTCCTACAGATACTGTGCTGCCTAGGATATTCACTCTTCTTACCCCAGGGAGGCATGTTCCTACAGTTTTCCTTTGTTTTGAGGGGATTTATTTTCTCTCTGTGTGTGTATAGGAATTGGGGTGAGTAAAGTATCCCCTACTCTGCCATCTTAGTTCTCAGCATACAACTCAGTACCTGATGGTCTCCCCAATATCTTTTACAGAGCTATGTGATGATTAAAAATTCTGAGAGACTGGGTTCTGGGTAAGAAAATTAATTTATTTATCAGGCTAGCAACAACAAATAAATTAATTGGTCAATGATCTCTCAGTGATCAAAGACAAAAACATCTTGAGTCATTAAATAAAATTTTGGAGGCTCATTATTCAACGCTCCTCTAGACATGTCTAATTGGTGAATACCTAATGAGGAGGTAGGCTAATATTTTCCCTATTACTTCATAGTGACAGTGAGGGTCATACTTGGTCATAAGATTCTAATAACCCTTGGTAATGTAAATGGGAAGTTTGAGTTGGATCTGGTTAAATTTTCACCTCCATAGCTCATTTCTGGGGACCTATAGACACTTGCCCTTCTGTTCTCCCAGACATACTTGGCTTAAACTAGTTTTTGTTTACTAGGAGCCCACAATCTCAGTCATTTCAATTTGAGAAGCTGTCTTGGATTGCCAGGAACAAAGGAATGAGGAAAGAGGTTTGAACTACTGACCAAACCTCAATTACAAAATTATACAGTGTTATTTAGAAATAAAAGTGGTACAACTAGAAAAGAAACATCTCAGCTGCCAAAATAATCTTTTGAAGACACAGATCTAATTATTTCATTCCTCTACTTTGCAAAACCTTCAATGGCTACCTGTTGCCTATTGGCTAAAAGCTTTAACTAATGTTCATAAAACCTCTGCTCGAATCCCATCTTAAATTCCAAATATTGTTTCTTTTTGGTCTTCATACCTCACATCTTAAGATAATCTAGAAATGTGAATTATTTTAGCAGATAAAAATTGTTCTATTCTTTTAGACTAAGGTTAAAATTTCAAAGAGAAGAAATAATTTATTTCTGTGATCCTTAGTAGCATTGAAATACATTGCATTTGCAAGGTATTATCTCAGTTTTAGAGGTTTCTTTTCCTGCAATTCTATTATTTGCTCATTCATACAGTATGACTCCCAAAGGTAGACTTATTTAAAAAAATGGTTAACTGATGTTATCAGAGATAAAATTATTTCATATCTTCATGCCTACATTTTTAGAGCTCATTTTAAATTATACTAAAAAAAGTGACTAAAATATCTCTTCCTTTTGATTCAGAGATCCCATGACTAAGGAATATACTTCAAGGAATTTACAAAGAAAGGTCTCACTTATTTGCCCTACAGGTCTGCCCCACTAGGATATTCTGATAGAGGAGCCTCAGATGGCATTAACTTTGAGGTAATGACTTTCTTGTTTTGCTTTTTGCCCTCAGTGCCTGACACATAGTAGGCAATTATTAAATGCTTATGAATTGATTGATTGATTGATACATATAGCCAATTTTTTCCATTGCAGCACTTTTGTGGTAGCAAATAACTGGTAATAAAAGAGGTGATCGCTAGCTGGGAAACTGAAACAAATTGTAATACAGGAAGATTACAAAATATAAATGTGCCATAAAGTTAGGAGAATTCAAAGAAGCACACAAAGACTTGTACGAACTGATACAAAGTAAAGTGAACAGAACCAGGAAACAGGACACAATGTAAATAGAAAGCAAAATAAAATGAAATGGAATTTCATGCCATTATAATGACCAAGTTGAAAAATATCCCTCCTTTTATTACACTGTCAGACTAACTGTAAGAGTTGGTTGTATTGTACTCATTTTGTGCTCCTCTCTCAAACTTGTGCTTTCACTCATAGAGTGGGTTCCCAGAGGGACTGCTGCTTACCTCAGTTTTTAGTGGTAATGGTGAGTGGTTACACCTACTATCTTAGTTCCCTACCCCTTGCCAGTATGTTTCCTCCAGGAGACTCAATGAGCTATTGTCAAAGGCATTTACTCAAATAATATAGCAAGAATAAGAGGAGGAGGAAAACTGTGAGTTTGGGGGCTATATCTCCCCAGAAAAAGTAACCTTAGAAATCAAAGAAACAGAGCTGCAAGGTTTTGTAAATAGAGGAGATCTCCATTACTGTAGAGATTTCCTGTCCCACCAGGATACTCTGATAAAATTAACCTCAGAGAATGCATTTTCCCATTGGAATGAATCTGATCTTGGCAACTCCTGAGTCTACAAACTTAACACATTATTTCCCCCATCACCGGACATCCTATCATTATTCAACCTTCCAAATGAGGGAAGTGGCTGAGCATCCTCACTTCCTTGGCTCCTTTTGCTGTTGTTAATGCTACTCTAAGTTGCCATCTACCTGGCAATCCATCTACTCAAGAGGGGAAGTTAATTAAAATTTTTATCTTCCAGCCTTGCATCCTGATTTATTGACCTTCAGCAGGATCTAGGACATCTGGGTTAAGCAATTACCCAACAAATAACTGGTATAAAACACTGATTCTCCTACAAATATTCATAGAATGGGGAGGGCAAAGGAAGAGGGTAATGGAAGGATGAATTGGCAGGAGGAACAACACTGGACTAAATTTAAAGGGAGTGAGGCACACACATGGGGAACATATGTGGTTAAGGCAACTCAGTGCTGGAACTGTGGGGTGTCAAGGACTTGATGTCTTTTCTCCTGAGAATCACATTGTTTCTGCTAGATGGAATGGCCTTCATGAGGCTGGGCCAAGAAAATTACTTTGCTTTAGAGCTTGTTCTTTCATGAACAATTGTAGTCTTCATGATTTTCAGTTTGAGACTCGGCTTTAACCCTTAGCCAGGGTGCTACTCTACTTTTTCAGAAATATTATTACCCTACAAAAGACTGTGGAACCTTTCCAGTATTATTTTTCTAGGATTTTGGCTCTGAGATTTAAGTGTCAGGCAGGAAAAAGAGAGAGAAAAAAATATATGTGTAGTTTCTTCTTTGGATAACTCTTTGTTGGTCCAAACTGGGCCCCTTTCAGGAAGAAATGCTGCCTTAAGTTATAGTAACCATATATGCCTTCCCAATATTCTAATACATTTTCCAAATATTTACCTCTGCAGGTAAAGCCATGACCAGGCAGCAGATATTTGTCCAATAATCCAACAAACATCCCTGGGATTCAAAGTTCTCCAGCTTTTAAAGGCTCTAATGTTCTCCTGTTTGGTTTTGTACAGATGCATATTGGGGAAAAGGGATGGAAATAGTAAGTGCCCTGGTGGCAAATTCTCTGTCTGTCTGTCTGTCCGTCTGTCTCTCTCATTTTTGATAGAGACTCATTCTTACATCTATTAATCTCTGACCTTGCTCTTTGGCCTAAGAATTTGCTGAAATCTAAAATGGCACAGCAGCTGATTTTTCCTTTTGTTTTTTACTTTTCTTTGATAGGGGAAGAGGGAGAGACCATATTCAGAAAATGATGTCATATATTAAAAAAAGAAAAAAATTACGCTATTACAACCAGAAAGAATAGTTTTTCTGTCTCTAAGTTCCACTGCACAGAAAACACTGGCAACTCATATTTCCAACAACATAAAACTAATTTTTGTCAGTTTGGTTTTTGAATCCTTATCGGGATATGTGTAGATTTTTCTGTTTGCACAATTGTAACTCATTTTGGATAATATAGAAAGCAAGGCTTGCTTTCTCTGATGTCTAGCCCAGTGCTCTTTATTATGTTAGCTCATCCTGCCCATGAGCAATTAATGTTTTTCCAATTGTTTAGATCTAGCTTTATTTGTATGGAGAGTGTTTTGTAATTATGTTCATATAATTCCTGTTTGGGCTGATAGATTCCCAAATATTTTATGTTGTCTAGACTGATTTTATTTTTTTAAACCCTTACCTTCTGTCTTGGAGCCAATACTGTATATTGGCTCCAAGGCAGAAGAGTGGTAAGGGTGGGCAATGGGGGTCAAGTGACTTGCCCAGGGTCACACAGCTGGGAAGTGTCTAAGGTCAGATTTGAACCCAGGACCTCCCCTCTCTAGGCCTGGCTCTCAATCCACTGAGCTACCAGCTGCTCCTCTAGACTGATTTTAAATGGAGTTTCTCTTTCTAATTCTAGCTGCTGATTTTTGTTGGAAATATATAGAAATGCTGATGATTTATGTGGGTTTTTGTTTTGTATCCTGCAAATTTGCTAAAGTTATTTTTCTAGAATTCTTTAAGTACATCATCATATCATCTGCAAAGAGTGATATTTTAGTTTCCTCATTGCCTTTGATCCCTTCAATTTCTTTTTCTTCTCTAATTGCTACAGCTAGCATTTCTAGTACAATTTTAAAGAATAGAGGTGATAATGGGCATCCTTGCTTCAATCCTGATCTTACTGGGAAGGCTTGTAACCCCAGTGTTCTTTAAAAGTGATCCTCTCTAACCCTCTGCCCCAAATAGTACCTGTAGAGACCATTTTCCTTCTGCTCCTGCCTTTGTCCAGACTCTGTCAGAGAAGGTTGACTTATGTTTGAGGAAGAATGCAGCTGCCTTTCCAGCTTGCACTGGAGAATGCAACCCAACCTCGACTCCCTTACATATAATTAATGCATATACCTCACATTTCAATCAATGGTAACTATATTTGCACAGCAGGTAGTTATTGGAACATTTCATTGTACTTGAACTGAGATCTATCACCTGCCCAAAGCTCTCTTCAGAATTATAACACCCCAGAAATGGAAGAGATCAGGCAGGACCTGAACCAGAACCCATCATGACTCATAAGTGATCCTCCCTCTGCTTTAAAATCTGCACTGCATGGACCACACTTTTTCTCCCTGGCATTCCGTTCCACTCAACTAGCTCTAATTTTGCCTAAATTTGCTTCTTTGAACCATCTGATTTATTTTCTGCCCTCTGGGGCCAAGCAGAAAAAGTCTTCCACATGATTTACCTTCAATTACTTGAACAAAGGTAACTCATCCCCACTAAGTGTTATCTTCTCCAAGATAAACATACCTGTTTTTTTCAAGGCATCTGCTCATGGCACACATAAATTTTGGTATTCGAAGAATGGACAAAAGGTTAAAGTAGTCATTTATCACAAAATCTCCCTATGTCCCTGGCACAGTGCTAAGCAGAGTGGATCCAAAGAAAATGTATACAGGTTAAATGTATATGGAAAGAACTTGGTAGACGGAAAGGTAGTCCCAGAGGGGCTGGCACCAGCAGCCCGGGAAGGAAATGGTTGGGAGGACTTTGGGGGAACTAGTCATTGATCTACCTTTTTTCCTTTATGCTTTTACATAGGACATCTAAAAACAAACTACTTGGATTAACCTAACTTTCAGAAATGCCTTTATTGAATTATATTGAATTGTAAGAATGAACCTGGGAAATCCTCACTCTTAATCTTTTTATTTTTTGGTTATGGACCCCCTTTACCCAATTTTGTGAAATCATATTTTTAAATAATTGCAGGAAATGCTAATTTCATTCTGAGGTGAATAAAAATAGGGGAGTAAATTCTTTCCCATCCATCTGTGAAATCTACTCACCAACCTCCGTTAGTGTTAAAAGTCATCACGTTAGACCCTTTTAAACTTTTCTTGATCTTTTGCAAAAGGAGCTATATATATATAATGTGTGTGTGTATATATACACACATATATGTATCTGTATACATATATGTCGTGTGTGTGCCTATATATTTTGTGTGTGTATATCTATATATCTATATATTTATTTCTATTGCTATCATCTGTCTGTGTTAGTTTTCTTTATTCTACTAGTCTTGGTCTGATAGGCAGTAGGTGACACAGGGGACCCGAGTCCCTACAACCCATCGCTCCATTTAGGGAGCTGCCAGAAAGCACTGTCTCCAAGCATTCTCCACACAGCACATACATGGACTCAGACCGTCTTATCCTTAGATCTTGAACTGTGTTTTAATTCAAGTCCTTTTAGAAGCAGAATAGGCGTTAAAGAGGCTTTTAAAAAAATGATCATCAAATTTGTGATCTGAGAGTGAAACTAATGGTTTCAAATTGCATTGAATGTGCCTGCAGGATAGAATAGTGATGAACTCAGCTTTCTAAAGACTTCCCAGGGAGGACGTAGCAATTCTGACCTTGCAAAGCCAGGGAAAGGCGGGGCTAGTCTATTTGTGACTGATGGGGATAAATACAGCTCATGGGGCTCATTATCTCCTCTTTGGAGGATTTCCGCTCAGAGCACAGTATCGGAAAGCTGCAGAAAAGAAAAACGTGCAGTAGTTGCGATCTGAGAGCCACCAATATAATCACAAACGCAAGCGAATACAAGGAAATTGACTATGTATTTATGTTTAAATAGATATACTTACATGCAGGAAAACATTTGCCCAGCTTGTTTCCGCCCGGTTTCGAACCGGGGACCTTTCGCGTGTTAGGCGAACGTGATAACCACTACACTACGGAAACTCCGCTGGCCTGGCCTTCCTTCTGGCTTTATTTATACTCAATGTCACACGGGGAAAGGTTGGGAGGGAAAACCTGAATGATTTAACGAACGAATGAATAAACGTGCGGATTGTATTTCTCACGACCACAGACATTTAGTATTGTTCTAAGGACGTTGGCTCTCCATTTTTTTTTTTTTTTGTTGAGATTGCCAGACACACAGAACTGCGGTGCAGAAGCACCTCTCCCCACCCGTCTTCAAGATCGTGCCTAGGAAAACACCACTCCGAGATTCTCTCTTGGCAGCCCCAGGAAGACCCCAGGGGGCCTTTAATCTGGTTCTCTTACGGCTTTTTACGGTAGGACAAGAAAAATGAACGCCTTTGACAACGCGGAACAAGCCGCATGACCTCATGATACGTGTGTCTCAAGTTCCGCAACCGGAACGAGAACAGCAGATAGAAGAACTTTGCAAATGGGAAAACGCTTTCAAGACGTACGTCCCTGGGTGGGCTCGAACCACCAACCTTTCGGTTAACAGCCGAACGCGCTAACCGATTGCGCCACAGAGACCCCGCGTGCACTTCTTTTGGCTCCAAGGATATAGGTTTGGTCGGTGGGCTGCAGGGACCAAGCTGCCTGACGCAGCTTCGCTGCGGGGGAGGCGACAGGAAAAACGTGGACTGGAGGATTGATGGAAGGGACCACAGGCCCAGAGATCCGGGATGGAGGAGGAGTCTGGCGCGAGTCAGAAGGCGTGGGGACCTGGGAGAAGTGCGAACTCGAGACGCTGCCTGCCGGAGGGGGCCAAAATAACCTCCTTGGGCTTACTCGTAGCCCCGGACTCCAGAGAGTAGGACTGTTCTCTGGGGGCGGGGCGGGGAGACGTGCAGATGCAAACATCTGCTTGGCATCATTCCCAGGTACTAAAAGAGAGTTTGGTCTCCTGGAGAGGGCCAATGGGCTCTACAGCCCAGGGCAGGTGGGGCACCGTTTCTCCTGGCTGTCACCCCACCATCTCAGCCAGCCCTAGTTACTTCTCTTTGCATCTTTTCCGGCGCATTGTAACCTCCTGGAAAGGCAATGGGATTGGGAATGGACCTGGAATTTTTTTAGTATGGGGCACTCCCTCTACAAAGACCCGCTGGCACTTTAACCTACATCTGATTGTCTTGTAGAGTTTCCTAGACTGAGCATAAAGGAGCGATGTGATTTGGTCAGAATCCCCTGCCAGAGTGTGTCAAAAATAGGATTTGAACTCAGGCTCCAAGACTAGCAGTCTATGCTTGATAGGGAAAATAGAGAGCCTGAAAAATAGTTGAATGAGGAATCACCATTCAGTCCAGCCTTGTCCTTCTCTCCTCTCTCCTTCCTTCCCACATTTTTGAAGCTTTTAGTGAGTTGTAGGTCTTTCCCTGCCTAGGAGCGCAAGCCAGGGAATTTGGTTTAACGTCTCCAAAAGAGTTTGGCTTAATTTCATTTAACTTCTGTTCCAAGAGGCTGGGGAATTTGGTTTAAATTCTTCAGAAGAGTTTGGTGTAACTTCTCCAAAAGTCCAGGGAATTTGGTTAAACTCTGCTCCAAAAGCCCAGAGAGTTTAGTTTAATTTCTGTTCCAAAAAGTGTTGGAGAATGCAATCCTAGGAAGCCCTCAGGGACCTCTCTACAGAAAGGAAGATACTCTGTATTCCTGACAGAAAATAGAGTTTGTCAACTTTAGGTGAGTGAATTTGATTGTAGACTGTATTTCTGCAAGTAGATTGTGAACTTCTTTGAGGGAAGGGTTGTTTTTTTCCTTCTGTTTTCCTCATATTTCTTTCCAGAAAGCAGGTTCTTAATAGATACTTGTTGAATTATTGTTAAAGGGATGGTAAATGAAAAATTAGAAAAGGTAGCAGTGGTCGCAGAGTCAGGAGGAAAGATCTTAAGGACAAATCAAGCTAAACTATCTTTGTATCCATTTTTTGGGTAGTGGTCCTTGGCTGGTAGACTGAGGGATGTTGGTGTTGCTTACCCAGATTAAGCCTCATATTATTTTTGTGGAGAAGTTGAATACAAATGGACTAAATTATAGTTTACGTTAGGTGGATTCCTAGCTGGTCCAATGGCTCTCACCACAGATAGCTGTGCTTGGCCCCGCCATCTCAGTCAGCCCTAGTTACTTCTCTTTGCATCTTTTCCTGTCTATTTAACCTCCTGGAAAGGCAATGGGATTGGGAGTGGACCTGGGATTTCTTTGATATGGGGAACTCCCTCTACAAAGGGCACTTTTCCCTGTTCACAATTTTCATCTCTGGCTTGGATGAAAGAATAGATAGCATGTTTATTAGGTCAGCTTGGGCCAGGTGTGGTGAGGCATAGCTGGGATCTCAGCTGCTGTGGAGGCTGAGGCAGGTGGATTTCTTGAGGACTGGAGTTCTGAGCTCTAGTGGCTTCAAAGATTAGGTTGTTATGTCAGATTCTTTGACTCTTGGGGATTTTCTTGGCAAAGATTCTAGGTTGTTTTGACATTTCCTTCTTCAGCTTATTTTACAGATAAGGAAACTGAGGCAAATGGGGTTATTAAGTGACTTGCCCAGGGTCACACAGTTGGTGGTGGTCCTTCATCACTGGTGATGTCTTTTGACTTGTACAAAATTGGATTTAAGTGAGTCAGAGTTGTATGATATCATCAGTTTCAATCTCTCTTCCAGAGTCATCTCTGTCCAATGGCAAGACAAAAGGCAAGATGATTGGTATGGTTTGGGATGCATTGGATGACCTTGGCATCTTCACCCAAGCTCTAAGCACTCCACAGTATCTGCGCTTGCTGTCTTCATGGCCGCTGGAACAAATCATTCTCATCTACCCTTTCTCATACCAGGAGTAAACACCTCCATTTCCAACAGGTGTCAGGCCTGGCATGTACCCTCAAGCTGGTTTTGGCCTGCCTGCCAACAGAGTTTACAAGAGTATGTATGCTGGGCATGCTGTAGCTTCAGAGCCACCAGTGAGAGTTGGGTGGCAGTTGAATGCCAAAGGAAGAAAGCAGCCCTGAAAAGGGTTTGGCAGGTCCTCCCACCAGTCACTTAGTCTTTTCTGCGTACCCTATCACCCAGCTAGTAAGTGTCAGAGGTAAGATTTGAACTCATGAAGATGAATCTTCCTTGTAATGGAATCCTACTGGAATAAGAAGCAATGAGCCAGCTAACTAAAAAACAACAACAACAACAACAAATATAACTTGGAAAGAACTACCTGGGATAATGAACAATGAAAGAAGTAAAATCAAGCTACAGAATTAATACTGGAAGAATAAATTGTGACTAATACCTCCAGAGAGTGAAATGAAAGGTGAAAACATGAAAGACTTAATTTGTATGAACATGTGAGTCTCCTGGACAATGTCTTCTGTGATGTGGGGAAGGGTTGGGACACTTGTGGATGGGAAGAAAAATAAGATAAACATATAAGAGATTTGTGTTTTCTTTTATGTACAATCTTTTTCTTTGAATATAGGAATGCTTGTTTTGTTTTGTTTTGTAAAATCTAGATGAGTCTTCCTAATTCTGAACCTACTCTGCCACCTAACTAAATTTTGCACAAGAGCAGAGGAGTCAATGTTGGGGCTATCCCATCCAGGTTGAAAATGGATTAGCTCAAAGTTCCTGGCCCTTTTCCTAAACGTGAGCATCTCTTTTACTACCATCCTGGGAGAATGATGGGGAGACTCAGTCTTGAGAAGAAAAAGTGAGAAGAAAAAAACAATCTGCTTGAAGGAATTGCTAACATAGTAGATGACAGAGTCAGGACCCAAGAAGATCCTGGCAAACTATTGGATTGAATTTAATGAGATGAAATTTAATAGGGATAAATGGGAAGTCTTTTGTACACTTGGATACAAAACAGAGCACCTTTAGAAGATGAGGGAGACTTACTTTGACAACAATTTGTTGGAGGGGGAAAAAATTGAGGGATTTTAGATGACTGTAAGCTCATTAGCTATAAATTTGCTCTGGCTAGTTGATTATAAGCTCAACATGAGTCAATAGCATGATTTGGCAGCCAGGAAAATTAGTGCCAACATAGGCTAAATTTTGAGATGCAGGACCAGGAAGGTGATAGCGCCCCAACTGTCTTCTACCTTGGTGATACTACATCTTGAGTCTTATATTCAGTTTTAGGGGTGTCAGATTTCAGGAAGGCCTCTGATAAACTGAGGAGTACCTCTTTTTAATATCTAGGCATACAAAAGACTTTCCATTTATCCCTATTAAATTTCATCTTATTAAATTTAGTCCAATAGTCTAGTTTGCCATAATCTTCTTGGTTCCCGATTCTGCCATCTACTGTGTTAGCAATCCCTCCAAGCAGATTGTTTTTTTTTCTTCTCAAAACTGAGTCTCCCCATCATTCTCCCAGAGAAGGGCAAACAAGAAGAGGAAGGGCTTCAAGAACACAACATAGGAGGAGTTACAGGTAGAACTGAGAATGTATGAGAATGTATAGCCTGGTAAAGTAAAGGTTTAGAGAGAAAGTGATGGTTGAATTTGAATATCTGAAAGATTGTCCTATGGAAGGGGAATTAGATTTATTCTGCTTGGCCTGGGGAGAAATTTCAAAAAAGGTAAATTTAAACTTTATATGAAGAAAAACTTCTGAAGTATTAAATCTTTTCAAAAAGTGTGATGAGCTGACTCAGAAAATATGTGTCCTCCCTCGCTTGAGGAGTCTGAGCAAAGGCTGGATAGCTACTTATTAGATATGTTGGATACCTTGTGAAGGGAATCCTTCTTCATACATGAGATAGCTTCTGAGATTCTTTAATTCTATACCTCTGAGGAAGGGGAAGTCAATATTATTTTATCTTTTATAAATTATCTTTTATATTATATATATTATTCCATATAACAATATTATAGAATACTTTTTATATTGTATACACATAATTATAATTTATAATATCTACTATGTGCCAGATATTGTGCTAAGCACCTTTTATAAATATGACCTCCTTACAACAACTTACCTTGGAGGTAGATGCTTTTGTGTCTATTTTACAGGTGAGGAAACCAAGGCAAACAGAAGTTAAATCATTTGCATGGGGTCAGAGCTTGGGGGGATAACTCCTACATCACCAACTGCCTATTGGGCATTTTAAATTGTATGTCTTTTAGGTATCTCATTTCATTGTGTATGAAACATTATCTATCCCACCAGACTTCCCTATTACTACTTAAAAAACAAGCCTTACCCTCTATCTTAGTATCAGTTCTAAAACTGAAGAGCAGCTAGGCTTAGGCAGTTGGGGTTAAGTGACTTGCCTAGAGTCACACCGCTAAGAAGTGTCTGAGGCCAACATTTGAACCCAGGTGCCCCCAATGACTCTCAATCCACTAAGCTACTTAGCTGCCCCTTCTCTATTACTGTTGAAAGAACCAATCAATCAGTCAACATTTATTGACAAGTATGTGCCAGGTACTGAGCTAAGTACTGGGGATGCAAAAGACAGTCCCTGTCCTCAAAGAGCTTGCAATCTAATGGGGGAGACATGCAAACAAACATATGCAAAGCAAGCTATATGCAGGATAAATGGGAAATAATTAAGAGAGGGAAAGCACTGGAAGGCTTCCTGTAGAAGCTGGGACTTTAGATGGGATTTAAAGAAAGCAAAGGAGGTCAGTAGTCAGGTTGGAGGATTGAGAGTGTTCCAGCAATAGAGAATGCTCAGAGAAAATGCCTGGAGCCGAGAGATACAGTGTCTTGTAGGCCAATGTCACTGGACCAAAGAGTACATGTTGGGCAGGAAGGTCTAAGAAGGTTAGAAAAGGTAAGATAGGGCTGGCTCATGAAGGGCTTTGAATGCCAAACACAGCATTTTGTATTTTCTCCTGGAGGCAAGAGGGAACGACTAGAGCAGTGGTTCCCAAACTTTTTTGGCCTACCACCCCCTTTCCAGAAAAAATATTACTTAGCCCCCTGGAAATTAATTTTTTAAAAATTTTAATAGCAATTAATAGGAAAGATAAATGCACCTGTGACCATCACTGCTCCCCTAGATCTCTGCAGCACCCACGAAGGGGGGGAGCACCCACTTTGGGAATCACTGCACTAGAGTTTACTGAGTAGAAGGTGACATGATTGGTTGGTCCTTCGTTCCTTGTCATTCAGGTTCAAGACTTTGTTGTCATTCTCAAGTCCTCTCCCTCATTCCACATATCCAATATCTCTCCCATATGTGCCCTTTTCTCCATTTATACACTTTAATTCAGAGCATTATGGACTCTTTTATAGTCAATTACAATGACTTTCTAACTATCCAGTCTCTTCTTCACTTGATCCATCTTCTATACACTGCCAAACTGATTTTCCTAAATATATTCTTTCCATGTCCTCTTCCTTACTCAATAATCTCCAGTGGTTCCCTCTTACCTCTGGAATCAAACATGAACTCCCATATTAGGCTCTTTACAACCTGGACCCAGCTAGCATTTACATAGTGCTTTAAGGTTTACAAATTGCTTTACAATTATTATCGCATTTGATCCTCATCACTTTAAAAATAATAGGTAAATGAATTAATTATTGATATAAACTGATTAGATACTCTTTTTGCTGTGCTTACACAGTATCTTCAGTTTATATAAGTGAAGTGAAGCTCGTAAGTAAACTTCTCTTCAGGGCTAAGCACAAGGATGCTAAGGAGACTCTTGTTATATAAAAATAAACTATTTATTGAGAATATAAGAATGTAAAAAGATTTTCAACTCTAAGGGATTCTAACTTCACCCAAATAAAACTCCCTGGTTTCACAAGGAACCGCTTCTCCTGTTTCCACAGGCTATGCTGATCCTTCCTGATCTAACACAAAGTTTCCCTATTCTTCAATAAACTAACACTATTATCCTTATAAGAAATATATAATTCTTAACTTTGTCTTTAAGTTATAAAAATAACAAAGGTCGGCTGGTTGAGCTTTAGCAAGAATCAAGTTAGGACTCTGAGCCTTAGCAGACTCAGAGTCCAAACCAAAGACTGGGTCTTTCTTTGGACTTCTCAGAGATAAAAGAATTTATGAAACAGCAATAGCTAGTTTCCAACCCAAGTTGGAAAAGGGAAATCACTTAGCTCCTTCAGATTTTCCCCTTTCCTTTTATTTCAGACAGTAAGGAGAGAGAGAGAAAGATGTCACCTGCTCCCAGCACTCAGAGAAAGTCCAACTGCCACTCCCAGAGATCAACTGCCACAGAAAAACTGTCACACTGTCAACATTTTAAACTGATACTCTGTCTCAGATCTGTTTCAAACTCCAATCCTTTCTCAAGCCAGCTTCTCTACTTCTTATCTCTAAACTAATATAATAAGACTTAATTTCTTATATTATTTTTATACCACAAACCTGGGAAAAAGGTGCTTATTATCACCATTTCATAGTTGAGGAGACTGTGGTAGAGGTTAAGTGACTTGCCTAGGATCCCACAGCTAGTTAGTGTTTGAGACAGGATTCAAACTCAAGTCTTCCTGACTCCAGGTCCAACACTCTATCCCCTTTGGCACCTAGCTGCTTATTTCCATAGGCTTTTATATGTATTACTTCCTTGCTCACATTCTACTCAATGTTCTTTACATTGCTTTCCTTCCTTCATATCTTTGTATTGCCTCTCTCTCATACCTGGAATGCATTCCCTCCTAATCTTTACTTTGTAAAATCCCTAGTGCTCTTTAAGACTCAAGACAATCTCTACTTCTGGTAAGAGTCCTTTCAAAGGCTTCCTCACTGCTTGCACCTACCCTTCTAAGGTTGTCTTTTATATACACTGTGTTTATCCTATATGTACTGATTTATGCATATTTTACCTCTTCTATTAGAATGAAAGATGTTTGAAGGCAGAGACTCTTTGCCCTTTTTTGAGTATCCTTTACACTTAGCACAATGCTTGGTACACAGTAAATTCTTAGTAAAATGCTTGTTGATTGATTACTTTTTTGTAGGTAGACTGGACAGGACTTGGGAATTGATTGCATGTGGAGAATGAGAGAAGGATCAGAGTCAGAGAGCCTGGGAGCCTTGAGAATTAAGAGCATCATTATAAAGGTACATGGAAGTCAAAAATAGGAGCAGGTTTGGGGAAAATGACCAATTGGACTTTAGACATAATGAATCTGAGATGCCAGTAGGACATCAAAGTGTGCATTTCTAGGAAGCAGTTGGGAAAAGTGAGTCTGATTCTTGGGAAATAAATATCTTGGGATATATAGATTTGAGAGTTATTCGTAAACATGATACTTGAAGTTATGGAAGTGCTTGAAATAACCAAGTTAAGAAATGTCAAGATGGAAGAGGAGAGAGCCAAGGACAGAACCTTGAGGAATATATATATATATATATATATATACAAGGTAGCAGAAAAACTGGAAGGATGTTGTCAAACCTCAAGGCATTGCTTAGCTTGACCCATGGGGCCAGAGCATTCATTCCTCCCTCTCTTAGGCATGCAATTTCATCAGGTTCTATCTTGGGGATCCAGAATACCATGTGCTCAGGGAAGCTAGGTAGAAGAAAGGATAATTTCTCTTCCCCCTTGCTTCACAGTTAGAAGGGAAGAGAGGGTGAAGGGAGGGACCAATCTCTTCTGAACATCTATTATATCATCAACTTTTCTAGCTTTGCAGCAAATAAGGGGACTCTTCACAATCTCATAGTTCAGTGCCCTCAAGGGTGAATCACACATGGCCAGAAGTAGGCTCCCACAAGCTTCCATGTGGTCAACCTGGAACTACAATTAAGCATGCTCTTTGGGAGAGCAGAGACAAACCTTTCTACACTAGCAGTAGGAACCAGAGTGTCAGAGGGTAATAGGATTGGGAGTAAGGGTGGGTGGTCGGCTCTGCTACAGAGAGGATAAGGAGAATAATGGCTTAGAAAAAAGCCATTGGATTTGATAATTAGGTGACCACTGGTAACCGTAAGACAACATTTTAGTAATGAGGAGCAAAGCTGGATTGCAAAAATAAATAGGAGGTAAAGAAATAAGAGGTACTGGGTCTAATTTCTTCCCAAGAAGCTTGGCAGTGAAATGAAGGAAAAAAATAATGGGTCAATAACTTGAGAGACTAGCAAGTCTCAAGGAGAGACTTTGTAGGAGAAGGAATACAGGAGATTTGGGTGGGAAAAAATGGGTCAATAACTTGAGAGAATAGCAAGTCTCTAGCAGAGATTTTGTTGGAGTGGGTGGCGCAGTGGACAGCATTCTGGCTTGGAATCGGGAAGACTCATCTTCAGGACTTCAAATCTGGCCTCAGATACTTATCACCTGTGTGATCCTGTGGAAGTCACTTATTCAACCTGTTGGCCTCAGTTTCCTCAACTGTAAAATGAGCCAGTGAAGAAAAAGACAAACCATTTTAGAATCTTTGCCAAGAAAATCCAAGTGGGGTTACAGAGAATTGGACAATACTGAAGCAACAAAATAATAAAATGAGGGATCTGAGGTGTTAATTGAGAAGAATGGAAGACAGTAAAGGTCCTTGGTGGGAGGGAAGTGGGACGTAGATGGTGATTGGTGGAACAAGGTAGAGATAGGAAGGGATGGGATCAAGGGTCCAGGTAGACCGTTGGTAAAGAAATCAGTTTTTCCTGCAAAAAGGTTGAGAGAACATGAAGGATAGAAAATGACGGAGAGGCTTTTATATGTGAAGAAGAGGAATTGAGGTGTCTTCTAGTGGGATGGAGTTGAACTCTGTTGAGTAGTAGCTGAGAATAAGAAGCCTTGGGATCAGAGTGAGTAAGGACACTTGAGAGAAGGTCAGGAATGGTCTTTGTGGGGAATGGGATAAGAAATCAATAAGCCAAGAACAAAAAGGATTACTGAGCAGCCACCAGGGCCCCACCGAGGTTGAGTTATGTGAGTTTATAATGGATGAAATGATCTCATTCAGGCATTTAGTTAATGGTAACCATCTTTTTAATAATGATGGTTATTTGAGAAGATTAGAGCCTTTGAAATAAAAATAGATTTTCATCTTGTCTGGGATGGTTTAAAAGTAATTCTTAAGGCAGAAGATGACCAAGACAACCTGCTAGGGCCATTCTTTCTAGCCCTGTGATTCTTTGATCCCCAAGGATGTTGAAAACACGAAGAGAAATTCTCATTTATTATTTTTTCCCACTTAAAAATGACAAAGACCCATTGCTAAGTCAAGGAATCTTTTCTGGGCATGTAGTTATTTTATTTTATTTATTTTATTTTATTTAAACCCTTACCTTCCGTCTTGGAGTCAATACTGTGTATTGGTTCCAAAGCAGAAGAGTGGTAAGGGCTAGGCAATGGGGGTCAAGTGACTTGCCCAGGGTCTCACAGCTGGGAAGTGTCTAAGGCCATATTTGAACCCAGGACCTCCTATCTCTGGGACTGATTCTTAATCCACTGAGCAACCCAGCTGCCCCCTGTAGTTATTTTTAGTGCCTTCAAAAGTAGGGCTTTGGAGATAGAACCTTCCTTCTTTAGGAGACTGGGCCTTAAGGGAACCTTTGAGATGGGAAAGGAGAGGGGACAGTGTATTAAGCAGAGGTCTGTTGAGGCTTTCTACATATAAAATCTGAAGGTATTTGGCCAAGTGGTTTGAAATTGGTTTTTACTGATAGGTAGCAAGGTAGTTAGAGCACTGGCTTTGAGGTCAGAAAGACCTGAGTTCAGATCTTGCTGAATATATACTTACTAGTTATATGAGTCTGGGCAAGTTACTTTATCTGTTTCATTTTTCTCATTTGTAATATGATGGAGTGTGGGGAAGGGGCATGATAATAGTATCTGCCAATCAGAGTTTTTCTGAGGATAAAAACAGATAATCTATGTAAAGTGCTTTGCATATCTTAAAGTGTTTTGTAAATGATAACTATGGTTAATTATTATGATGATGATTAATTTCCTAAGACTTAGTGTCATGCTCTCTTCATGGTCACCTAGGAACTTTTTATTTTTGAAAAGAAGATAGCCCAGTAACTTGCGATGTTTAGCATGGTCTAGATAACTCAAAGCATATCAAAACAGGCACGCTGTGCCCATTGAAGTTACAGTGCCAATATTAAAAAGCCGGAGTAGTGACAGTACCCCTGAGATGCGGATAGAGGGCGGTAGGCATTTGTCCTTGGCCATGCTGGCTGCATCTTGTGGGTGCAATGATTGCCCCTAGGAGGCAACAATCCCACCTTTGCAATGCCAGCAAAGAAGGAGCACACCAGACATTCAAGTTAATCCCTAAGGCAGAAAAACAAACAAACAAATGATATTTCTGATGTAAAACAACAACAAAAAAGCATCCAAAGCAGTAGAATGGAGACTTCAAAAGTGTTGAAAATATCTTAATATTCTTTAATCAAAGTCACTGGGCGATAGTGGTGTGATATATTGGATGAGCCATTGGAGAAGGCAATTCTTTGAGTCCTGGCTGTGTTGGAGTAAACGTGAGGGAGTTGGATTAAATGACTTCTCAGGTCCCTTCAAGCTAGGATCCTATAAGTCTTCTGGGGACTCCATTTCCTCATCTATAGAATGGGACTAATAATAATGCCCACTTTCCCAACCTAACAGGGTTTTCTTGAGGACCAAATGAAATAATGGGGTTAAAAGCTGTAATGGAGAAAAATGAAGCCCCTGAGAGTCTCTATGTTATTTTTAAAAGAGTGGGTTCATTCAGGTATAATTTGAGATTCATTACACTGAGCTCTGTAGGGGGATTTAAACAAAGAAAGAATAAGGAATCAGCTCTGTCCTCGTGGGGCTCATAGTACACTAAAAGTAAATACTTTACATATATATATATTCTGGATTCTTTTTACTTATATTCTAGGTGGAACAATGGAAAGAGTGCTGGACCTAGAGTCAAAAATATCTGAGTTCAAATCCATCCCCAGACATTTCCTAGCTGTATTGCCCAGGACAAGTCATTTAAGCTCAGTTTCCATATCAGTAAAATGGAGATAATAATAGTACCCACCTCTGACCTCAGGCACTTAACTAGCTGTGAGTCCCTGAGCAAGTCACTTAACCTTTGTTTGTCCCATTTTCCTCAGCTCTAAAATGGAGATAATAGCAGCACTTACCTTGTAGTATTGTTGTGAGATTTAAATGGGATAATATTTATGATGCAATTAGCATAGTGTCTGGCACACAATATATATTTAATAAAGTGCTTATTTTCTTTTCCTGGGTTCAAGAGGAACACTGATACTTTTAATGAAGTTCAGCTGGTGTATAGTTCAGTTTTAAGCACTGCCAGGAAAATAGCTTACTATTAATAAAATAATATTAATTATCATTAATTAGTTTAAAATTATATTTAATTATTTATAGTTATACATAATAAATATACAGAAAAATACAGAAATTTATATTTAGTTATATTTAATAATTAATGATAATTATATAACAACACAACTATATTATATGTAATATGATAATAAAATAAATTGCGATGATTATACATTAATACAATAATAATATTAATAAAAGAAAATAAACTAATTCTGTGAGCTAGGAAGACAGAACTGCTTAGCAAGGCTTCAGAAGAAATGCTTCGCTAAAGAAATTGTATCATTTTCAAGTCCTATAGGGTTCTTCCTCTTCTTGGGAACCTTTTTTATCTGTCTTGATACATGTTTTGAAAGACTGAATTGCATAGTCTGTTGATTGCTGCAAAGAATAGAAATGTTAGTGAGGTAGTGAACCTATCTGTACAGAGACTTACATGGCACCATAATTTTGATGTCCTTGGTCTAAAACTAGCATAGTCAAAATGACTTGGGAACACTGGATTCTTGAATAATTCACTAAGGTTCTGTTGGTGACACAGATTGAAGACAGGCTCTGATCTTCTGAATGGGGTTTGTCCTTTGATACCCTTAACATACACAAAGTTTGTCAGCTGGGTATCTAAAATGACTCTTAACTGATAATCTGGGAGGAAAGCACATCTGTGGGGGCTCAAACCAATGGCATTAGAGGATTATCTCCAAATCCCTGGGAGTATTCCTAGAACCTCAAGTGGGAACAAAGCCTTGCAACTAAAATAGGAAACCTTTAACTTCTGTTAGAGTGAAAATTGAGATAAAGATCTTGAGAACTTTTGTGGGCTCCAGTTATCAGATGTGACAAATGTATTGGGTTTTCTTAGCTTAACAAGGTTGTTTTTTATAGAGAGGGGTACTAATTGGGGAATGAGGCTGGCTCACTGAGAAGTGATGACAATGTAAATGAAAAAAGGTATCTATAATACATTAAACCAAACCAAACACTGGATATGTGAAGCATAGGTAGCTAAGTGTATAATTTATCCTTTAATTTGAATTCTTATTATCCTCATGTATTATTGGGGTAAAGAAACAAGTGTTTCTTTTTATTTTTCATTACTAAAATAAGACATGTTTTAAAAAGAGCCCATTATGCTGTATCCCAAAGAGATTTTTTTTAAAAAGGAAAAAGGACCTATTTATAAAAAATATTTATTGCAGCTTTTTTTGTGGTGTCAAAGAATTGGAAATTGAGGAGTTGTCTGTCAATTGGAGATGACTGAACAAGTTGTGGTATATGATGGTGATGGAATATTATTGTGCTATAAAAAATGACAAGCAGGATGATTTCAGAAAAATCTGGAAAGACTTATGTGAACTGGTGCAAAATGAAGTGAGCAGATCCAGGAGAACATTTATACACAGTGACAGTAATATTTCCTGATGAACAACTGTGAATTACCTGGTTATTCTCAGCAATGCAATGATCCAAGGCAATCCCAGAGATTCATGATGAAAAAAATCCATCTGCCCTCTAAGGAAGAACTGATGGAGTCTGAAATGTAGACTGAAACATCCTCTCTCTCTCTCTCTCTCTCTCCCTCTCTCTCTCCCTCTAACCCTCTCTCTCTCCCTCTCCTTCTCCCTCTCCTTCCCTCCCTTCTTTTTCCTCTTCTTCTCCCCCTCTTCTCTTTCGTCTTCTTCTTCATTTGAGATCTCTTCCACAAAATGACTAATATGGAAAGATGTGTTACATTATTACACATGTAAAATCTAAGAAAAATTAAAAAATGAAGAGGGTCCATTATGGAGAGTCTTTGGACACACATGAAATGCATCACTCTGTCATTGAATAATCATAACTTATATTTTGGAACAAGTTGGACATTGCTTCTTCCCCTTGAATTTTAATCTTTTTGATCTAGCTTAAATTTGGTTTTCAACCTAAATTTCAGAAAGGGTCACTTGCTCCTTTGTAAATGACAAACCCAAATAGATTGCCCTCAGGGGAAGCCTCTGTTCATTGTTCCCCATCACCAGAGCTGTATTATTTCTAGCTGTACCTAAATCTCATTTACATCAAACATTTATAAATATTGCCTTAAATGGAGGACTGCTCCATATCCATTCCCAAATGCTTTATAATCTTTTTCAGTTAAGTAAGAGATCTCAAATCAATTCATCTTTAGTTTTGAATTCCATTGGCTACAATCAATTATGTGCTGGCAAATGTTTTTTACTTAACAATTGGCTCTTCAAAAAAAGTGCTTGCATAATACTTAGTCCCCCACCCCCCTTACCTTTGTGAAAGGGAATTCTTTGTTCTCTTTTCTGAGTTTATACTTATAAAAGGGAATTCTTTGTTCCCTGTGTCTATTTTGAGTTAACACTTTGTTAAACAATAACTTAAGTACCCCTACTTAGTACTTCACTAGATTGTGAAGACAGGATTAACCCTCTTTTGTCCACTTTTGGATTGAACTAACAAAAGCTTGAACTAGATGGAAGAATTTGTAAGTCACTTACTACAATGGGTGACGACTCCAGGAACTAGTGAATCCTATGATCACAGTTGACACCTTCAGAGACCTTTGATAAGAGTTCACCCTTCCAGAAGGTGAGAACTGTTTCCCACAAACACTGCCCCCGGGCAGTACTAGCACCATAAAAGCCATGAATCCTTCACTTGGGACAGTCTTGTGGAGATAGTCTCCTGACTAGAGAGAGTCTTCGATGGAGCTTCCCTGGAGACTGTGGCTTGGATTGTGGGCTTGGAGCTTGGCTTCAACTTGGACTCTGACTCCTGGACTACTTTGTGGGGTAAGTGAAAGGCTGACTCCTTTCCTAGTTTCTGGAGAGACAAGCTTCCATATTGGAGAAGGCCACGTGGTTACTACCAGCCTTCCTGGTTGAGACCTAATTAATCTCTGCTTAGATTAAGATAAACTAGATAACCTCTCTAACCCCCTCACATTTCTCTTCTTTATTGTTTCTTCTCTATTTGTATATAACTGTAAATAAATTTCTGACTCAAGATAAATATTAGTGACCACATAATTTCATAAAATTATTGTCCAAACATTAAATTTAACCCTTACACCTTCTGTCTTAGAATAAATGTTAAGTATTGGTTCCATGGAAGAAGAGCAGTAAGGGATAGGTCTTTGGGGTTAATTCACTTTCCCAGGGTCATAGTTAATGTTTGAGGCCAAATTTGAACTCAGATCCTTCCAACTGCAGTCCTGGCACATTTAAAAAAATTAATTTATGTTATTTTTTTAAATCTTTACCTTCCATCTTAGAATCAATATTGTGTATTGGTTCCAAGGCAGAAAAGCAGTAGCAATGTGGGTTAAGTGCCTTGCCCAGGGTCATGCAGTTAGGAAGTATCTGAGGTCAGATTTAAACCTAGGTCCTCTTTGACTTTCAATCTCCTGAGCCATCTACTGCCCGCTTTAATCTGCATTATTAACTTTTTCTTTCTCTCTCAATTCTAGGCAGTCAACAAAAAACTAAAGGGAGCTCTGATTTGTAGTGTTCACTAAATCCGAGGCCTAAATGCTCTCATTGAAGACTGAAAAATCAGCTTTTCCAAGCCAGGTAGAGCTGGCTTCATTCAGCACACCACTGGTACAGTGACTTACATATAGTCATGAGATTTAGATCTGGGAGAAACAAGAAAATCATCTAGTTTGGTGCCTTCATTTTGTAGATAAAGAAACTGAGGCCTAGAGTTGGGAAAAGACTTCTCCAAGGTCACAGACAGAATAAGCCATAGGGACAGAATTGAAACGGAGGGCACCAGGCTCCAAATCTGGTATTTTCCTAATCCTTCCCCAGCCTCCTGACAGAATAACTTTAAATCACTTCTGCTGCTGCCTTGTATCTGATTACTATCCATAAATTTGCTAGTCCTGGTCTTCTGCAATCACTTTCCTCATATAATTGGCTTGACAGTGTTGATTGGAGAGGAGGAGGCCTTCCCTCCTCAGAAATAATTATTCAGAGAACCTAATTCTCTGAGTGCTTGTTGTGACACTCGATGGTGGATGTGTCATATAAGTTTCATTTTCAAAGCTGGGGATTCTTTCCTTTCCAGTCATCTAGAGGATAAAAGCAAAAACATCTACTTTGAAGGCTATGAAAGAAATTTGGATCTTTTTGACTCCAGGCCTGAGGTTCTACTCTACCATCTCCCTGTGCAGGGCCAGGTAGCTTACATCTCCCCTCAGGATTTGGGATTTCTTTTCTCCCCTCTCTTCTGTGTTCTTACCATTTTATGGGGCTGTGATTAATACTCCAGTTTTGTTTAAGCACTTCACACCAATTAGTTTTTATAATCAGGCAACTAGTGGCTCAGTGGATAGAGTGAAGGGCCTCGGAGTCAAGAAGTTGTTGTTCAGTTGTTTTACAGTTGTGTCTGACCCTTTATGACCTCATTTGGGGTTATCTTGGCAAAGATACTAGAGTGGCTTGAAAACCTTCCTTGAAATCCAACATTTCCTAGTGGTATGAGACCCTGGGCAAACGACTTACACCCTCTGTTTGCTTTAACCCCCTGGAGAAGGAAATGGCAAACCACTCCAGTATCTTTGCCAAGAAAACCTCATGGCCACTATTGGCATGATATGGTCCATGGGGTCCCAAAGAATTGGACATGATTGAACAACACGTTTTTACAAAGGGTATTTATTCAGAGATACATCAGGAACCAATCAATATAAGAACATTTTCCCTAATACCTCCAGGATATATTCTCTTCCATTCCATTTCAATCTCTGGAGGAGTAGACTGAGAACTTTGCTTGGTTCTTCTACAGCTTCTCCTGGCCTGAGCCAGGAAGGTTACTCTTTATCCTCAGGACATCAGTGCTGTATTAAGCTACAATGACCAGCCTGGAACCCAGACTTTGGAACACTGGGATGTCAGAGCATCTTCATAGTGTTCTTTTGAACTTATGAGGCCATGAAAATCTTCTCCCTTCACTTAGGATGGAAAAAGAAAGAAAAAGACTAAGCGATGAGGCCATTTCATGAAGATATATGGTCTCAGATATAGGGGAGATCCTAAATATCTTCTCTGGATCATATAATCTTTTTTCAGATGTTAAGAACAAGATCCCCAGATGAGACAAAAGAACTTGTGGCAGATTCAGATAGACATTTTTGAATGTTTCCAAACCTAAACAGTAATATTTTATATTGCATTTTATATATATGCCCCCTGGGCAGTCCTAAGCAAAGCTTTAGCTGTAATTGATACATGTAAAGTGGGAAGAAAGCACAGGAAGTGATGAAAGGAATGGTTTTTATAAATTGTAAGAACCTCCTGTGAAGAGAGTCTTTCACCTTCAACTTGACACTGGAGGAGCTCTGGATGAGGACTGAGGACTGCTTTCCTTAGAACTACCATGTGGATGAGTGAAAAAGTCTGACTCCCTTCCTTGGCCTTTCCTGGAGGTACTAGCCTCTGAAGAGGCCCCTCCTCTGGGAAGAGGCCTTATGGCTAAAACCCTTGTTAAATGACCCTTAGGCCCTCTGGCTGGGAGTTCTGAAGCCCTGCCAGAGTAAAGTCAGGGCTTGAGCACATAGTCTAGTTCGTTAAGCTAGATCTTTTACTCTGACCTCTTTTTCATATCTCTGCTTTCACTCTTCCCCTCTATTTTAGAAATAAGTTGCTAAAAAATTCATTTGGAAGATTGAGATATATTAATTCTTGGAGACCACATTCTTATATATTCAGCCCATCATAATTTTACCCTTTACACTATCTATCTGTTATCTATCTATCTATCACTCTGTCTATCTATCTATCTGCCTGTCTATCTTTCTCCTGTCTATTTATCTTCCTGTCTGTCTATCTATCTATCTATCTATCTATCTATCTATCTATCTATCTATCTATCTATATATCTATCTATCTATCTAACAATATCCTGGTTGTCTTCCCTTCACTGTGTGATTATCCAACTAGAACCAATCAGAATGCTCTACATGCTTCAAAGTCTCTGCAAGTCACTTTCCTTAAGCATCATCAGGATCCTACCATTTATCTACTAAGTGCAAAAAGAGCTTCAATCGGTACTGCTGATGGGGTCTGTGCATGTGTCAGATTCCTACTATGCTGAAACAAAAAAAAAAAGAAAATGAAATTTACAATTCCAGGATTATGTGTTACCCTGAGCAAATGAATTAAATGTTGTTCGTGTCTGCTTTTCCCCCATGGATACTGGATGAATTGGTGATAGAGTAAGATGTAGATTAATTATGAATTGTGATATATTTATTATTCATTCACTTTAACATGAGTATCTGTTATAGTATTATATCTGTTGTATTATTGTTGAGTAAACATGTTTAATACTTAAAAGTATTATCATAAGTGGCTGATTGTATAAATGGAAATGCAGTGGTGGAGACTCAAGAACTAGAGTAGTGAAAGTATTTCCCCTTGCTAGTGTTTCCTTTAGGGCCCTGAGAGAATTTGATTAAAAAACATGTGTTGATAGACTTTCTCTTCTACTGTGAGAGTGGGTTGGAGTGAATGAACCAACAAAGAGAGCTGGAGGTCACACACCCATGGGAGAGGTGTGGAATGATGCTGATTGAGTAAACCACTTAGCTTCACTGACATAAAAGTGTTTAAATTCCTTGGGATGCAATAGGGAGATACTGTATTAAGATTTTTTCAGCAGAGAAGTAGCATGACCTGAAGGCTAGTCTGGTCTAGTATAAAAGAGATTACAAAGGGAGCAGGTGGGTGGCTCAGTGGATTGAGAGCGAGGCCTGGAAATGGGAAGTTCTAAGTTCAAATCTGGCCTCAGATGCTTCCTAGCAGTGTGATCCTGGGCAAGTCACTTGACCCCCATTGCCTAGCCCTTACTACTCTTCTGCCTTGGAACCAATACATAGTATTGATTCTAAGAAGGAAGATAAGGGTTTGGGAAAAAAAAAAGAAAGAGAGAGATTGGAGAATGGTGTTTGTAAGAACCAGGAATATAGTAATAATTAATAATATTAAACTTATAGATAATAATATTAATGGTTAAATAATAATAATTGTTATATAACAACTTATATTTGAATAATGCTATAAGGTATGATGTTGTTGTTCAGTTGTTTTCAGCTGTGTCTGACTCTTCGTGACCCCATCTGGGGTTTTCTTGGCAGAGATCTTGGAGTACTTTGTCATTTCTTTCTCCAGCTCATTTTATAGATGAGGAAAGTGAGGAAAACAGGGTTAAGTGACTTGCCTAGAGTCATATAGCTAGTAAGTGTCTGAGGCCAGATTTGAACTCAGGAAGAGGAGTCTTTCTGACTCCAAGCCCAGCTCTCCATCTACTGTATCACCTAGCTGCCCTCACCACACATACCTAATTCATATTTTGGGCAGGCAATCCTTTTAAGTCAGATCAGCCTCATTCAGAGTTTACCTAACAACATGCTGATTTAAGAGTTACTTATGTATATGAACTATATTGTGAATAGTTGATGGAATAATTCCAAGCAATGCTCATAGGATGGGGCTGACTAGTTTACAGAGCACTTTGCTTCCCTTATCACATCTGATCCTGAGGAACAACCCTGTTGTATAGGGAGAATGGTCCTCATTTTACAGATAAGGGAACTGAGGCAGAAGCTAGTTAAGTAACTTGCCCAGAGTCATCTGGTTACCCAGTGACTGAAGTAACATTTGAACCCAGGTCTTCCTGACTTCAAGTCCGGCATGTTTGATATACCACACTGCATTAGAAAGTTATTTAAATTGTCAGGGTGGTAGTAATGAGGACCTGTAATAGGTTGGGAACAGTGGAATGAAAGGGGTCATTTTATGTATAATTACCCTCTCAGAAACAACTCTGTCTCCTGGCAGCTGGGCCATCTCAGTAGGGCTTCAACAAACATGTGTTTAATGCTGGTGAAGAGAAAATACTTGTAAACCTCCTTATTGGAAACTTCATTCTGTTCCAAATGCAAATCAAATACTATGTGTGTTGGAATGAATCTATAATATCTATATATCCTTAAACCTATAGAGCAGATTAGATGTTTAATTTGTCCTGAAGCTTAATATCTCATTAACACCTGCCTTTGCCTGCTGATCATATAATCAATCCATTAAGTATTTACTGAGCACCCTGCTGCCATCTCTTTGCTGTGGTAGGTGCTAGGAAGAATGATGTATGACCCACTGACTTTTTCCCTTCTTTCATTGACCAGCCAGGAAAGTTCTCTTTCAAATGCTGAACTACCAAGTGGTGATTATTTTTTAGTCTTTTGGACCCTTCATAAACATCCAAAGAGACCCAGACTGTCTGAAAAGTCACCAAGGAAACTCTCGGTGGGTCCCTGACTCTTTGGGTAGAAGGGTTTTATCTCCCATACTGGCAGGCTGAATTTACCTACCCTGGACAGGACCTAGAGGGAAAACTTGGTCATAAAGTACAAAGAGTGCCTTTTTGTGGAAGGGAAACAGGTATCTGGGCTTAGAAGAGCAAGAATTCAAAGATGGACAACTTTCCCCCATTGGCTTAGATGTTTCTTTGTTCAAAGTGATAGGAATGGCGCTAGCTTTTTGGCAAGGGGCATGAGGGGAAGTAAAAGGAATTTACTTCCCCTAATTAAAATATCAGATAAAACATCAAGATCTGAAAATTCCACTTTCTGAAGCTCTTTACTGAAAGGTAAATGAGATGGGAAACAAAAGATCTTGACCTAGTGTGATAATTAGATTAAGTCTATACTGCCCATCTTTAGATTTAATCACCAAAGGTGAGAGCACCTTCAAATTCTGGGAGGTCTGTAACCAACATGTGCTAGAGTGAATGATGAATCAGAATCAACTGACTGCCCCCTAGGCGTTCTACCAGAAGCTTCTATTGTGATTGGACATGCAAATTAAGAGGGAGGCACAGGAAGTGATGCATAAGTGACCCCTTTAAAAGGAGAAGGTCCTCAATTAGCTGGGGGCTTCTGGTGAAGAGTGTGACTGATGAAGGAGCTCTTCTGGTCCGTGGAGGAGTTCTGGCTGGAATGCTGAGACCTTGGTGAGACTACTTCAATATCTTCTTTAGAAGTCCACGTGGTGAGTTTAAAGACTGAATCTTCCTGAACTTCTCTTAAGGAACTTCTTTAAATAGACTCTGTGAAGGAAGGTTTGCTTCATTCACCTCCGGACCTCTGGCCCTCTGACTCTCGGCTGAGGGTTAATTAGATCTACCTGGATTAATTAGAGGATCGTAGTAAATTACCTACTGTGTTAGATTCTTATTTCCTTATTTCCTCTCTCTCTTCTCAATTGTAAATAAACTTTCATAAAAGTCAATGTTGACTTGAGATTATTCTTAATTGAGGATTGATAATTGTTCAATCCTCTGGGAACCATCTTTTAATATATTGAATCCAAAATAACCCTTTTCCCCCTTACACTAGGAAGCCCTTTTATATACTGCTTGGGAGGGTTCATGGGCCTGACTAAGGAAGGAGTCTAAAATGTATTGATTAACATAGGTATACTCAAGCAGTCTCCTCACAGAAGAGCTCCTTTTGAGAAAGAAACTCCAGCTTCAGAAGATAACTGCAACTACCTGCAGAAGCTGTAGAGCAGGACACTGTCCCAGGCTCCCAGTCACTCCTAATGTTTGAAATGGGGAGATTTGAAATGCCCCTGGAAGCTACTGCCAAGCCCCTGTGAATTGGCCTTGATCAGTAATCAGTAATACTTGAGGAGGTGCTTGAATAAAAGCAAGTATAAGGAAGTATTTCATTTTCCTACTCCCATAGGAGGTATAAAGATATTCTTTGATCAATTTGATGGAATTGGAAATTATCTAGATATTCTTGGGCAGACCGATGACATGGCAAGCAAACTAGCTCTGAGAGAAAATATTTCTCTCCCATTTGAGAGTTTCAACTGGCAGCTGAGAAGAGAGCCAACTATAGAGGAAAACACCGGTGCTTGAGAAAAATTTTGCCTTTTCCATTTTGTCCCTTCAAGATTGAAGCCAGGGGAAAAGAGATTTCTCTCCTTTCCTCTCCCCATAGATACTGACTTCTTGGGAGAGAGATATGCTCCCATTAGGCAATTCCAAGCCCAAAAGAGAGTAGTGTGTTAGTTAAAATCACCTGGGGTTCTATTTGGAAGGATTGAACCTCAATATAGTGTTTGACAAACTTCTGTGGACCTGTGGGGGTCCTTAAAACTACATTTCCCGTGGTCCAATGGGTTTCATGGGTTTCCTGTTTTGGATGACGTATTCAAGGTGAGGGACTGTTTGAAATTAGGGGGAAGTGACTTGGAACTTCCTCTTGAGTTACCTGAGCTCGAGGAGAGAGGAAGGGAAATGGCTGAGGTGAGGTTGGAATAGGTTTCTTACAGGCTCGTGGTCAGTTTATCTCTATCAGCATGGCTTTTTTTAAAATACTATTCTTCCTTTTGATCTCGGCCATCATCATTTTTAATCATAACAGTAGGTAGAGACAATCCAGAGAATTAGCCCTCGAAATTGAATTGATCTGCAGAGAGGAGCAGGTACTGGTAGCCCAGGTCCAGCAGAGATGCTGAACCAAGGAAAAATCATAAGGATACCCTGAAAGGAAAGTGGATACTAGGGGCTCTGCAGTGCCAAATATGAGCCCATGTATTATTCCCGTGTGTGCATCTCTTACTAGTGTAAGGGTGGGGTGGCTGATTCACCCAATTCCACTCTGTTAGGATTGGCTTATTATATTAGTATATCTAGGCTAGTTAGACCCTAGCTGACAGAAGTGACTCCACATTCAATAATTGACTCACTTATGTTCAGAGTTCCTATATTTTATATATATATGAAAATTAAATATTTGTATATTTAGGAATTATATATTTATAGATATGAATTATATATATGTACGTATACATATATATATATACGTATACATATATATATGAAGTTCCTATGTACCCCATACTGATCAAATCATCTACTATTAGGGAAGGAATTCGAGACCCTAATTGATTATATCATCGATTCGACAAACTTCATTAATACAAAGTTAATGAACTTTCCTAATCACAAACCCTCTGTGACTGATAAGGCAGGTCCTCTTCCAACCCAGTGTCTGTGAATCCACCCAGAAACAACAATCAGATATAAGGGCTGAGACCCAGGATATCTGGGTTCCTAATCGGGGTATGGTTCTTACCGCATACTCGTACCACTTGCTGTGCTGCCTTTTGGGCTATAGGGCTGGGGCAGCGCATGCTTGCATACCTGTGAGTGGTACATTGCCCAACTTGTCAGCTTTTGAGTACTTCAGTTCCTTGCTTCTATGTTCCTTCTCGGGACTACACCAACAGTCTCCTCAGCATGTACAAAGTCATCAGCCTTACTCACACTCCCAGAGTCACTGAAGTCCAGCAGCAAGACAAAAAAGTCAAAATGCCTTGGGGGTGGCCTGAGCTGCATCGGATGATCTTGGAATCTTTGATGTCTGACCAAGCTCTAAGTGCTCCACAGCACCTGCTTTAGTTGTCTTTATGGCCCTTGGAACAAACTCTTCTCGTCTGCCCTTTCTGCCAGGGGAGGTCTTCTCATGCTTGGAGTAGACATCTTCTCTCTAACTCACCAACGAGTCTGAGGGATGTGGTTATCTCAATCTGGTTTAGCCCATCTGTTGAGATACTGGGGTATGGTGGCTGCCCATGCTACAGCTTCTTGGAGCCACAGAGGAGAGTTAGGTGAAAGGTGGACACCGAAAGTGGATGCACAGCCTTGAAAGGGGCTCAGCAAGCCCTCCCACCATATACATGAAATAGTCTATGAATGGTAAATAGTGTTGAGTTGGACCCAAGGCAACAAAATGGCGATGAATGTGTGTATGGAGGTCTTAGCCTTCTCCCTTCTCTGTTGACTGGTATTTCCATTAAGGAGTGATACAGAGTATTATTAGAGTCATTTAAGGCTTTATAAACATTAGGTTTGTATGTACCATTTCAACTAAGTTTGCTGTGCAACATGACTGCATGTGTTCTGGGCAACAGACAATGTTCTTGCACTTTCCCAGTTACCAATGGAGCGAAGCAGGACTGTGCTGCCATGTTTTTTAGCATAATGTTTTCAGTGCCTTCAAGGAAGATGAAAATGGCATCAAGGTCAGCCACAGCCTTGACTGTAAATTTTTTAACCTGAAAAGGCTATATGCCAAGACTATAAAGTAGAGAGACAGTCGGTGCATGATTTTCTGTTGGCAGATGATTGTGCACTCAGTGCAGCCTTTGAGACTGAGATGCAACAAAGCATGGATCAGTTCTCTGCCACTTGCACCAATTTTGGCCCAACAACACTGAGAAAACAGAGGTTCTCCACCAGCCAGAACCACATCATCCATATGTGGAACCACTGGCTGCAGCAAATGGAGAAAATCTGAATGCTGTGGATAAATTCACTTACCTTGGCAGTACTTTTCCTAGAGATGTATACATAGATGATGAGAATGATGCATACATAGCCAGAGCTAGCTCAGTGTTTGGGAAGCCCTGAAGGAAAATGTGGGAGAGAAGAGGTATTAGGCTGCCCACCAAATCGAAGGTCTACAGAGCCATTGTGTGACTTCATTGGTGTATGCCTGTGCAACTAGGACAGTAAACCAGCACCAGGCCAGGAAATGGAATCATTTCCTTTTGAATTATCTTAGGAAGATTCTGAAGATCATCTGGCCAGATAAGTACTAGACACTGAGTGCTTTTCTTAACTGAGGAAAAGTTAATAATAATCATAATAAGGCTAGCTAGTATTTAGATGGTTCCTGCCATGTGCCAGAAATAGTACTAAGCACTTTGCAAATATTATCTCAATTGATCTTCACAACAACCTTGAGAGGTAAGTGCTCTTATTATCCCCATTTTACAGTTGAGGAAATTAAGGCAAACAGAGGTTAAATGACTTGCCTAGGGTTACCCAGATGATGTGTCTAAGGCCAGATTTGAAATCAGATCTTCCTGACCAGAATACTATCCACCGTTGAGTAACTTGTCCAGTTACTAAGTGGCTGGGGGGAATTTTAACATAGTTCCTCTGACCCAAAATCTTCCACAGAGCTGACAAAATGGTCTTGTCACAGAACAGGTCTGACCAGGTCACTTTCTCACTCAGAAACCTTCTGTGGATCCCTGTTGCCAATAAGACAAGTACAGACTTACCTTGCCCTTTTAGTTGCCTTATAATCTGGCTCCAATCTATCTTTCCAATGTTATTTCTCACAATTCTCCTTGGCAAAGTCAACCACAGTCAAATTGAACTATGAGCTAAGCAGAGACTAGAACCCAGATCTTCTGTCTCCAAATCCAGCCTTCTTTTCTTAACATCATATTGTTTATGTGGGTAGTAAAAATGGCGAGTATGAAAGTATATGGTCATGTGTACATGAAATAACATTAAGTTTACAAAAATCAGGACACAAAATTACACGAGCAGAACACTGATTATAATCTTATGAAAATACATATATATAAAATGTGCATTAATGTTGATTGGAATCCTCAAGGCCCACAGGAACAACTGCATGGAGGACATCCTTCCCTCCTTCCTGACTTCTGCCTTCCAACCATCTGTCAGTGGCCCAAGGCTCCAGTAGGAGCAGGCTTTATGGAGTTCATTCTCTTCCCTATCCCAACTGTTGGAAAGCCAGAGCCCCCCACCCCCATCCCCACTCCCCACCCATTGGGCTCATTGTTCTTCCCCACAATCATTGGTTACAGTTCTCCCATTTGTAAAAGGGGTGCGTGTTAGTTTTTCTAAAAATGTCAGGGCTTGCCTCATTCTTACACATTCTACGCAAGCCCCACCTGGCTCTTACCACCCTGGCTAAGTTGTAGCTAATAGCTCACCTTCTATTGGAAACCTCTCCCAGTCTCTCTTAATTCTATCCTTTCCCTCTGTTGATTTTTTCCTATTTTAACTGTATATGGTTTGTTTGTACACAGTTGTTTCTATGTTGTCTCCCCCATTAGCTTGCAAGCTCCTTGAGGACAGGGACTTTTAGTTTTCTTTATGTCCTCAGAGCCAAGCACAGTGTCTGGCACATGATAGGAACTTAATAAATGTTTACTGACTCTCTAATTGTCTATCCTACCCCTTTGCCCTTCAGACTTCTGGGTCTTTTATCGACCTCCCTATATATTTTGTCGCCTCCAATAGAAGAGGAGAAAGAACTTCTCTTTTGGGAGAAGGAACCATATCATTTCTCTTTCTGTATCTCCACTGCTTAGCTTGGCACATAAAAAATGCTCAACAAATCCTTTTCTATTCCATTATCAGAGACCAAAAGATAAGCTGTAAACCAGAAAATAATGATATAAACTCTAAAATTCATAATGAACTTTTTTTCTATAAAGTTACTTAAGTTCCATGATAAAAAGAAGGTAACTAGTATTGGTAATGATGATGCTATTATTTATAATTAGGCTAGAATAGATAGGTACTGTGTCTTCTAAATGAAGTATTATCCAGTGACTAACAGAGCAAATTCTACAAGCTCAAGCATGGAAGTGCTGAATAAACACTGATGAGGATGTAACTAGAGATCTTTCTTTGTGACCCAAAAGCTGGGCAGAATACTTTATTTTCTTAAAGTCTGGAGAAGGAACAGTATTTAGGCTAGTCAGAAAGATGGAATATGTAGCAAGCTCTGAATTTGTGATTAGTCCTTTCTTAATCCTTCTTCTTAAGTATCTGCAGTGGGGAAGAAGAGAAGGGAAGCCTATGGTTTAGAACAGTGATTTCCAAAGTGGGTGATACTGCCCCCCCCGATCCTTTACATAACAGTGGTGATGGCCACAGGCGCATTTATCTTTCCTATTAATTGCTATTAAAATTAAAAAAAACTTAATTTCCAGGGAGCTAAGTAATATTTTTTCAAGAAAGGGGACAGTAGGCCAAAAAATGTTTGGGAACCACTGGTTTAGAATAATGACCAAAGACTTTATTTAACCCACCTAGTGTCATCCTTGACTAAACCCAAAAGGACAGTAGTTAGGCACTTTCCTGAGCACAAAGGGAGAAAGCTTTCATTCTGACCCCCATTTTCTCAAAACAGTAGCAGAATACACCGGCCTCCAGTGAAGTGATGCCTTCATCCATTGGCTAGAGTAGAGCCAGTCAGAGTCCTCTGACTAAAAATCTCTTTGTGTTGTGTTCATTCAAGTTTCCTAGTTAGTTGTTATCTTTCACACTCAAAGAGGACCAAAATGGCATCACTATCTTGAGGTTGATGTATAGTGTGCCCAACTATAGCTGATCAGACCAAAACCAGCTTGGAAGGCTCTACCACAGGTCTGGCACAAATAGCCTCTATGAACATTTGGGAGGACACAGTTAGGTTTTGATTATACAACATAGCTCCTTTTTTGATGTGGGCCCACCATGAGAAATAGTCCTGTGCCAGTGCCTCCCATGTCTCACAATGGATACCAAAGTTCTTCAGAGAGACCTTGAGACTGTCCTTCTGTTGTTTCTTCTGACCTCCATGTGAGTGCTTTCCTTGGCTGAGTTCTCTGTAAAGTAGTCTTTTGGACAAATATGTGTTTGGCTTTCAAATTAGGTGACCAGTCCACAGGAGTTTTGCTTTCTATAGTAGGGTTTGAATGTTTGGTAGTTCAGTTTGAGAGCTAAAATGGCGGAGTGGAGGGAGCATTTGAGCCAAACTCTCCTCATGTTTCCCTATAACTAATGCTAAAAATGTGTCAAATCAAATTCTGGAGTGGCATAGCCAATTAAAAGTCAGCTGAGACATTTTCTCCACCCAAAAAATTTAGAAGTTTGGAAGGAGAGGTTCATGACACTGGGGTGGGGACTGGTAGCCTCAGGTGTGGTCATTGGAGTCAAGGCCACAGTGGTGGCAGCAGCAGCAGCAGCAGCAGTTTTAGACTCTCTCTGCTCAGAGATGGTAAGAGGATTAGACAATTAATCAGAAATGGACTAAAGGGACCCCTGAGTGGATACCCACAGGGCAGGCTTGGAAGCTTCTTGGCAACTCCATTGTTCATTGTACAGTTCTATGTGGCAGTTCCAGGGTGGAAATGAGACCTTGTGGTGACAAGAGAGCAGAAACCCTGGTTATAGTTCCAGGGCAGAGAGGAACACGAGCACATGTAGTTGCAAGGGAGCAGGAGCCCTTCTTGGGCAAAAACAAGAGCACTGACCAGGAGAACAGTGACCATTCTTCTCCCTGGATTACGTTGGAAGACTTACAGATCCTCAGAACTATCTATAAAACAGCAGCATGAAAAACCCTGGAGCATGGGACAATGCCCCTTCTCCATCACAGTGAGCAGAGCCCAACCTTAACAAAAAAGTTAAGTCTAAAGTCAAGAAAAAGTCTGGAAAAATTAACAAGCAACAACAAAAAGAACTTAATCATATAAAACCACTATGGTGAGAGGGAAGGTCAAGACACAAACTCAAAAGAGGATAATAACATAAAAATTGTTACAAGCAAAGCTTCAGAGAAAAATGCAGACTGGAAAAAAGCTGAACAAAAATTCCTGGAAGAGTTAAAGAAAGTGATTTTTAAAAGAGCAAAAAACTATTTTAAAAATCAAATAAGAGTGGTAGAGGAAAAATTGGAAAAAAGAACCAAGAATAAAAGAAAAATTTAAAAAGGGAATTAACAATTTGTTAAAAGTGAGACAGAAAAATGCTGAAGAAAATAACTTCTTAAGGAGCAGAATTAGCCAAGTGGTAGAGAGGTATAAGATCTAACTGAAGAAAAAAATCCTTAAAAATTACAATTGGTCAAGGTGGAAAGTAATGAGACAGCAACTCCATGACACATAATTCCATGAGACAATAACAATGAATTAAAATGAACTCAGAAAAATGAAAAAAAAAATAGAAGAAAATGTTAAATGTCTATTCCAGCTACCAAAAGTCTGACCTGACTCTTAGGCTCAACCAGAACATTTTCTATGTTATGGCTAAGTAAACTTTTATTTTTTTAAGCTATTGAATGATCTAAGGGTATCTTATTTCATTTCATTACTAGACTTGAGTTACCAACCCAGCCTGGTCAGTACTAATCTATAACAGAATTTAATTGACTTGCCCATTGTCACAGAGCTATAAATATAAGAAGTATGTGATGAGAATACTGATTTGTATCATTCTGCCTTTATAAATTAAAATTGATATTCTTGTTTAAATGTATCTATTCCCTGTCTTAAAGAAGAGAAAGGAAGAGTAAATTTGAAGCTACATTATGAGGCAAAGATATTTATGAAAAGTGGAATTAATAATAGCTAGCTTTTATATAGTGTCCCAGAAACAGTACTAAGCATTTTAATAAATATTACCTCATTTTTATCCTCACAACAATGCTAGGGGTAGTTGCTGTTATTATCCCTATTTTACATTTGAGGAAATTGAGGCAAACACAAAATTAAGTGACTTGCCTAAGATCATATTGCTCTTATATGTTCGTGGATGGATTTGAACTCAGAGATAGAGGTGATAGGTTTGGGATGACAAATAGTAAGTTTCAGTCTGTCTCTCTATACCATAAATGGAATCTTCTTTCTTAGCAGCAGGTTCAAAAGTTGTCTCCACTTCTAAAATGGATAGCCTAGAATTTCAAGCATTGGGTTTACATGGACAGAGTTTAAATTTGAGGGCTGCTTCAAAGATCATACTTTTGGGGCTTACTTTGTCTCCACAGAAATTCTTTTCTGGGAGTCAAAAATATTTTTTTTCACACATGTGGCCAAAAACACTCAAGATAACAATACTCTATAGATAGAATGCAAAAAAAAGACAGTAGCCCCCCAAAAATAAGTACAATTCTGCTCTTTCTCTAGAGTTCAAACTTCTTTCCAAAGACTTATAGAGATCTCCAAATTCATAGAAACACCCTGTTGTTTGGACTTTAGTCAGAAGGAAAATGAACTTGGAGTTGCTAGAAAGGCAATTCTTTGGCATTTTGGCAAATCCTCTCTATATCCCAAAGATCTAATATGTAAGCTTCAATTCTTACTTTACTATTCTAGGGATTTGGACTCAGTCCCATATCACCCCTCCCAAATGAAAACAAGCTTCAGGTTGGTACAGTGGCATGAAAGGAAAACTATGTACTCCATGTTTTAGCTAAAGAGAAGATTTATTAATACTCAAGTATTCCTGTTTGGATAGAAATCCAAATGGATAAGATTCCTCTAATGATTGAAATTCACCCTGTCCCAAATAATGACCTTTTATATTTTGTAACAACTATGAAAAAAAGACAAGATTTCACAGGAAGATAAAATAGGGTACAAAGTTTAAGTTTAGAGCTTTTTGATTAACCTAATGGTAATAATGATGTCATTGCAGGAAGAGCATTGTTGAAGATAATCTCTCCTCCTTTTTTTCAGTTAGGTCCAAGGTAAATAAAAAGATCATTGCTCTTAATATGATACTTAAAACAGGATAACAGTGACTACACCTTTTCTTGGGTCACAACACTGTGGAAGCATCAGAAAGTTGCAGATTCCCAGAACTAATTCTGAAAATAGTAGCATAAAAAAATCTCAAACTTGGGAGAGGAGTGCCCTGATCCAAGAGAGCAAAGTCTCAACTTCAGTGTAACAGGCAAAGCCAAGAAAGAGGCTAGAAAAATGAGCAAACAGTAAAAAAAAAGTACTTAACCATAAAAAACTATTATAGCAGTGGGGAAGATCAGCACACAAACTCAGAAGAACATAATAATGCGAAAACAACTACATGCAAAACCTGAATGAAAAATGTTAAATGGAACCAAGCTCAACAAGAACTCCTGGAAGAGATAAATAAAGAGCTAAGAATAGTAGAGAAAAATTGGAAAAAGACATGAGAATGATATAGGAAAAGCATCTGGGTCCTTACTTTCTCAGGGTGCTTTCTTCCTTTGATTTCCACCTGCCACTGAGCTCTTACCTGTGGCTCCAAGAAGCTGTAGCATGCTCGGCAATCACATTCCAGTAAACCATCTTGACAAAATGGATTAAAATAGGTTAAGAATAACTGAGAAGCCTCAAACCTGTTGGTGTGTTAGGGGTGTCTACCCCAGTCATACAAAGACTCCCCCTACAAAATGGGTGATTGAGAACAATTTGTTCCAATAGTCATGAAGGCAGCTGAAGCAGGTGCTGTGAAGTGTTTAGAGCTATATATAGTTAGATATAAATGATGCCAAGGTCATCCACTGCATCTTGAGTCATCACCAGTTGTCTTGACTTTTGTCTTGTCTCTGGACTTAGATGATTCTAGAAGAGAGTGAGGCCAATAACTTTGTGAAATTCGGCTCCATTTAAATCCAATTTATGTGCCAGTCAGAAGACATCACTAGTGATACAATTTTGGTTCTCTTTGAGTGTGAAGAACAACAAACAACCAGAAAAAGGTTAATTCTAGAATTTTCTAGGAACTTGACATCATCTAGGAAAATCCTCCTTCTTTAGCCAGGAAGCTGATATATGTAGATCTTTCTTCAAGGCCATATTGTTGGAACTACCTCTAGACATCACCTCTTATGCCATATGGTTGAAAGCATAGACAATTACAATGTACTTCTTCTTTTGCCCTTTAAGGCTGCTATTGATGACTCTAGAATCTAGATCTACTCTTAGATATGCTAAGGCTTTCTGGTCTGTGCTCAACTCTTTCTGGATCTTCTGACTTTGCCCTGAAGACTTTCTTTAAGGCCTGAAGGAAGGTGGTCTGAGTCAATGAAATTACTCCCAGGGTAAACTCAAACACTTCTTTTCTTTTTTAAAATTCTTTAAAAAATTTTGTAAAATATTTCCCAATTATATATAAAATTTTTAATAATTAAAAAAATGAGTTCCAAATTCTCTCCCTCTTGCTTCTTTCCCTTCCTTAAGAAAGAAAGCAATTTGATATCAATTATAAATGTCAAGCATTTATTTGCAGTGGAATATGAATAGATGGACAAGTATTCTAGCTCAGAGATGTCTATCCTCTCAATGAAGTATCTTTCTTTTATAGGAAGATTCAATCAAAGTCTCAAAATAATAGTTCACATTTCTATAACTATTATTAAGCTGATGGACCCCCCTGTGCTTAATTCCTTGATGCTAGCTGGCTATAAAGAAGGTGGTTGGAAAGGCATTAGGCAGATAGGAGGGCTCAAAGCAATCAGATATGAAGGGCTCTGATCACATTCATTCAAGTATTTCACTTTTATGGTTTTTTTTTTTGGTGTGGTATATCTATGATTTGAAAACTTCCATTTTCCTGTCAATTTTGAAAAGGGAAAAGAAAGCCAATTTTTGTAATAGCAATATTTTCTAGTGTCATTTGTTTTCTTTTCAAGCTCAACTGACTATTCTACCTCAAAACTTGAAAGAAAAATGGAAACATGGATGTTTACCTGGTTCCCTGTGATTCTAAATTCTTTGTACACCAGGATGAAGTGAATGACTTTGCTAGTATTTTCCACTTGGTAATTCAAGGGTTCTTCCTCCATGACTGCTAAACTGACAGTTTTGAAAGCTTCATTTCCCATCTGCATATATGTGACTGTAAACTTCAAGCCACTAAGAGGAACCTAGGGGAACCTCAGGAGAGCTGGTGCTAAATGGCCAGAAGAGATAGCAAGTTAGCTAGGGTGAAAGAGGAGAACTAAAAAAAGGAAGTGGGGAAAATGCTGAAGGAGAAAAAGAAGAGAGATCAGAAAACTGTGAAATCTGGTCAACAATCATAACTGTGGGAAAGAGGCAGAGAAGACAAGGGCAAAGAAAAGAGTAAGGAAATAACAAAATCTTAAGAGATTAGCTTGTTCAAACCAATCATTTGATATAGGAGAAAGAAAATAGAGTAAATGAGGTGCCTAAAAAAGAAAGGACTAAACATAAAAATAGAAGATTTTTTCATTAGAATTCCAATTGCCTCAGTGACTTAAATTATACCAGAACTAAAAGGATCCTGTTGGGAATGTAAGTTCAAGATAATGGGATACTAATTGATATTTATATGGAATTTTAAAGTTTACAAAGAACTTTTCAAAGAATGAATGAGTGAAAAGTATTTTATTAATTGTTCCCTATGTGTCAAGCACTGAGCTGAGCATTCAGGATACAAATACAGAAGCAGAATAGTCCCTGTTCTTAAAAAGCTTACATTCTAGTTGGGGTGGCCATGGAAGAGTGTTTTGTTTTGGCAGTTCACAGTGATGGTGAGGGGTAATAATAGAGAGAAACCAACTGGCAGGTTCTTTTTAGAAGCTATGGTAGTATTGTTTGGTTTCAGGGAAGATGGTAAGAATTTAGCTCCAAATTAGACAAAGGGCTCTTAACTTTTGTGTGTATATCATGGACCACTTTGGAGGTCTGGTGAAGCCTAAGAACCATTTCTTAGAGGAGTGCTTTTAAATAATTGAAGAAATGCTAATTTTCAGTTAGAAATCAATAAAAATAAAAATGTAAAATTTTCCCACCCAAGGACATTATATATAGAAACAGAAATAATATTGGAAGAATGACTTGTGTATGTCTACCTCCAAAGAAAGAACTGATAAATAGAAATAAACAAGATATAGTTTAATATATGCTTATATCTTTTTGTCAAATGATGCCTTCTCCAATGGGAGAGGGAAAAGAGGGAGTTACCTGGGTATTTTAATGTAACAAACAAATAAATTTAATTTTAAAAAAGGAACTCCTGAAATCTAGCATTAAAATTAAGAATTTCTTGACTAGAGGGATGGTTGGAAGTGATCAAAGCATAGCCTGTGATCTGTGACTTTATTATCAAGCTTTGAAAAGTAAGAAAAATTGAATGCCTATTAAATAGCCCAAAATCTGAATTCTCTGGAAAAAAATAAACTAATCATTTCAAGTTGAAGTTATAGGAATCAGTTGTCAGTATAAGGAAGTCTCAAAAGGGACTTCTGGCCAAGATGCCTGCCTGAATGGAGGCAGATCATCCATTTCTCACGTGTCTTCTCCAAGAAATTCCCTGTCAGAATAATGATCAAGAAATCCAATGAGAAGCTACAGTAAGTGACTTCTTCCACCCCACTCCTATACAACATCAATTTAGGCAAGTAGACCCAATCTCCTACAGTGACTGGAGAAGTGTATTCAGGAAGGCTCTGTCAAGAGGCAGCAAGGTGGGGGCTTTTGGAAAGTTTAGGTCTGACCACAGTGCCATTGCTCAGACTAGGACAGGCACTTAGAGGTTCTTTCAGTCCCTCATTTTCTATTCTAAGGTATTATAGGGAGCCATGAAGATCCAATCCCTGATTCAAAAAACCCACTGTGGAGATGAGGGAGTTAATCCCAGAATGTGAGATTAGCATAGAAACCCAGAGATCAAATGAGGTGAACCAGGACTAGCCATTCTTCCCTAAAAGGTAGCAAGATGTGGAGCCTGGCTTTGAGTCTAATTCATGATTTAAAGCTGAAAAGATAAACAAATCAAAGAAAATAATGACCAATGTAAAAGGGCTTCTTGGAAAGAAGAGAGTTTAAAAGAAAATTTTTCAGAAAAATTACATGAATATCTAAGGAAATGAAGCTGGAGATTAAAAAAAAAGTGAAGAAAAGCTAAGGAAAGCTAAATAAAGACTCAGGAAAAGAATAAATAATGCATGAGTCCACTTCTTTATACAGGAAATGGACTCCTAATTAAAAATTAGGAGAGACCAAACAGAAATCAATGATTCCATTGAGAGATAGCAAGAAATATTAGAACAAAATTAAAACCAACAAAATAGAAGAAAATGTAAACTAACTGATATAAAAAACCAACTGACCTGGAAATTAAATCAAGGAGAAAGAATTTAAAAATCAATGGTTTCCTTGAAAGCAATTATTAAAAAAGAATGGAAATAATTTCAGGAACTCATAAATGGACACCCCCCTAATTTGTTATAACCAGAGCAAAATAAAAATAAATAAAAATAAAACAAAAAACCTCTAATCATCTCCTGAAAGAAAGGAACAAACCTAGGTACCCACTGGGCAAAATCAACAGCTTCCACATCAAAGAAAAAATTCTTACAAGAATCTAGAAAGAAAAAGTGCAAATATTAAGTAACTTCAGTTACTTCAGTAAGGATCACAAAAGATCTGGCAGCTTGTAATTTAAATGAGAGGAGATCTTGGAATACAACATTCCAAAAGACAGAAGATACATGTTCCGCTGCAAAACTGAGTATAATACTACAGGGGGTAAAATGGACATTTAATAAAATAAAAACTTGTGAGAATTTCTGATGAAAAGACCAGAACTGAATAGGTACTTAGAAATATAAACACAGGAATCAAGAAAACCTAGAAAGGTAATTTTATTTAAGTAATTAGAAATGGTTATATAATGATGTAGGGCTAACATTCCAGTGGGGGAGAAGAAATAATCATCCTTTTAGAATCTTAATGTCTTCAAAGTATTCAGAGGGAGTTAAATGAGAGTGGAATGGTTCTGTTCTGAAGGTTTAAGAGAGGAAAGAGAAGAAAGTGTGAAAGAGGCTAGTGTAGAAAAGGAAAAAGAAATAGGTAGAACTTGGTTATTCTTCATAATTAGATGTGTGAGAAGAAATACAAATATGGAGGAAGTGGAGGGGGAATAGCCATCAGATCAACTTTACTCTTTTCTAAAATGGACATAACAAAGTTAAGTGCACACACAAAGAGAATTTGGTGTACATTATATTAAATTCAACAGGAAACAAATGAGAAATTTAGAGGAGGGTGTAAGACGGATACTAATGCCAGGGAAAAGTAGACTCAAGAGAAATAAAACTTCCTGATCCTTTAGTGCATATGTGTAGGAGGATTAAAATAGGAAAAAACCCAACAACTAGAATTTAAGAGTTTGTCCATCAACTGAGTTATAACTGAACAAACTGTGGCATATGAACATAATGGATTATTATTATGCCATTAGGAATGTTGAAAGAAATGATTTCAGAGAATCCTGTGTAGTAGGAATTGATAAATTGTGAAATGAACAGAATCAGAACAACAGCATTGCAAAAAACCCACAAAACTCTGAAGAATGCTGATCAAGGCAATGGCAAACCATATCCCCAGACTACCTCTGATGAAACATGTTCCCCACTTTGTGACAGAGAAATGGCAAACTCCATACAAAAAAAGAGATACTTTTTTTAGATAATGTCCACTGTGTACATTTTGCTTGACTATGTTTTTTCATTACATGTTTTTTTTCTTCTTCTAGGCTTTTAATTAGTAGTGGTGGGGTTCAAGGGAAGGCAGTTAATGATAATGATGCCAAAAAAGATAACTTTGATTTGAAAAAAAAAAGCACAGAAGAAAACAGAAGAAGTTTATAAGGAAGCACAGATAAGCAAGACAGTTTAAAAAGTAACATGTTGATTATTATATACTTTTTTAAAAGCAAGTGATATGAAATGGAGACTCATTTTGCATATGCTACTTTTTTGTTGTTCTGTTGTAAATATGAAAGTGTTCTTTTTTTGGTTTTTAACTTTAGAATAGAAAAAAGGTAAAATAAAATGAGAAGGTGTCACAGACAAGATAAACCTTTGATGTGTTCTGAAAGATGAAAAAAAGACTGATTTACATAAAAAAAAATCAAGAAGTAGGTGAGATAAAATAGAGAAATCAGAAATAAAACCCAATTGATGCAAGATCAGTGTTTCATAAACTCACACTTTAAAAAGTTTGAATTACTATTCAATAAAAATATCCTTGAGAAAAATGAGTAACCATATGGCAAAGGATGGGTTTTGGTCTATAACTCACACCACAAGTCACATAAAATTTGAACTGGATTAGCGGTTTAAAAACAAAGCAAAACAACTGAATAGGGGGAAAATTGGCTCTACTGCTTCTTTTTTATCTAAAGCCTGGAGGTTTAAGCTACAGCTCTTTTAGAATGGCATGGCCCCTACACACCTAATCATTGAAGAAGGGAAAAACTTGCTAGTTGTTTTTTTCCCTTATAAGGAGAGTTTGCTTTGACTGCCATAGACTTTTTCTTTCTAAAGAAAAGTCCTCACCCTTGGGACATACATCTAGTTGGTCATGTAGTACAAGTAAATTTTGAATCTACTTTTTGCCTTCTACTTTTTTATCAACAAAGATTAGTGTTTTTGTCCTGACTTAAGGTTAGAAAGTTCTTGTAAGTCCAGCTCAATGTCCAATTGCTAAACTGCAACCAGACAATGTCATTTGAGAGGAATCTCCTTCCAGTAAACTTCTAAGGTCATATTGGATCTGAGCTGCCTCCTATCCCTTTCTTCAACCCTGAAATTCTTTTGGTCTACCTAACAATCAATCAATCAACCAACAAACATTTTGAAGCAACAGATGCCAATCACTGTCTCCCAAGTAAGTGAATTGCTAGGGGAAAGACTTAGGGACCAAAGACCACTTCACAGCATCACCTTCCACCTTCATCATCTTGGTTCTTCCTTCCAAATTCCTGTCTCTTATTTTTTGTGTTTGTAGTTGACACAAAACGTTAGTTCTAGGCTTTGAACTCTGAGCTACAGAAACATAAAAAAATCATGTTTTCCATGCCTGGGGATTCTTGTAGAATAGGAATCATTAGTGCCTTGGAATGTGTTCTTCTCTAACTATGTATAAAAATCTTATCTCCCACCTGCTAACCTGACTGGCAGCGAATCATACAGACTAGACAGCATGAGAAATCTTGCCTTATTCCAGTTCTAGCACTATTCTTCTTTCTTGGATAAATGGAGGACATAACATTAACTACTTTCACACATGGAAGATGGTTTTCAAATCTTTTTTGAAAGGGCTGGGCTGTTTTCATTTCTCAGCACATTTTCCTCGGTGCCAAGTATTCATCAGGTGAAAATCTCCCTTGTCAGTATTTTTAGCTTGCTGCCTGCCACTCAGAGCATGAACAGCACCCAGAGCCTGGAACACTGCAGCTGACAGGCAATGATCCATAGAGGAGGGAGCTTCCAGCCAGGCCTTGTGAGATGAGAGTCTGTTAGCATGCCAGCCTATTAAGGGAGATGAAGTCAGTGGTCTATGTTTTATAAAAGCCTTCTTCTCCTTATGGTGTATGCAGCTGCCTTCCTCCCGTCAACTTCAGTGTAAGCCAGGGGCTAAAACGGTAGACGTTTTCCAAGTGGAAGAGTGTCATGTCATTACATTATACGATGGTTACAGAAGGCTTGCAGATACTGAATTGCTAGGTGATGTTTGGGGGCTCTTGCGATGTGATGTCTATATGTTAAGGTTCTATTATTTCTTTGGTGGAGCACCAATACAGAGCGTAACACATCAATCACTTAACATTTTTTCTTGATAGCTTTTGTTTTTACATTGGCTTCACTTCCAAATATATCCCTCCTCCCTCCTCTCTCCAGGGAGTCATCTCTTGTAACAAAGAATAAAATTAAAAAAAAAAGAAAGGGGAGGGGGGAAAGCAGTTCAGCAAAATTATCCAACACATCAAAGTTATTTATCTTTTTAGTTTTGTTGTTATCATTTAGAATGTCCTGATTCAGCTCAGTTATTTTTTCCTCACTTTATGTCTTCAAAATTGTTCATATTTATTTATTTTAATCCTCACCTTCTGCATTAGGGACAGTTCTAAGATAGAAGGGCAAAGGCTAGACAAATGGAGTTAAGTGACTTGCATAGTCACATAGCTCTGAAGGGTCAGATCCTTCTGACTCTAGACCTGGTGTTCTATTCATCTAGCTGTCCCAATTTTATTTATAATATCAGTATTATAGTAGAAGTCATTCTGGTTTTGCTTACTTCATTCTTCATTAGTTAAATAAGTCTGTGTCTCTTTGAAATCAATTATTTCCTCATTTTTCTTTTTTAAACTTCTAGAAAATATTATCCCCCACCCCTCATTACATGTAAAAACAGTTTCCAATATTTTTCAAAGACTATTGAGTCTTGAATTCTTTCCCTTCCCTCTCTCCGTATCCTCCTTGAGATAGTAAGCAATCTTATATAGATTTTACATATACATATAATCTACATATAGATTATAATCATGTAAAACATTCCCCCATATTAATCCTTTTGTGGAAGGCAACTCAAATAGAAAAAAAAAATTAAGACTACGATAAAAGTTTATTTTGGTCTGGATTCGGACTAAGTTCTTTGTCTTTGGAAGCAGATGGCATTTTGTTTTTATCATGAGCCCTTTGGGATAGTTTTGGATCATTGTATTGCTGAGAATATCCACAGTTGTTCATTGCAAAGTATTCCTGTCCCTGTACAATGTTCTTTTGGTTCTGGTTTTTTTTTTTCACTCTGCTTTAGTTCATGTAAGTCTTTCCAGTTTTTTCTGGCTCCTCTTGCTTGTCAATTCTTATAGCACAATAGTATTCCATGATATTATATTACATTATTATATATATGATATGTGTATCATATATTATTATATTATAATATAATTATATATTATAAGTTAGTCATTCCCCAATTGATGGGTATCCTCTCCATTTCCAAATCTTTGCCCCCACTAAAGGAACTATTTCCAATATTTTTGTACATATAGGTCCTTCCCCCACTTTTTTATATTTTTGGGATACAAATCTAATAATGATTTTGCTGGGTCAAAGTATATACTGTTTTATAGCCTTTCGGGCAGAGACCCAGATTGCTCTCCTGAAGGATTGAATTAGTTTACAACTCCCCCAACAATGCATTCATGTCCCAGCTTTCCCATATCCTTTCCAAGTTTTGTCATTTTTTTTCTTTCATAATAGCCAATCTGTTAAGTGGGGGTGATACCTCAGAGTTATTTGAATTTGCATTTCTCTAATTAATAGTGATTTAGAGCATTTTTTCATGAATATAAAGAGCTTTAGATACTTTGAAAACTGTTTATTCATATCCTTTGACCATTTATCAATTGGAGAATGGCTTGTATTCTTATATATTCAACTCATTTCTCTATGTATTTGAGAAATAAATCTTTATTAAAGAGACAAAAATTTTTTGCACCATTATGATTAGTCTATTACTTTCCATCCTATTTACCTCGATTTAGTTTCTGACCTCTACCTCTCCCAGTTTGCCCTCTTTTCTATCAGCCCCACTTTTCTATCAACCCATCAGAGTGGTAAGGACTAGGTAATGGGGGTTAAGTGACTTGCCCAGGGTAACACAGCTAGGAAGTGTCTGAGGCCAGATTTGAACCTAGGACCTCCTGTCTCTAGGCTTGACTCTTAATCCAACATTGAGCCAATTCTTATGAGAGAAAGATACACATGCTCTTCTCTCTACTTCTTCCATCTTTCCCTCCACTATAAACACTCTTTCATTTCTCTTTTATACACAATAATTTACCTCATTCTAATTTTCCCTTCCTCCTCCCAATGCATTCTTCTTTTTCATGCCTTAATTTAATTTAATTTTTTGCATCATTCCATCATATTTAACTTACACCCTTACTCTTTGTCTATATTCCTCCTAACTCCCCTGATGATGACAAAGTTCTTTGGCTTTACAAGAATCACCTCTCCATGTAGGGAAATATACAGTTTAATCTTATTGGAAGTCTTTTGATTTCTCTTTCCTATTTACCTTTTGATGATTCTCTTGAGTATTGTATTTGAGAGTCAAAATTTCCATTCAGCACTGTTATTTTCATCAGTAATGTTTGAAAGTCTTATATTTTATTGAATTCCCATTTTACCCCCTGAAGAATTATACTCAATTTTGCTGATTAAGTGATTCTAGCTCATTTGTCCTCTGGAATATCATTATTCTAGGCCCTCCAATCTTTTAATGTGAAAGCTGCCTAGCCTTGTGGTATTCTGACTATGACTCCATGATAGCTGAATGGTTTCCTTTTGGCTGCTTTCAATATTTTCTCCTTGATCTGGGAATTTTAGAATTTGGGTGTAATAATTCAGGGAGTATCCTTTTGGGATCTCTTTTACAAGGTGATTGGTAGTTTTCCTTGTTGATTTCTTGAAAGATGATGTCTAAGCCCTTTTTTGATCATGTCTTTCAGGTAGTCCAATAATTCTTAAACTTTCTCTCCTGGATTTATTTTTCAGGTCAGTTGTTTATCCCATGAGGTACTTCATATTTTCTTCTATTTTTTCATTCTTTGTCTTGTTTGATTGTTTCTTGATGTCTCATGACTGACTTCTACTTGTCCAATTCTAATTTTTAAGACATGATTTTCTTGAGTGAGCTTTTGTACCTCCTTTTTGATTTGGCCAATTCTGCTTTGTAAAGAGTTCTTTTCCTCAGTAAAATTGTGCACCTATTTCCATTTGGCCAATTCTGTCTTTCAAGAAGTTCTTCTCTTCAGTGTATTTTTGTATATTTTCTTCCATTTGACTAATTCTACTTATTAGAGAATTCTTCTCTTCACTGGAATTTTGTACCTCTTTTTTTTTTTACCAATTAGCCAATTCTGTTTTTTAAGGTTTTAATTTCTTTAGTATTTGTGAGTGTGTGTGTTTGTGTCCCTCCTTTACCAAACTGTTGTCTCTTTCATGATTTTCTTATATAACTTTCATTTCCCAATTTTTCTTCTACCTCTCTGATTTTTAAAATTCTTTTTCATTCTTTTTGGAATTGAGAGCAATTCATATTTTTCTTAAAGACTTTGGTTACATCAGTATTGACTTTATTCTTCTTCTGAGTTTGAGTCTACCCTATCACCAAGATAACTTTCTATTTTGAGTTTCTTTTTTTTTTTTTTTGCTCCTTTTCCTGCCTTTTCCTTTCCTTGGATACATCACTATTGACTTTGTTCTTCTTCTGAGTTTGAGTCTATCCTGTCATCAAGATAACTTTCTATTTTGATTTTTTTCTTTTTTGCTTATTTTCCTGCCTTTTCCTTTCCTTTTAGTTTAAAAAACTATTAAAGTTGGTCTCTGTAACTGTGGTGAAGGGAACACTATTCCAAGCTTCAGATTCTTTGTGCAGCTGCCTTCAGAGCTGACACTGGGGATCTATCTACTTTCTGTTCTTCCAAGGTGGTATGATATAAAGAGAGATGTATTTAATACTTTCCTGACTTGTACTCTGATCTGTGAGTAAACACAAATATTCTTTTCCTCCTTGGAACTGTGACCAGGATCCCCTGTTCCCCTGTGGTTGCAAGTGCTGGTGTATGCTGATGTTCCTTCTCATTCTGCAATTTTGCCCAAGGACTGTGATTCGGTTCTACATATGGACAATGAGACAAGAGTCTTGCACCTAGAGCTAGCAAAGGGACTCCTGTAATCTCCTTATGAGCTGCTGTATGAACCACCCTTGCCATCTGTGGCTGTGAGTTCTGGAAACCCTAGCTGCTACTTCAGTTGCACCCAATTCCTATTACCTCAGTGGGAGCTGTCCTGGCATGTTGAGCTCTACCTCCACCTGGTGTACTAGATCTCTTGTGCTGGTTTTCTAAGTTGTTTTGGGCTGAAAAATTAATTCACCTTTTCTTTTGTGGATTATGTGGCTCCAGAATTGTTTTGAGGCACTATGCCATTGCTTTTTTTGGTGGTGGTGGGGAGTAATTTGGTAGAAATCAGATGGGTACCTATCCCTTCTCTGCCATCTTGACTCTGCACTACCCCCATCTATTTCCTCATTTTTTTGCAAAAAAATAAATAGTATTCTATCATATTCACATTCCACAACTTATTCAATCATTCCTTAATTGATGGGCCATCCATTTAATTTCCATATTTTTGCCACCACAAAAAGAACTGCTATTAATATTTGTATACATATGGGATGCTTTCTTCTTTTTTTGATCTGTTTGGGATATAGGCCTATTAGTGGGATAGCTGGATCAAAGGATTTATACTATTAAGTAATTTTCTGTGTATAATTCCAAATTGCTTTCCAGAAAGGTCATGCCATTCATAGGTCCACCAATATCATCAATAGCATCAGTGTGTCTGTAGCTGCTCCAACATTTGTCATTTACCTTTTTTGGCATCCTTGTCAATCTAATCTATGTGAGACAGAATCTCATAATGGTTTTAAATTGCATTTTCTAATTAGTAGTAATTTGAAGTATACTTTTATGTAGCTATAGATTGCCTGGTTCCCCCCCCCCCCTCAAGAAATACTTGTTCATTTATTCTTAATATCACTTGTGGAATGCTTCTTATTCTTATACATATGAAACATTTTCTTATATATCTCAGAAATGAGACTCCTATCAGAAAAACTTGTTGCAAAGATTCTATTCACAGTTAATTAATTATTTCCTTTTTTATCTTACCTGCACTGGATTTGTTTGTGCAAAACCTTTCTAATTTTAGATAATCAAAATTCCATTCTATCCCTTTTTTTGTCATTAATTCTTCTATCTGTAGATCTCATAAGTGAGTCCATGTTTCTCTCATTTTAAAAAATAATGTGACCTTTTACATTTAGGTAACAAATCCATTTGGAACCTTTATTGGTAATAATGTATGAAGTATTAATCTAAATCTAATTTCTTCCTAATGTAGTCCAGTTTTACCAGCAGTTTTTGTTGAATAGTAAGCTCTTATCATAGTAGCTAGGGTCTTTGCATTGTTTGCACACTAGAGTATTAGATCCATTTGCTTTGTATGTTATATGTCTAATTTATACTTTAACCGAGATGACTTAAATACAATTAGTTGTAGGAACAGGGGGTAGATGAAGATAAATTGATAACAAAACAAATATCATATTGTTAATAAAGTACATGGTTCTAAATAAATCAATTTGATTTTTATTTGATTCATTGGAATGGAGCAGCGTGGGATTGACTAGACAGTCACTGAGATGCCTTTTGATTCTGAAATTCTGTGGTTCTTTGTTTTAATTTGATTCAATTAAATTATTAAGCCTCTTACATATGATTGAAAGTCTTATATTAATGTAAATTATTAGTTTGGTGACGATGATGATTGATGAAGATGAAGAGTGTGAAGGATTAAAATTTTGGGCAGGAGTTTGATCAAAAGTCAGTGCGCAGCTTATTAAACGCAAAACATTTAGTTTATTTTTAGGAAAAATGGTTAGGAAGTAGGAAAGTGAAAGTAATATTATAATAGTTTGTAACTATACCCCAGATCCCAATCCTAACTAAATTTCTCTTAAAAAACCCTACATCTATCTGCCTCAGAGGGCAGAGTCTTCTGCTAGACTGAAGCCCTCACCTGCTCTCACTATTCTCTCTCTCTGATAATATAACCACTATCTAGCTACCTTATCTACCCAAGTTAATCAATAAGCAATAAGGTTATTAAGGCCTTATTTCTGCTTCTCTGTCTCCAATCAAAGAGAGTGCTAGTGACACATCCTCTCCCCAGCAGACCCAGAGACAAAATCCCTTTCCAACGTTCTGCAACTTATAAAACCACTCAGCCATACCCTTCTAGCTGTCACCAAATGCCAACTAACTGACAAGTGGCACAGCAGGGGGTCTCTTACTGAAAAATATTATTGTTCCTTTTTCTCTTAAATATAAAAAAGGNAGACAAAGAGCATATAGATGCTTGCTTGCTTGCTTGCTTGCTTCCTTCCTTCCTTCCTTCCTCTTTCTTCTTTCTATTTAGAACTCTTACCTCCATTATTAGTATCAGTTCTACTTCAGAAGAGCATCTATCTATCTTCTTTCCTTTCTTCCTTTCTTTCTTTCTCTCTTCTTTCTATTTAGAACTCTTCCATTCTTAGTATCAGTTCTAAAATAAAAATATCTTCCTTCCTTCTTTCCTTTCTTTCTTCTTCTCTCTTCCTTTCTATTTAAAACTTTTACCTCCATTCTTAGTATCAGTTCTAAGACAGAAGAGCATCTTCCTTCTTTCCTTCCTTCCTTCCTTCCTTCCTTCCTTCCTTCCTTCCTTCCTCCCTTCCTTCCTTCCTTCCTTCCTTCCTACCTTCCTTCCTTCCTTCCTTCCTTCCTTCCTTCCTTCCTTCCTTCCTTCCTCCATTTCTCCCTTCCTTCTTTAATTTTCTCTTTCTCTTTTCTTTATTTCTAGATATGCAGGAAAGGTTTAGAATATTTCTCTCTTCCCTTAGGAAGGGAGCAATCAAGTGGTCTCCTCCACTCTCTTGGAAGATTTGGAAAGAAAAAGGTCCATAGGGGCAGCTAGGTGGCACAGTGGATAGAGGGCCAGTCCTGGAGCTGGGAGGATCTGGATTCAAATCTGACCTCAGATACTTCTGAGCTATATGACAGCCCTGGGCCAGTCACAACCCCATTTGCCTTAAACAAAAGAAAAAAACGGGAAAAAAAGGAAAAGATCCACTTTTTCTTCCTCTCCTAGATACCTTTTTGGAGGAGTGAATTGGGTTGTGTTTCCAGGGGTAGGTCGGGGGAGGTGTTAGGTGTATGATTCATCTTTCTTGTGGGATCTACTGGTTAGAGGGTTTCATAAGAACATATAATCATAGATGTGGAACTTGACAGGACTTTAGCTGAGCCCAACTTTCTTATTTTACAAATGAGAAAACTAAGGCACAGAGGAGTTAAAGTGATTAGTCTGGAGTCATGCAGTTAGGAATTATCTCAAGTAGGACTTGAACTCTTCCTAACTTCAAATCCAGCACTCTATCCACTGCAAATTCTGGTGCAGAAGGCTCCCTTTCTGAAGATTCATTCATCCTTTTGTGTGTTCTCAGAACCTTTGGCAGTGTTCATGTTTAAGAGAGCTAATGGTGAGAAAGGCATGGTGGGAGGTTTGCTTGCTATCAAGCTGCCAATGGGCACACATGAATGAGTACATCTGGGATCTAACGCATTCTTTTTTCCTGACTTGATGGAGTGTACTAACATATTCACAAAAAGAGGCTGCTGATAGACTTAGAAGATTGTTATTGCAACTCTGGATCTTGTGATTCTAAGAAGAATCTTCAAGTCTATTCCAGCTCCTTCTATTTGCCCCTTGAAATTTGCCAGCTTCTTACCAACATATCTTCACACAGTAGCTCTCAGGTCATGAGGACTGGTTTCCTGTTAGGAAACACAGGACTTACAAAAGTGTTCTTTGGCCTCTGTGAACACTTTTGTTCCTCGTTTCTTTTCAGCCTAACCGTTCTCTCCTTTGAGCCTGGGAAGGTACTACTAATGCCAGAGTATTCCAGGGAAGATGATAGATTTTGCCACAGGTTCTGCCAGATATATGGTATTTGCTAATCGTTTAGGCTCTAGGTAGGGATGGCCCTGAAAATTAAGGGTTGAGGAGAAGCTAAGGGAGACAGTCTTAGGATCATATTTCTAGACCTAGATGGAATCTCAGAGGACATCTAAACTGACTCTCATTGTACGGAGGAGGAAACTGAGACTCAGAGAGGTTAAACACAAAAGGACACAGGAGTTGTAAGCATCAGAGGTGGAATTTGAATCCAGATCCTTTGGCTCTAGGTAGAGTCACTACTCTTTCCATTATGCCAAGATATTCCACATTATCTTGGCATATCACTGGCTAAAGTAAGTTATAGATGACTTTTAGGTACATAGGGGATAAAATAATCTAGTCCCAGTCATAGTGCAGAATGAGATCTGGATTTATTGTTCAGAGGATTTAAATTCTAATCTCCAGAGAAATCACTAATATAAAACTTAGGTATAACTCCAGTCTAGGTTTCTTCCAAGGTGAGTAACAGAGTCCAAATGTTGCATAGACAATCATTATATGATGGGAATCAGCAATAGGACAGTCATTATTTCACAAAATTGTTCTTGAGATGTGAAGGACTCACTGGAACTTGGGAACAAATATAGAAATGTAACACTCAGATAGCTTTTTAGGCTCATTCTATTTAGCCTGCAAGGTAAAAATACTTCCTATGGTGGTCGAACAAATATTCCCATTCATTTCAGATCTGCACCATCCAAGCAACTTGCAATAATAATCGTGGAGGCAAAGATCAGATCTCCTGTACTCTCATGACTTAGCTTTAGTCCTATAGCTGCAGAGAAATCCTCCATCACAGATTCTTTTCTCCCATGAGTATGTTGATTAGGAAATAATCTCCTACTAGGAGGCTGGTGCATGACTCGAATTTAGGAACTCTCAAACTCAAGAAAGAGAAGTTTATGGACCCCCAGTTCCTGGCCATATTCTTTTGTCTTTCTTTTCCTTTTTTGAGCATAGGTCTAAGAGTAATGATACTAGTAATAGATGTTGGGGTTTATCTAATGGGTTATCCTGAATTTGAGAGCAAACTTTTGTCTGGGACTTCTTGTTTGTTTGTGAGAGGTGTGAATGCATCCATTTAACCCACTCTAGATTTACTGTGAGAATAAATTAGTTGGCTCAGACTGTTGTGGGATAGACTGTTAAAGAAGGAGCCACCCTTTTCTCGTAAGTAGACCTATAAAAGAGTTTTCATTGCTAATTCAACTCTCTTTGTCCTTTAAACCCTTTTCCCCCTTTCTCTTTTGTAGTGTTCTCTGCTATCCCTGACCTTTTTCTGTAGAGAACCTGGGCTGGGCTGGACTGCTAAAAGGGAAAAGACAAAATGAGGGGAAAAGGCCAAGTTTGTAATGATGCTTCCCTTTATTAGGCTTAGAACGAGGGATCAAAGAAACATATAGATGGAACCTTTAAGGACATCTTGTTCATCTCTTTCATTTATGCTCAGAAAATGACTTGGTAAAGGTCAGGTAGGTAGCAAATGGCAGGGCCACTTGAAACCTGGTCATCTTGATTCCAGATACAGCACTTCTCCCACGATAATATGTCCTACAACAATTTGTGCTAACCAATTCATCTCCAATTCATCCACATTGAGTCTAGAATGGACCAAATGGGAATGTCTGCACCTTTCCCAAAGAGATGCAATCACAGCCTCAAACAATGGCTTACCTTCTTATGGGTTCTTCAAGTTGATTGGGGAGCTCTGATAATTCTTCTTACCCATAATTCATCATTTGAAAAATGCTACAGCCTACTTGTGTCCATCAGGTGTCTTTCCACTGTTTTTTAGCTCGTTTTGATTTGGATTCTCTGGACATTGTGCTATTCCAATGTTACCACCATGCAGAATTATTAGGTAAAAATTATGTTTAAAAATTTATTTGGTGCTGGTATACAGTTTGGTGTATTTTAAAGGACAATATAATTTCCTAAATCAATCTGATTCACTTTTCTTTTCCTATTTAATTTTAGATATAATTCATTGTCTATATGTAGTGCCTATCCCAGATGTATGTACTCATAGAATAGCTCAGATTCTTGGCCTCCCAAATAAGATTTATAGTCTTGACAATAGGTATTTTTTTTTTATCCATTTGGTTTTTCCCACATAGATTGTTAGACTGGACTTTTAATTTGGACCTTTGATCTTCCGGAGCTTGATGAAATCAGCATAAGATCATCTACAAATAGGAGCATCAGGGGGACCTCACTATCTGTAAGGAATACTTCTTTCAATTGGATCTTGAACGTGATAGTAGCAAATACCTTGGTTGAGCATATAGCTTCCTATTTTATGCCTTGCTTAGTGTAAATAATCTGAAGAGACATCTCTGAGTGCATTTATCAAGGAATATTGTTTAAACATAACATAGATTCAAGAGACTTCTTATAGAAAGACCACTGTTGAATGCTAGTCAAAGGATAACCAGAATGGTAAAAGGTCTTGAATCTTTGCCATAAAAGATATGGATAGGGGACAGCTGGGTAGCTCAGTGGATGAGGTCCTAGGTTCAAATCCGGCCTCAGACACTTCCCAGCTGTGTGACCCTGGGCAAGTCACTTGACCTCCATTGCCCACCCTTACCACTCTTCCACCTAGAAGTCAATACACAGAAGTTAAGGGCTTTAAAAAAAAGATATGGATAGAGGTCTCATATCTAAAATATATAGAGAACTTTGTCATATTTATAATAAGAATAATTGACATCCTGCAATTAATAAATGGTCAAAAGATGGGAGCAGACACTTTTTGGATAAAGAAATCAAAGCAATATGTAACTATATGAAAAATGCCTTAAATCATTGTTAATTAGAGAAATGCAATTCAAAACAACTCTGAGATATCATCTCACACTTTTCAGATTGGTTAAAATGATAAAGGGACAAAATGACAAATGTTGGAGGGGATGTAGAAAAATGGGGACACTAATACAGAGTAGAACTGTGAACTGATCCAACCATTTTGGAAAGCAATCTGAAATTATACTCAAGGAGTTGTAAAACTATGTATACCTTTTGACCCAGCAATAACATTAGGCTTATTTCCTAAGGTGATCAGGGAATAAGGAAAAGAACCTATGTTCTAAAGTATTTGTAACAGCTCTCTTTGTGGTGATAAAGAGCTAGAAAATTGGGGGGATGCCCATTAACTGGGGAAGAGCTAAACAAGTTTTTGCATAAGATTGTGATGGAAAATATTACTCCATGAGAAATGATGAGCAAGTTAATTTATTATTTTTTAAATCATTAAAAATTTTTTTTAGAATATTTTTTCCAGGGTTACATGATTCATGTTCTTTCCCTCCCCCAAACTTAGTTAATTTTTTAAAAACATGGAAAGACCTACATGAAATTATGAAGAGTTGAATGAGCAGAACCAAGAGTATGTTATATTTGTCTATCTATCTATCCATCCATATATAAACTAAAATATTATTTGATGAATGACTTTTGTATGTCTGCTTGCAGAGTTTTATATATGCATATAACTTTTTGTCAAATGATGCCTTCTCTGATGGAAAGGGTGAAAGAGAGAGGGAGTTACCTGGGAATCTTAATGCAACAAACAAACAAATAAAAATAGCTGGTTGAAGGAACTGGGCATTTTTAACCTGCCGAAAAGAAGACTTAGGCATGAATATAATAGGTGGTGCACTAGGCTTGAAATCAGGAAGAGTCATCTTTCTAAATTCAAATCTAACCTCAGACATTTACTATCTTTGTGATTTAATCCTAGGCAAGTCACTTAACCCTGTTTTCCTCAGTTCCACATCTGTAAAATAAGCTGGAGAAAAAAATGGCAAACCACTCCAGTGTCGTTGACAAGAAAACTCCACGATTGATTGGATGGGAGTTACATATAGCAAAAATTAGGCTGAGTATGAGGCAAAACTTCAAAATGATTAGAATGCCCAAAAGTGGAACTGACTGCCTCCAGTCTCCTTTCCTGGAAGTCTTTAAATTAAAAAAAAATTTTAAATAAATTTCCACATGAGTTTTCTGAAGTTATATAATCCAAATTGTCTCTCTCCCTTCCCTCCCCACTCCAGGAGCTGGAAAAAGCAATTCAGTCTGGGTTTTATATGCATTATCACACAAAACATGTTTCCATATTATTCCTTTTTGTAAGTGAATAATCATATAAAACCAAAACCCTAAAACATATACCCAAATAAATAAATGATAAATCATATACTTCCATCTGTATTCTTACTCCAACAGTTCTTTCTCTCCCTGGAAGTCTTGAAGTGGAGGCTGGATGACTATTTATCAGATACGCTATAATGGTGATATTGGCCTGTGGGTGCTTTCTAATGATCAAATTCCGTGATTCTTCATTCTGTTCAACCCAGTCAAATACTCTTTTTTGTTAACCACCAAACAATAGTTAAAAATTGATCTTCTATTTTATATTCGTTTTAGTCAGTTGTTTGACTGTAAAAAATATTGCTTATTCTAGAAAATAATTTCTAAAAATGATTCACTTCTTATATTTTTTTCAAACTACATGAAAGAAGCCATATGGTTTAATGGAAAGAATACTGGCTCTGGGGTCTGAAGTTTGATGACATGGTTTAAAATCCTTCCTTTTATATTTATTACTCATGACGCTAGATAATTTACTTCATCTCCCTGGACTCTAGTTTTAGCATCTGTAAAATTAGGGGGCTGGACAAGACTTTTGAGTCTTTTGTGACCCCTTCCATGCTAAAGCTATGACTTTATACATATAGAGATCATATTCATAACTAGAAAGGAGACATATAGGTTGGTAGTCATTTATGTCCTCTCAGCTGCCTTTTTTCCCTTTGGGCAAGGGGATGTTTTCTGTGATTTCTCTCTCTTTTTTAAATAGTTTCCTCTTCTGAGATCATTTGTAATGATTTTATGATTGTGCCATCTTCACTAGGCATCTCCTTGATTTATCCTTGACTGCTTTAGTTGTTCTGCCTGACTTTGTTTTCTTAAATGTCATTTTTAATCCCTTATATAATACATGGGAGAGGTATTATGGTCCAGATGTGATACTTCCCCTCTCATCAATGATCAAAAAGGCTCTTATTGTAAAAGATGTCACGTTTATTTAATTTTCCATCTATTTGTATATATGTATTTGTGCGAAAATGTGCTCCACATTTATGTGTGCATGTGTGTGTGTGCATACAGAATGTTTTGTTGCTGATTTTATGATGCTATATTTACAAATGCCTTTGCAAAGAACTAAATGTATGTCCTAACTGATTGTTAGTGTGAACACACTGGTGTGGGCTTCTGAGCTATAGTTTTTTTTTTAAACCCTTGTACTTAGGTGTATTGTCTCATAGGTGGAAGATTGGTAAGGGTGGGCAATGGGGGTCAAGTGACTTGCCCAGGGTCACACAGCTGGGAAGTGGCTGAGGCCGGGTTTGAACCTAGGACCTCCTGTCTCTAGGCCTGACTCTCACTCCACTGGGCTACCCAGCTGCCCCCTTGAGCTATAGTTTTAAGATTATACTTCTAGGATTTAAGTCCACAGAATTACTTTTAAGGCTTAAGAGTAGTAACTATCCTGGGCATCCATCCCATAGGTACAAGTATACATTTGGGAAGTAAGGCAGAATGTGTGCTACCAATATTTTCCACTACATTTTATGGCTTTTTCATATACCTGTATCTTTATTAAAGCAATCAAGTATCAATGTATATGTTGACTTGGTCTTATGAAAGGGTACAAAGTCTTATGAGATTCTTAATGAAATTTCATTACTTCATCTTTTGCAACAAATGCTAATGCAATTATTTTCATGATCACTTTTTGCTTATATTCATGAGTATTGCAGGAAGAGGTGACCAAATGTTCCATAGTACATGATGAACCAATTTCTCCATCTCCTTTGGCTGCTTGTGAGTCAGCTGTCCATGTAGCTTCAATTCTCTTCTGTCTTCTGGTTTCGTTTATGGCAGAGAATGTCAATATTGATGTGGTTCAGTTCTTCCAAGAGCACGTTGATTCATCATTTGTTGGAGCAATGAGTTCATGTCATGCCATGCCATAGTTAACTCAATGCATGCTTATCTATGATTAAAAAAAGAAACACAACAACTTGAGTATTCTTACTCTCTGCCTCCTTTTCTACCAATCTGCCACCATCACCACTGAAGTAGAAAGAGGATCCTATAGACCTGAGCCAATTAAAATTTTTTTGTTTCATGGGTTGTCATGGCCAAAGAATTCATTTCCAAGGGTCAAGCCTATTGGTGATGAGCCTCTACACTTAACTGGGTTGGTTTTTGGATGCCAGACTCAGTCTGTTGCTGGGACTATCCTTGAAGTCTTTCTACTATGGTCAAACCTACTAGAACCCTTGGGGGGTTTGCATAGCCTTTCCCCTTCATACCCTGCCATTTTCTTTAAGATATGTTTGGTGATCCAGGGGTTGTTTGCCATTGGCCTGTTGGAAGTTTTGTGTCTCCTTTTTAGGCTTCCTTTTTCCTCTCTATTTTCTTTGCAGCCAACTGTCTCCTTTGGCTCCTGTCAATGCCCTTCCCTCTAAGCAACCTCATTGTTATTTTTCTGTAGTATCTTAAATGGTGGCTGACTATTCAGAGGTCTTTTCTGCCTCCTCTGGAGTTCTCCGCAGCGTTCTGCAAAAGCTTGTCAGGATAGCTGAGTGAACACCTGATAGATGAGATGCTACTACATGAAGTCTTTCCACTCAGAGTCTGGTACTACGGGGTGTGCAGAGTGAAGCAATATTCCGAGAATGCATTACCGCTTTCAGTTATTTTCTTTTCCATTTTCCCTGGCACGCTTTGTCTTATGCCGCCTCATTAGTTTGTCAAAGGGAAAGGCAAATAAATACACACGGGCTTGTGTGCTGAAAATGATTGGCGTTTTCCTTCGTTCTGATCATTTCCTAATGTGAAGCTTAACTCATGCTTAAAACCACTTAAAGTCTCTGGCCAGCCATACATAGGGATTCAGTCCCATTCATATGGAATGTAAGTTATAAATATGATCTCCCAGGGCTTGCAAGAACATCTGGCGTTTTCCTGATGCAGTAAAAGTCTAAGGGCCTCTAGGGGTGACTTATATATAGCAGCATTCAAGGAAGGTAAGCAAAACCTAGCCATAGTCATGTGAAAATATGCACATTCAATATTAATAATGCTGGAAACTTGCATATTGGATGCATGTTAAAAGTTGACAATTAAGCATGCAAGAGTCAGGAAATTCAATTAAAAGTTCTCGCAGCAATATTAATTTAGCCACATCCTGTACTTCTTATGAAACCCATTTAGCACCACAATGTTTTCAGCTAGTGCTTTCTGTAAGAAAAACAGGAACGGAAAACACTCTGCTTTGTTATGTGGTCAAGGGCTAATGTTGCCAAAGGAAGAAACAGCTCTAGGATATCCTGATGCCCAATCAGTCAATCTTTTCGTTGCTTTAACACACTTGTTGCATAACTTCTCTAAGTGCAAGCTCTTAGAAGCTCATCTTGGTTTTAGAAAATTGAAAGGGTAGGTTGGGGAAGCAAGTCCAAGAGCCCCAGCTTCCTCTATCTTTTCCTAGTGTTTCTACTCGCTTTTTTTTTTTAACCCTTACTTTCCGTCTTGGAGTCAATACTGTGTATTGGCTCCTTGGTGGAAGAGTGGTAAGGGTAGGCAATGGGGGTCAAGTGACTTGCCCAGGGTCACACAGCTGGGAAGTGTCTGAGGCCAGATTTGAACCTTGGATCTCCTAGTCTCTAGGCCTGACTCTCAATCCACTGAGCTACCCAGCTGCCCCCTCTACTTGCTTTTTAGAACTTTTTGCTTTAGCACAGAGAACAGCTTGAATGGAACCTTACAGATGAGAATAAGAGCACCTCAGAGTTGAAAGGAAGCTTACAGATCATTTCCAACCTCCATCTGAAGTGTGAACCACCTCTGCAAAAAATTGTTTCTCAAGAGCTCTGTTCCCTGTTAAAAGGCTCCCATATACCCATGTACCTGGGCAGAATAGACTATCCCTCTACCGCTTTCACCCTCATCCTAACCCATGGTTGCTCTCCTCTCTCTTCACTTCCATGTGGATAAGGACTATAGACCTTGCTAGGATGTTTTCTTTCTTTCTTCTTTTTTAAAACTTACTAATATTTAATTTCTCCCCTCAATTTCACGAGAAAAAATTGTTAACCTTAATTTTCTTTAAGTTTGAATCAAATTCTCACCTTTCTTCCTTCTCTCCTTCCCTCTCTCCTTCCCCTCCCTAAGATGGCAACCAATCTGACGTAGATTTTATAAGTGTAATAGTATAAAACATCTAAAGATGTTTTAATCTTCACATTAGTCCTTTTGTGAAGGAGAACTCAAATGGAGGAAAAACGAAGAAATACAATGAAACTAGTATATCTCATACTACATTCCAACTCCATCAGTTCTTTCTCTAGAGGCAGATGGCATTTGTCATCAAGTCCTGGAGGATTTTCTTGGATCGCTGTAATGCTAGGAATAGCCAAGTCATTCATAAATGTTCATCATATAATATTGCTGTTACTGTGTACAGAGTTCTCCTGGTTCTGTTCATTTCATTCTGCATAAATTCATTTAGGTCTTTCCAGGCTTTTCTTAAATCATCTATCACATCATTTCTTAAGCACAGCAGTATTCTATTACAATTAGATACCACGACTGATTCAACCACTTCCCAATTCATCCCCTCAGTTTCTAATTCTTTGACACTGCAAAGAGAGGTACTATAAATATTCTCATACAAACAAGACCTTTCCCCTTTAAACTTTCTTTTCTTTAGTATATAGACCTAAGTAGTGGTATTGCTGGACCCAAGGGTGTGCACAGTTTTAAAGCATTTTGGGCATAGTTCCAAATCACTCTCTAAAACAACTCTACTACCAGTGCATTAGTGTCCCAATTTTGCCACATCTCCTCCAAACATTTATTATTTTCCTTTTCTGTCATCTAAAAGAGCCACTCTGATAAGTGTGAGGTGGTAACTCAGAGTTGTTTTAATCTGAATTTCTCTAATCAAGAGCAATTTAGAACATTTTTTCATGCGATTATATATAGATGTGGTTTCTTCATCTGAAAACTGCCTATTCATATCCCTTGATCATTTATCAATCAATGAATAATTTATATTCTTATAAATTTGAATCAGTTCTTTATCTACTTGAGAAATAAAGCCTTTATCAGAGATAGTTGCTATAATTTTTTCCCCCACTGAAGGACATTTTCTAGAGAGTCAAGTCAGCTGCTAACTTCCTTTCCTAGTCACTGAAATGAGCCAGAGAGGCCATCTAATTTGACCCCTTCTCTTTTTACAGATAAAAAAATGGAGGCCAAAGAGGTTGTAAAGTGTCCAACATTACTCACAGAATAGTGAAGATAGGATTTGAATTCAGGTCCTCTGATTCTGAATTTAGTACTCTTTTCTTAATTCTGATGCCTTTCTCCCCTTTTGTTTCTTTTATTTTATCCTATATATAGTTTGTACATGTTTGTTTGCTTGTTGTCTCCCCCATTCAGACTGTGAGCTTCTTGAGGGCAAGAACTGTCTTTTGTCTCTTTTTGTATCCCCAGAGCTTAGCACAATGCCAAGCACATTGTAGATGATTAACAAATGTTTATTGACTGACTTTCCACTTCACTGTTTTATATTGGGAAGGGAGGGGGTAGAGAATGTTGGCTATGTAGGCAGTAATTCAGTCTCAGAAAATGAATGAAGGAGTCCCTAGGAAGAAATCAAGCACAGAATTGGTCAAATTTGCAGAAATTCTCTCAGGCAAGGAAAATTGTCACTAATCCCACCCCTAGTCACCATTACTATTTCCCTTTGCCAACTATGCATATCTCATGCCAATAAGTGAAGATAAACTGGGCATCGGCCTCTAGAAAATTTACACTGTAACAAATGCAATTTTGCCATATATTTTCATGGCACAACTGAATGGACCATTTCAAGGCTGGAGAAACTCTCACAATGGCTGATGGCCAAGTAATCAATCAAGAAAAGTGAAATTAAACCAAATGTGCTCAAACAGTAATGGACTTGAATCAAGAATCCCAGATTTAGAGGGGAGTTCCTTATTCCTGGTTTTTGACATAGCCCAAGATTGCATTAAATTTTTTTTTTTTTGGCTGCAATACCACATTCTTAATTTACATTGAGTTTGCAGCTCACAAAAATCCCCAGAACTTCTTCTCACAACTTTTTGTCTCCCTCATACCACAGTCCCCATTTTCACTTGTGTAAAACTTTATATTAATCCCTGTAAATTTAATCTTAATTAGATTCAACCCAATGCTCTAGCTTGTCAAGGTCTCTTTTGGATCCTGACCCTGTAACTGAATATTTTAGCTATCCTTCTGAGCTTTGTACAAGCTACAGATGTTAGAAACAAGCCATCTAGGCATTTATTCAAGTTGAAATATTGGGTAGTTTAGGCCAAAAAGAAATCCCTGGGTTATTCCACTGGAAACCTCCTTATAAGCCACATGAAAACTCTGATTTAAATAACCCTGACAGAAATCCATGGCGTGACTGAAAAGGAGAATAGGTAGAGGAAGGTGCTCATCTTTCATTTGACCCTCTCTAGGTTCTAGGTAAATGGGGCCAGTGTAGATTTTCAGTGAGACTCGAGTAGTGCAGAGAAAGCTCCTGGATTACCCAAACTCTAAGAGCTCAAATTCTTCTTATCCCACTTACCAAAATAGATACTAAATTAGAGTTATTATAGGTTCCATATGGCTTAAGATACCATCATTTATTTCTCAAAAGATGCTCTAGAAATGGAAACATAAGAAGAAAAACTTCCTTGGACAGAAACACACTCGTAAGAGACTGTAAACAGGCCTGTGATAGGCAGTAGAAGAACTGAGGATAGGGATGGAGATGAAGTTTGGAAGAAAGGTAAAAATCAAGAAGTGAGGCAACAATGACCTTCTCACCTCTTGTTCCCACATTCACAGACTAGATTTTTCCCAGGATTTGGATTCCAGGGAGCCTCCCAGCATGCTAGCTGAAATCCAAGCGTCCTAAAGCACAATATTGCTTTAATCTCTCTCAGTCTCTCCCTTCTTCCCTCTCTTCCTCTCTTCTTTCTCTCCCTCCCTCCTTCCACTCCTCTTTCTCTCTCTCCTTCTCTCCCCATCTCTCCTCCCTCTCTCCCTCTCCCTCTCTGTCTCTGTCTCTCTCTTCTTCCCTCCCTTTCCTTCTTCTCCTCCTTCTCCCTCCCTCCCTCCCTCCCTCTTTTCCTCCCTCTGTCTTCCTCCCTCCCTCCTTTCCCCTCCTCTCTGTCTCTGTCTCTCTCTCCCCCTCCCTCCCTCCTTATTTTCTGTTTTACTAACAATTGTGACAAAAGGACATGAGAAAGGCAACAGGGTTAAATGACTTGTCCAGGGTCACATAGCTAGGAAATGTCTGAGCCAGATCTGAACATAGGTGGTCCTGACCTCAGATCTGGTGCTCTATTCACTGGGCTACCTTGCTTTAATAGCTAAAAAGGTAGGGCTCCATTGTGGCTTCTGCCCTCAGAGAAGACATCTGCATTTCTCTTAACACAGTGGAAGACATGAAACCTCACCCCAAAGATGGAAAATTAACATGGCTCCCCCACCAAGAGCATACAATTGGAATTTCTGGTGCTGAAGCCATGAGTTTGCATGGAGCCCTTAGGATGCTACTGAGCAACTGAGGCAAAGGTAGTAGATACTTTCCTTTAGATCTAGAATTCTAAGGCTGAGAGCAGCCACGTGGCACAGTGGAAAGAATACTAGGTTTGGAATCAGAAAGACCAGAGTTCAAATCTGGTTTTAGACATTTATTAGCTGGGTGGTCCTGGGCAAATCATGTAATCCCTGTCCACATAAAGCTGGAGGAGGAAATGACAAATCACTGTAGTATCCTTGCCAAGAAAAGCCTATGGATAGTTGGTCAATGGGCTCATGAAGAGTTGGATATAACTGAACAACAACAAGAGACCATTGAAAGTCATTTAACCTTATTTTTTCATTTTCTAGATAGGAAAACTGTTTTCCAGAGGGATTAGTCACATAGTCTAGGATCACCTAGATCACCAGGGAAAGTTGTTATTTGAACCCTCCATCACTAACTTTGAATTCTGTACTCTTTCTTCTTTATCGGTTACTTAATCTAAATCTCAAGTGTAGCTGAGTGTGAGTGAGTGTGTAAGGAGTATTTCCCCATGTAATTGTTTTTGTGCTCCCCTGAGCCTTTTTCCTGGTAGTAAGTGAAACCACTGGGCTCAGCCATAGGAGTACTCTTGAGGTATGCTTTAGAGAACTGTGGGCATGTGGTTGAACCTGCTTTGAGGTCCAGGTCCATATTGCAACACCAGGGAATTAGACCAGGATGCATTTATGCTACAGCATCAACTAAAACTGATAATATAATCTGAGACAATTTCTTCTTCCTCATGTTCAGCTGTTTTAGTCAGTTCTGATTCTTTATGGCTCCATTTGGGGTTTTCTTGGCAAAGATACTGGAGTGGTTTGTCATTTCCTTCTTAACTTCATTTTCCAGATGGAGAAACAGCATTCAGGGACTTGCCCAAAGTCACGCAGCTAGTGACTGAGGAGGGACTTGAACTCAGGTCCTCCTGACTCTGGGGCCAACACTCTACCCACTATGCAACCTAGCTGCCCTTCTTCTGTAAGGGGATATATAGATAAGAATAATGGGCTCCTTCTCTGGTTAGCTCCTATTTCTTTTATTTGAGACTCAGGACCTTAGTGATATTTCCCACTGACCTTGGGAATCTTGGAACAGGCAGTTCCTCTCCCCAAATCTCTGTTCAAGGCAGATGATCACCCTTCTGTTTCCTGGCTGGCTTGTTTCTTGCTGCCTCCTTTCTCCATCTTCTAGTTTCTGTTCTTTTACTCGCTTGTCTGGAATGAAGTTGGACCTTCTTCCCAGACGAAGTAGCTTCTGATAGGAGCCTGAATCACAGGATTATAGACTTAGAGTTGGGAAAGACCTTAGGAACCATGTAATCCAATCCAAATACCTTACTGAGGAAAATGAGGTCAAGGAAAGTTAAGTGACTTGGGTTATATAGCTAATAAGCTTTAGAGGTAGGATTTGAACCCAGGCCATTTGTCTCTAGAGGAAGTACTCTTTTCAGTGCACTAAAGTCCAAGATAGAATTTTCAGTGGCTAGCCAGGTAAGACTCGAAAGGTAAAAATCCCGGCTGCTGTGTGAAACAATTTAAAACATCTTTTTGGACTTATCTGAAGATCTTAGATGCCCACATGGGACCATCATCATGCCAAATAACTATGCAGATGAAGTGAAAGTTGGCACATAAGGATTTTAATAAAGAGCAGACTCTATAGGGTGAATAGCTCTTCAGGCAATGCTGCTGATGTGTGTGGGAAAGATGGGTTGAAGATGTTTGCAGGCTGATTGCATTTTTAAGCTATTTGAAAAGCAAAGTGAGTACATGCTGTCCCCTAACCCTGAACTCTCGGCAATTTACATGCTATAAATTCCACCAGTGAAGGTCTCTTAAGCAAAGGGATGGAATGTATGTTCCTTCGAAGCTGGCCTTGACCCTTAGATGGAAAACAAACTACTGAGCAGGCTCAGAAACACAAACTCTAGCCTTTTTAGAATTAAATTTTCTCAACAGAGGGCTTTAAAAAAATCTCCACGCTTATCTCCTTTTAGAAAAGACAGCAGGGCAGGCGTGGCTGAGTCTCAAGGAATACAGCCTCTCATCTTTGTTTTGTCTCTAACCCACAGGATGACAGTTCTTCTTGCCTACCTAATGACTTACTTATTCTTCCTCCCCAAACCCATTAACCTAGAAACACTCTAGTCTCTACACTGTGGGCATGTGTGAGGCTGCAGGGGATGATGAGTGATGGAGATAGAGAAGGCACTTAGTTCTCTGGGACCAGTTGATGTTTTGGTGGCTTCTTGAGTGTGCATCGGCTTTCCCTTCTATATGTTTGCTTTCATGGATAGATTTGTTTAGAATCCTAAGCTCCTCTGAGACGAGGGTTAGATCTGTGCAAGATGCTTCATACGGCACCTTGACCAGAGCCATCGGCATGGAGGAAGCTATCCAAATTCTCTGAAACAAAACTCTCTCTTTCCCATGGATTTATAACTTGGAAGAGTCTTTATCTTATGCTATCTCTCTCTGCTCACATTAAGCCTTTCCTCACTTCCTTTATCTTACATGAACTGTCTCTGCTCAAATTAAGTCTTTCCCCATTTTCTTATCTCCCAGAATACTTATGCTTGCATCACGATGATGTTTGTTACTGATTATGATATGTTCTACAATGTTTTGTGTGTTGGGGTTTTTGTCTCTACAGCCCAACTGAGCTTTTGCATCAGGAACATTGGAGTATAAAGTTATAGATTGAGAGGGAAATATCTCCATCTATCCTACAAAATACAGCTAATATTGCACTCGGTGCTTAATAAATCTGTCCTAAAGTGGATTGGGTCTATTCAATGAGTGCCTAGATACAGAGTCTAGAACATGTGTAGACAGCACATAGGGAGGTAAAAGCTCCAAAGAGCCCAAGCTCTGAACACTCTCAGAATTTCAGGGCAGGCTAAGAAAATGGCACTATGTGAAGTATAAGTGGAAAGAAGGTTGAACGAGTAGGTGAAAGGTTTGGTTCTAGTTTTGGCTTTATTATTTACTGGCCAAATAAACTTGGATGAGTCATCCCTCTGAGGCACAGTTTTTCTATCTGGGAAATGGGGATAATATTGATATTCTATATTGTACCAACAGGGACCTTGATGAGTCCATGCCAAAGAGGTCAGCTAAAAGGGATAGTATAATGAGACCATTCTTTCTTCTTATTATTGTTTAATTGTATTTGAGTATTTGTGACCCTCTATGGGATCTTATTGGTAAAGATACTAGAGTGCTTTGCCATTTCCTTCTCCAGCTCATTTGACAGGTGAGAAAACTGAGGCAAACAGATTTAAATGACTTGCCGGGGGTCATACAGCTAGTAAGTGTCTGAGGCTGGACCTGAACTCAGATCCTTCTGAGTTCAGGGTTGGCAGTCTATCTACTGTGCCACCTAGCTTTCCTTTTTCTAATTGCTCTAAAGGGACACGTACGAGTCAGAGCAGATCAGTAAGTGGGGCTCATGATTACCCTCACTAAATTATGGCAAAGGAAGATGCTTGTAAGAAATTCTGTGGAGTAGGGATTACATCTGCATTTTAACCCTGATTCTCCCCTTGTTGTAGACCTGGGTCAGATCCTTAAAACTCTAACAAACCAGGCCATGTGTCCCTCAGGATCAATATGGGTTAATGCTGACTCAATTGTGTAAAGTTTTGAATCAGTGATCAGAATGGCTTAGACTAATTGGATCAGCTTTAATAATAACAACTGATACTTATAGTCCTTAAAGTTTAGAAAGTGCTTTTCCATCCATTATCTCATTTAAGCCTCAAAGCAATTCTACCAGTTAGACTTGACAGTTATTACTTTACAGATGAGAAAATTGAAGCTTAAAGAAACCAAGACACTTGTTTATATGGTCACTCAAATAAATAGTGTGCGGGTAGGATCTGAACGCAAGTCCCCCTGCATCCAGCACTACACCACACAGCCTCACTGGCCATATTTTGCTCTTTTTGTGACTGCAAACATAGCCTTTGTTTAAATGTTGGGTCTAATGTGAAATGGGGGGACAGAATGTTTCTAGAGATACCCCTTGTTGGGAGGAAGGAAGGCTACGGGTCCAAGGACAAATCAACTGAGCAGCTTGGTCCAAGTCTGTTTTTATACGATTATTTTTCAGTGTGATTAGAAAGAGCATTGAGAACGGCCCTAAAGGGTGAAAAGAAGAGGAGATGCCATAAAAACATCACATGCAGGCTCCAGTTGTGTGAGGAAGCAGCTAGGGAACACGGTTGCCAGGCAGCCAGGACCATTCTTGTCCATGACGCGCTGATTGTGCATTTACGAAAGCCTCAGGTCTTTTCTTCCTGCCTCTTTCCTTTCCTGAGTCACATCATAGATTGCGTAGGTCTGGTCTTCAGCTAAAAACAAATTGTCCTTCATAAATTAAACCAGTGATGGCTTTCTCATTAAGGACTGTGCTAATTCTCCATCATTCATGAGATGTTAGTTCAAACTGCAACATACACAGTATAGTAGGAGTTTAGTAGGTTTTGGTTTTTCCCTACCTAGTTTAGTTGATGTAGTCATTGAAAATAATGGTCAAGGGGGCATTTAGGTGGTTCAGTGGATTAAGAGCCAGGCCTAGAGCCAAGAGGTCCTGGGTTCAAATATGGCCTCAGATACTTCCTAGCTGTATGACCCTGGGCATGTCACTTAACCCCCAGTGCCTAATCCTTCTGCCTCAGAACCAATCCACAGTACTGATTCTAAGATATAAGGTAAGAGTTAAAAAGAAGGAAAGAAAAGAATAGTTAGATAACAAAGGTATTGGGGTTATTGTTATTCTAATAAAGTACAAACAGTGTCTACATTATAAAACATCTCATTATAAAGCATAAAAAAAAAAGTTCTCTGAGTCAAAGGGGAACTTGACATTGGCTATGTGAAGATTAGCCTTGACCCAGGGGGTTCTTAAAAGGAATGTTTGCCAGTTTTGAGACAGTTTGAAAGTTCAAGATATTATCAAGACAAGGATTGGCTTTGTGGAGGTGACAGAGGGCAGCACAGAGGAGAAGGGACTTCCTCTTGTCCTCCCCTTCTCTTCCATTCTGCCATGGCATCTAGCTGTGGGCTTCTCGCCTAGTAGGAGACAGTGCATTCAAGAGTTAAGAAAGTTGAGCAGTTTGAGAGAAGCCAAGAAAAACATTTTATAAGCAGACACAAATAGAGACAGCATGTGTCTAAAATATATCCTAAATATCTAGCTAAAAATCTAGGCAGTGAGATCATTGGCAGCAGAGAAGAGAGGCATCTATGGATTGTGGTCCATTGAGAATTGCTGTGGAGAAGAGAAGACTCAGGGTGCTCTGCTGAGTTAACTTAACCAGCAGAAATGGTGCAGTCAGGGAAGAACAGTCTAAGGACTCTCTCTACAAGAAGAAGAAGGATGTTGGAGTGCTGCATTTTGGAGGTATGAATCACCTTGGGTATATATGTTCTTTACATGTGAGCCTTACTGCTGTTATGCTATAAATTGGTATTTGTTCTTTCCACAGGTGCTGGGTGTATCTGTGGGACAGTATTCCCCAGATTTTTAGAGGAATGTTTGGTGACCACTGCTTTTTCTGTTCCATTTTAGCAAATACATTTGCTTTGGGCTAATCATATCTCCTGGCTGATTGTTAAAAGGGAAGGGCACTGGTTGGGACTCATAAACTATACTTTAGACACTTTGAACTTAGAAGTAGTCACAACCTATAAAATTGTGAGGACTGAATTGGGGAGGTACTCTAGAGTGGGTCTTTTACCTAAGTATATTCTTAAGTAATGAGGGAGATGGAATAAAAGGACCAGGAGTGAATCATAGCAGTAACCACAAGAAGAAGAGCTCAGATTTCTATAGCTTTTTTTTGATTTATCACGTGATGAAAAGATTACTGTGGCTATGGGACTTGCCTTTCCTTTCATTCATAGGATCCTAGATTTAGACATAGAGGGGAACTTGGAGTTCATCAAGTCTAAGTCTTTAATTTTACACATGAGGAAGCTAAGTGACTTGTCCAAGGTCCTACAGGTATTAAGTAACAGACATATTAGGTCCCCTGACCCCAAATTCCAAGCTAGGTGATTCAGTGAATAGAGATACTTGGATTCAGGAAGATCTGAGTTTCAAAGCTGACCTCAGATACTTACTATCTATGTGATCCTGGGAAAGCCACTTTGTCTCTGCCTGCCTCAGTATCCTCATCTGTAAAATGGGAATAATAATAGCACCTACTTTCTAGGATTGTCGTGAGGAAAAAAAATAGGTGCTTTGGAAATCTTAAAGTATTAAAGAAATACAAGCTATTATTATATTACATTACATTACATTACATTATATTATATTATATTATATTATATTATATTATATTATATTATATTATATTATATTATATTATATTATATTATATTACATTACATTACATTACATTACATTATATTATATATTATAATTATTTCCATGTTGCTCATTTTGTGGGATAGAATAATTTCCTATTGCATACATGCATTAGCTTATGGAAAACATTTTAGGTTGATTTTCTTTTTTAACAGTTTTGTGGGGCCAAGAGACAGTGGTTTAGGGCTTGGATATGATACGAGATAGGCAGATTGTGAAGGTCTGTGAGGTTACGCTCCTGCAAGTGTAAGAGACTGTTGGCAACTGCTCTGACCCTCAGAATTCTGGCACTAGTTTGGGTCTAGGACAGTGATGTCTATTCATTACAATCCAAGGGGCTTGTTGCTGGGATGGGGGACCATTCTGCTGCTACATGAGAGTACAGGGTGGAACTTGGGCTCTTCTCCCCACAGCTCCCATTTGCCTGTTGTCTTTTGTCTTTTTTGTTCCACCCCAGCAGCTCGCTATTGAGATAAATGGCGTTTCCAGAGACTTCATCTCTGATAAGTGTTTCTCCGTAGCTGCAGATAGAATCTGAATGTGCTGCGCTCTAATGGAATGGTTATCTCAGCTGACTATTAAAACTGGCCCCTTGAAGGACCTCCTAACTCCCTCACTGCACCTGCCCTGGTCCTGAGAAGAGTTCTTCATTCTAGGGATCCTGACAGCTCAGTTTAGGGGAAATTGGAGATGGGGTCCCAGTGAAAGAAGTCGTGGCTATTGATCCTTTCCTTTGTGGGTCTTTTCTCTATAGTATGGAGATGATTTTGCAAGACTGCTCAGGTTTGTAACATCAGTGACAGTTTTTGGGGTATCCAAGTCCTTTGCTCCTCCAGGGACCCTCTACATTTTGCTGGCAAATTCCCTCCCTCCCCCATTCGTGGTTGATGTGTGTGGATGGTGTAGTCATCCCAATAAACATGGTGTGGAAGGTTACCAGAAACAGCAAGAGAAAGTACACTAAGCTCACTCCCTCCTTCTTTTATGTTTGAGCTATGGACCTTCAGGGAGTATCTGTGGCAAATAGTAAGTGTCCTTGGTGGCCGTGGTCTGCCTGGTGGTAATACCTGTTGAACATGGCCCCACTTTCCAGGGCTAAGGAATAAGATTGATACAATTCCCTATTGTCACTACATGGTTCTCCCTGGTCTATCTGTCCTGTTCTTTCAAACTCTGCCCTCCAATAAGTCACCTAAAATGATCATTGTTAATGGAGATTCAGTTGGTGCTGTGTCTGCATGAGTTTCACCTCTGTCTGCCTTAGTTTCCTCAGCTATAAAAAGGGAATAATAACAGCATTTCCTCCCAGGGTTATTGTGAGGATCAAATGAGATAATATTTCTAAAGCATTTTATAAATCTTAAAGTGCTTTATAAATGCTGGTTATTTTTCATGATTGTGATGGAATTTTATTGTGCTATAAGAAATGATGAGCAGGCTAATTAAAACAACAACAAAGAAAGACCTATATGAATCATGAAGAGTGAGATAAGCAAACTCAATATATTATATACAGTAACAAATATTCTTTGAAGAATAACTTATGCATGTCCACTTCCAGAGAAAGAAATAAGACATACTTATGTATATGTGTATATATAATTATTTTCCATCAAATTATGCCTTTTCTAGGGCATGAAGGAGAAGAGGAAGGAGGTACCTGGGAACTTTAATGTAACAAACAAACAATTACATTTAATTAAAAAAATAAAAAATCTCAAGTTATCGTGAAAATATATTTTGCCAAGATTTAAAAATTCCATTTAGTAATCATCAGCCTGTTTCAAATTCATTTTCTTGGATTTTTTTATTTGTTAAAGCTGTATTCAATTTACAATGATGCTGCTTTTGTATTTCTTAAATCTGGCTTTTCTCTTACAATTTATGATCTAAAATAGAGCAGTATTAATAGCTCACTGATATATTTCCATCTTAAAGTAGAAAATTAAAATGTTAAAGCCACTCGTAAATAAGAGGATAAACCTGTTTTTAATTTTTAAAGCATTTGAATACATTGTATATGAACCCTTGCCTTGTATGGCATACCAATCCCAGGATGCACATTTTGAAACAGACTGAATCTGGGACATCTGTGAGTGAAGGTGATTGGGTCTGGTTTCACAGAGTTCTGGGAGAAAGACACTGGGAGAAGCTGTGAATGAGGGTATAAGATCAAGTCCTTCCATCTTGAGGCCATGTGTGGACTTGATAGAATCAAACACTTAGCATGGAATTTATACTTTTCCACTCTTCTCTTCAAAGACTCTGACAGAAGTGCTTCAGAGGCAGCCTGCTGAGGAGCCATCTATCTGGGGATAGGGGAGAAAAATATGATTATGACCAATAAGTGGGGAGATCTTGCTGCCCCTAAATGTAGTTACCATCTCCTGTAGCTCCGAGCTCCCTAAATAGTTCTATTCCTATGGAGTGGGTGCTTCTTCTCTTCCCTGTGAGCTAACCATTCTGTAGCCATTGGTTATGCCTAGACAATATCCACCCACAGTGGTTCCTCTTTTTCCTAGAGACTTCTGAACATTCCTTCTTAATATCAGATAACCTATTGCTGGATAGCAGAATATTTAGTGTTTTCTTAATTCATGGTTGCCTTATTACAGACTCATCTAGCACCAGTGTGAGGCTGGAAATTGGGGAGGTGCCTGAGTGGTGCGCTGACACCACTTTTAGCCAGCTCAAGATATTGTACAAGAAGAACTAAGAGGAGAAGGAGAGGGAGAAAGAGAAACAGGGAGAGGCAGAGAGATGGATGGGGCGGGGGAGAGAGAAGATTTTAACCTTCATCCACTAGACTATATATAGATGTCCACATCCACATAAATATATATATATATCCATACATATGTATGTGTACGCACATGTATATTTATATATACATACATATACATACATATTTAGGTATTTGTGTATATGTGTTTGTGTATAGAATATTTTAGTGAGCCAGGCAGCCAAGGACAAAATGGGAATAGAGGAGAAGAACCTTCCTAGGTTCTTTTCTGCTCTTGGCACTCAACCCTGTATTGGGACTTCATCTATCTTTCTTGTGATTTGTACAAAAAATACTTTATGGTAGTTCGATGTGCAATACAAATTGAGGTTTTTTAAAATTATGATTCTATAAGTTTTTTTTTAATATTACAAACTTTGATGAAATGCTCCTGAAGACCTAGTGGCTTAGCCCTGAAAAGGGACTGGAGTGTTTGGTGTCTAAGAAAATAGATACAGGTGCTTGGAAATCAATATTAGCAAGGTAAAATAAGATGAGAGGAGTGGAGTATATTTGTGTTTCAAGTATCATATCTGGCAGGTTTCCTTAGTAGTAAGCCAAAAGAGCTACTTAAAAGATCAGAAAATGCTGTGAAACTTGCTTCAAGCAAATATGGCTAGCAAGTAGAATTTTGCTGTGACTTATACAGAGTGTTCAGGGTTTGCATTTTTCCCGGTGCTATGTATCACCTATGTGCTCACAAACTGCATATTGGTCTTTGTTTTAGAGGAGAAAATGAAAGGGTTGTAGGAACATTTTTATCCTCTAGATCAGAGATAGGTGGTCAAACTACGGCCTGCAGGTGCCCCCTGATGTGGCCCCCCTGAAATGTTCTATCCAGCTGCACGACATTATTCCTAATCTGAAGAATACAATGAGTAGGATATAATACAATGAAACTTTGAAAGAGTTGCCTTAGGAACAGACTGACAGATGAGCATTTCCTTTCCTTTGGCCCCTCTTTAAAAAAGTTTGCCCATCACTGCTCTAGATTATTGGGGAGAATGAAGTGTTCCTTGAGAAAATAGAATAAGTGTATCAAGGAGGAAATAAAGGACACAGAGTAAGAAATGGATTTTCACCTAATTTAGCAGTCTAGAAGGTAGAAGGATATGATAAAGAGAAAGAAAGGAACATTGGGAGCTAAGTAACAACTATGAGGATCTTTGAAGAGAGACTGAAACTGGATTATGTCTGGAAGAAACTGTCTAAGATATGATGATATGGATCTCCAGGTGTCATTAGGGTAGACATCATCCAATAATGGTCAAAGGAAAAAGATAATAGAAGTAGTGACTATGATCCTTTCCTAAGGGATGATGAAGTAGCTATTTTTCAACCTAATTGAACAATATGGGAGCCCTCTGAGTTGGAACCTCTTGGACATGAGGAGATATATTTTAAAAACCATCAAAATTACTGATCAGTAGAGGAAGGCAAATGTGGTACATGAATCATTGGTTAAGATAGAATACCTAAAATTGGGGCACTAATGTATTGCTGGTGGAGTTGTGAATTGATCTACCCATTCTGAAAGGCAATTTGGATCTATGGTTTAAAAGAATGCCTGCCCTTTAATCCCATGATACCACTACTAGGTTTGTACTCTAAAAGAGATAATAATGAAAAATGATTGTACAAAAATATTCATAGTGCCCCTCGATTAGCTGAACAAATTGTGGTGTATGATGGTGATGGAATACTACTGTTTTGTAAGGAATGATGAACCTGAGGATTTCTATATGAACTGGAAGAATCTCCAGGAACTGATGCAGAGTGAAATGAGCAGAACCAAGAGAACATTGTATACAGAAAGTAAAACATTGTAGAACAATATAATGTAATGGATTTAGCTACTACAAGACAATCCCAAGGGACTTATGAGAAGGAATGCTATCCACATGGAGAGAAAGAACTGTGGGAGTAGAAACTCAGAAGAAAAAGAAATGACATCATTTATTTATATGGATATGTGATTTGGGGGTTTTGTTTTAAAAGATTGTATAACTCAGTGGAAGTGCTTATTGGATCCGGGAGTGGGACGGGAAGAGGGGAAGGAAAGAAAATGAAATATGTAAACATGGAAAATATTTTAAAAATAAAAATGTTTTAAAAAAAGAAAAAAGATAAGGTTCCTAAGAATGGGATTCCTATGGTTTAAAATATGGAAACTGTAGTCTTTTGACAAAGGATGGAGCACTCCTAAACATATTTGCCTGAAATCTCATTTATTTAATCAAGAAGACATTAAATTGAAAAAGGAGAGGGAAGGAGACTACTTCTCACATAGATGGTACTACACAGGAGGGATCAGGTTCAGTATAGCAAAAAGAAAAGCATCTGAGTAAGCCAGTAATTTATGACAGATAATGTCCAAAAGAGAGACAGATAAAATCTAGGGCCTTTGGATGTTTAATGCAGAAGGCATGGATAATCATATAAACCAGGTGAATGAGATGCTAACCTAAGGAAGTAAATTTTACTTCATATGTATCACTGGAATGGTGCAATGAGATATAACTAGAAATTCATTCTGGAAGGTTCTGGGAGTGGTAAATGAAATAGAATAGGTAAAGGGGATATTGTAAAGTGGCATCTTATATTAAGAATATATAGTTGGTCAAAGGTTATGAATGAATAGTTCTACAAAGAATTGCAAAATCAACAGCCCTGTGATGGAATACTCTTGATCACTAATAAGAACATGCAAATTTAATCAACTTTGAGATTTCACCAGATGACAAAAAGGTGAGAATGAACAATATAGGAGGGGTTGTAGAAAGGCAGATATACTAATATACCATAAGCAGAAGAGTACCTTGGAAAAATAATTTGAAATTATTTAGTGAAAGTACCAAAAATGTCCATAGCCTTTGAACCACTGCTAGGCAAATTACCAAGTTAGGTCAGCAATAAAAGGAAAGTAGTACTTTCTGTAATAATACATTTTGAACTGATAATAAAGTAGTTATGAAATGGCTAATTATGTTTTGGGATTTTAATATAATGGATGTTACTGTTTTGTAAGAAACAATAGGGGCATCTAGGAGGCTAAGTGGATGGAGAGCCAGGCTTGGAGATAGGTGGTCTTGTGTTTAAATCTGGCCTCAGATGCTTCCTAGCTGTGTGACCCTGTGCAAGTCACTTAACCAGAATTGCCTCAGCCTTACTGCTCTTCTGCCTTGGAACCAATACTTGGTATCAATTTTAAGACAGAAGGTAAGGGTTTAAAAAAAATTTCATATGATGAATACAGAGAAACATGGGGAGACATATATCAACTGACTAAAAATGAAGTAAGCAGGACCAGGAAAACACATGACTATTAAAATGTAAAATTTTAGTAAATTTTAAAAATTTAAATTTTTGAGAAATTTAAAAAAATTGAAAGAATAAGAACAAAGCAATCAAAACTGAATATTTTGAAATTACAATGGCCACACTCATTCTTAAAGAAGAAATATAAGCAGATTCTTCTCCTTGCTTTCTTGCAGAGGTGGGAGGACTGGGTGTAGAGCATGGTAACTGTTGTCTATAGTACTCCAGGACACTCTCCTTCCTTCCTCAATGAGCTTGATACTTGGCTTACAATTTTTTTTCTGTCCTCCAACTTCTGCCTTCATACTAGGGGACTTCAACATACACATTGACACTCCCTCAAGTTTTCTAACACTTAGTTCCTCAACCTGCTCACTTCTCATGACCTATTCTTCCAACTTAACTCAGTCACACACAGATAGTCTTATCTTTGATCTTGTCATAAATGCACCACCTCCAAGTTCAAGAAATTCTGAAAATGTCCAATCTATTGGCTTTCCACCTCTCCTTCTCCCTTGCCTTACTAACCCTACTCTTCATCCATATTGTGACTTCTAATCCTTTGAACCCTTAGTTATTTCTCAGGCCATCTCTCCTGCATTAGCCACACTCTCCTTTTTCCTCCACAATGACCCCTTGATGAACAAGTCCAACTTTATACTGTCTTACTCTCTTAAATCCTTAGCCTCCTTATCACAACTGATAGTGCCCAACCAAACTCAGACTTTGTATCACTCCCACTAGCTACAAAAAAAAATCATGAAACTATTTTGATTAAGACCACTAAAATTTAATGTGAAATAACTAAGGGGACCTTCACTGCTGCTAGGCAATTCAACTTAATACCCCATTTTACACAGTAAGTCTTCCCATTTTCATTCCTTCTCAAACTGACTTCTCTCCATGCCCTAGGAAGCTCTTTATTGGGATTACTCATCATTCTGTAATATCTAATCAACCTTGGTACTCCACCTCATCACTATTCTCCACCATTTTGATTGGAGGGTGAAGCCACAAATTCCAAAATCTCTATTTAAGGAAGGAACTCAGATCAGGCATTTTCTCATTTCTTACCTGACTTCATTACTTTGGGACTTCTCCCCCATACCCCCATGTTGGGTAACTTCTCTTTCCACCCCTCACTTTTCAGCATCCTTGTGTGGTTGTGTACCCTCATTAGGTTGCAAGCTCTTTGAGGGCAGTGTGAAAATTAATATTAATTTGTACTCCTTTTTGGCCCCTAAAACAAACTTTTTTATGAGTTGGCTTCTCTCCCTGAGGCTGTGGCACTGCATGGGGATCTCCTTCCTTTTGTCTTCTTCTTTTGACCTTGGTAAGGAAAGATAGGGTGAAGACCAGCTCCTTGTTTAATCTATAAATAAGAACTCTCTTAAAAAAGGAGATCAGCTGGCTCTAACCACCATTCTGGGAGACACTACTGCCATGTGGGAAAAAGTGCATCTGGACCAAGACTCCATGTGGTTGCTCATAGAGTCAGGAATTCCTTTCTGTTGTCCTGATTGAAGTCTGAGTCCTCCAATCAGAGAGACTTTGGAAAAGGACATCACGAAGAACATAAATTGACTGAGGGGACAGGAAGTCAGTCCTTTTTCCCTGGAACCATGGACTGAGGAGTCAAGTAGCTTGGGCTTCTCTCTTTCTCTCTCTCTTACCTGCTTTTTGCTATATAATAAATAATAAGTACAAAATTAAGACCGGGTTCCCAGGGAATTTTAATTGTAACAACAGAGACTGTCTTTTGCCTCTTTTTTATTCCTTGTGATTAGCATGGTACCTGAACCATGGTAGGTGATTAATAATGTTGTTTGACTGACCTGCATGTAAGTTAAGACTTTTTAGATATGTTGGATGACTTTGCTGATATGCTTTTTACCTTTTTAAAAAATTCTTTGTTTATAAAGAATGGTTATTTTTGGAAGTGGAAAGAGTAGAGATATGCTCAGAAATGTAGGTCATGTGAAAATAGAAGATATCACTAAAATGATTTTATTAAAGAATATATTGTCATGTGAAGCCATAAAGGAACCTGAGAGGAAACATGATAGACTACATCTAGGTGAGGATGAATGGAGGTAGAAATAGAAGGGAAATTTCTATAAATTTCTGTACAAACCTCCTAGATTGTCAAAAGAGAAATTCATTGAGGACTTGGAAAACATCACAAATCTGGCACATGATACTATTATGATGGGGGATTTCAGCTGTCCAGCTATATAGTGCCAGTCTTCTTCTCTTACCCAAAAATGTCTAACTTAGTTTAATCATAATTTCATCCTTTAAAATATAAAGAAGCAAGAAAAAGAAATGTTTTTCTGGGGTCTATTTTTGACCAACATGGAGAAACTTTGGGGGCAATTAATCACTTTGGGCAGTTAATCAACAATCATTTATTAAGTACTTCCTATGTGCTAGGCACTGTGTTAAGAGCTGGGGGATGTTTTTCACATGGTTGGTGCCTGTCCTCAAGGATTCTAATGGGAGAGACAACTTGAAATAGTTGTGTACATATAAGATTTTACTGAGCAGAGAGAAAATAATTGCAGAAGGAAGCATCAACAATGGGAGGTGAGGAGCCACCAGGAAAGGTTTGTAGAGGGTGGGATTTGAGTTGAGTCTTGAAGCAAGCCAGGGAATGAGTGGGCAGAAGTGAAGGAGAATATTATTGGGGGGAGAGACACCCAAAGCCATAGATCTGTAACTTTGGCATAGATATAGGAACAACAATAAAGCAGGATTTCATAGAAGTATTGAGAAGAAAAGGATAGCTCATTATGTACCCTGGATTTTGGGAAAGTACATTTCAAAGGATTCATATAAAGGACAGGTAGGACTTAGTGGTCTTAGTGGCGACTGAGTGCCATGGTGGACAGAGCACTGGGCCCAGAGGCAAGACATTGTTGTACTGTTGTTTCGGTTGAGTCCCAGACTTCATATCCCTGTGGATCTCTGTCTATAGCGTTTTCTTGGCAAAGGTACTGGAGTGCTTTGCCATTTCCTTCTCCAGTGGCAAACAGAGGCTAAGTGACTTGTCCAAGGTTACTTGGGAAGTTTCTGAGGATGGATTTGAACTAAAGTTTTCCTGACTTTAAGCCCAGTGTTCTATCCATTGCACCACCCTAGCTCTCCCAGAGTCAAGAAGACTTAAATTCAAATGTGGTCTCAGACATTTACTAGCTGTATGACCTTGAGCAAGTCACTTAACTTCCATTTGCCTCAGTTTCCTCAATTGAAAAATGTGTATAAAAGCAGTACCTCCATTCTAGGGTTATTGTGAGGATAAATTTGTGATATTTGTTAAAAAAGGTTTAGCACATATATAGTACATATATTTATTTAGTAGGTACCATATAAATATTTATTTCCTATTTACTGTCTAATATTATATAGTGGAAATAGACCCAAGAAATATGGGAGTGAATGAAAGAGGTGTGATATTAAATATGATATAAGAAAAAAAACTTCTTGACAATTACCATTAACCAAAAGTAGAATAGTCTACCTGGGGAAACTGATGGATTCCTCTTCACTAGAGATCATCATGAATCAAAATGTAAGAGTTAAAAATTAAGGTTGGACTAAATATAAGAGAAATATAAAAGAATAGAGAAGGCATCTAGCTTAATAAGCTAAATATCTGCACTGATTGCTGGTTTTGCTTTGGCAGGGCTCCAGAAGCCAAGCTGGAGGGCCCAGAGGTAAATTAGGTATCACCCAGGAGCCTCTGAGAGAGAGGCCTATCTGGTGTTAATCTCTCTAGAAGTTAGGAAAGGAAGGTCAGCTTTTTCCACTCACCAATCCAAAGTAAAGAATAGTCTCATCAAATGATCCTCCATCAGCCTTCATAACCTCAAAAGAGCTCAAACAACTTACTCACAGGAATTTGCAGCTACTTTTAAAGACCCTTCTTTTTGTCCCTTCCTGTGCCTTTCCCCCACTTTACGAGGACCAATTATAGTTTCTAAATTTTCTTAGGACTGCCACATGGCAGTCAGTCATTTCTGAGTTGTCACCCACATTAGCACATGGGTTGCAGATTTCCCCCTGCTTAAGCATAAAGTGGGGGTGTATATACTTCTAGTGATTAAATCTAAAGTAGACAGGGGAGAGTTAATCCCAACTTCACAAAAGACTGAATGACTATTTATTGGGTATTGAGAAGATTTTTATTCAAAGCATGTGCTAAAGTAGGAGACCTCTGAGAGCTCCTGACTGAAATTCTATGAAATTCTGATGTCATGAGTAGGAATAATTCTGATGAGAAGGAAAAAGGTAAGTTTTCTGAAGTGACTAATTTGTGTGAACCTGGAACTCTTTGAGAAGGTCAGTCTTAAAAAACAACACATGTACTGAAAATAACTGCATATGAATGTAAAAGAGTAACCAAATTCTATAACAATTGTTATCAGTAGCCCTGAAAGAACTGAGGTGCATGATAAATTCCATGGAAATAAAAAGGGATTATTTTTAGCTGTGTTAAGGGTAAGAGAAGGATCAGAGAAAGGTTAGGGCTAATAAAAGTGTTGAATACCACAGGGTCAAGACAACAGTGCTCCCCTGGAGACCTTCTTCCAAGTTGACATTAACACTCCATTAATGATTCCCCATTGGGTCAAGTCATTCAACCAGTTGCAAATTCACCTTTCGTTCATAACTGGAACATGACAAGTTTTATCAAATGCCCTGTTGAAATCTAAGTATACCACATTTATAACATTCTCCCAATCTATTGACCTACATAGACCAAAAAAAAATGAGAAAAGAAAAGAAAAGAAAGAAAAAAAGAAATGAAGTTATTAAGGTGTGATTTATTCTTGAAATCATGGTGACTTGGAGGGAAAGTCACTTTTTTTCCCATTTTTAAGTTGTCACAAATCATTCCCATAATAATGAGCTCTGAAACTTTGTAAAGAATATGAGCAACCGTATAGTTTGCAGCCTTTACGTTTTTCTTTTTTTTTTGAAAATTTGATCTTCTTTAGATCTTTGGCAAGTCTACTATTTCCCAGGATCTTTCAAAGTTCAGTAACAGCAACTTAATATCCCACCAGCCAATTCTTTTAGGACTCTAAAATGGAGTGTACTTAGGCCAGCATTTAGATGGCAGCTAAATGCTCCCTGACCAATTTCTCATTTAGGTTGATTTTCCTCTCTACTAAGATTATTGTCTCCTCCTGATCCAAATATTTTCTTTAACAGAAAAAAATTGAAGCAAGGTAAGAATTTTAAAAAGTTTATCCTCTCAGCATCATCTATTATCAGTATCCTGTCCACTTTGACCAGCAATCCTATCCATTCTCAAATCCTTCTCTTGCCCTTAACACAGCTAAAAATAATCCTTTTATTTCCATAGCACTTATTGTGAACCTCAGTTCTTACAGGGTTATGGATTACAATTGTTACAGAATTGTGCTACTCTTTTCCATTCATTCTCAGCTAATTTCCTTTGCTTTCATTGTCTATACATGTGCTTTTTTTTTTTTTTTTAAAGACTGGGGCCCTCAGAGTTCCGGGTTCAAAAACATTAATCAGTGAGTAGCTCATGTGCTTTGGTGATGCCCATGCAACAATGAAAAGAATGGAAGTGAAGTCTCCCAGTATGTTGGGTAGACTCCTCAAAGATTTATGGGAAGAAATGACAAAGGATCACAGGGGATAGAAAGATATGGATAGATAAGAGTTATGGCACACAATTCATAGTGAGGAGACTACAAAACATGCCATATAAAGATTGGTTGAAGGAACTAGGTATATTTAATGTAGAAAAAGAGAAGACATAGAATGAATATGTTCATTATATTTGAAGGACTTTTGTGTGTGACTAGTCTTATTCTGTTTGACCCCAGAGGTCAGCATGGGGAACAACGATAGAAGTAGAAGCACCTTTACACTTGCTACAAGGGAAAAATTTAAAAAAAATTTATTCATATCTTTTGTTTCTATATAGCCAACATATTTCCCACAATTTCTCCCCTTCTTCTACATGCGATCTCATATAACAACTATTTAAAAAAAAAAGAAAATAAGGAATAAGGAAAAAGACATTGGAACTAAGCAATACATTGAAAAAGTTCTGAAAATACTTGCTGTGTTTCACACTCATAGATCTCTCACCTTTGCAAAAAATGTGGACTGGGGTGTGTTCTTATATGCCATCTTTTTTTGGGGGGCATGCTCATTCTTTGTAATTTTGCAATATTCTCTGTTGATTATTTTGTGGTGGTTGTTCTTTCAATTTTCATTGTTGTAGACATTGTTTCCTTGGCTCTGCCTTTTCCACTCTGCATCAGTTCATGTAAGTCTTTCCATGTTTCACTGTATCCATCATATTCATTATTTCTTATTGCACAGGAATAATCCATGATATTCATGTACTACAATTTCTTTTAGTCATTTTTCAATCAATGGGTATCAATTTTGTTTCTAGTTCTTTGCTACTGCTGCTGCTGTCAAAAAGTGCCACTATAGATATATTGATGTATATGAGGACTTTCTTCTTATCATTGACCTCCCAGTAGTGGAATCTCCGCATCAAAGGGTATGGGCATTTTATTCACTTTATTTCCATAATTCCGTTTTTTTTCCTCAAAAGATTGTAGTGAATAATAGTTCTACTGACAATATAAGAGTATTCCTGTTGTCTCATAACCTGTCCAATAGTAATTATAGAACAGTTAAAGCTATCCCAAAGTGCAATGGGCTACTTTAAGAGGTAGTGGGCTCCAACTCTCAGCAAAGGTTGAATAACCACTTGTCAAAGATTTAGTAGGAGCTCTTCAGGGATAGGCTGGACTAGACAGTCACTGAGGATTTTTCTCATTCTTATATTTTCTGATCTGGTGACCTATAAGAGGTAGGGATCAGAGAAAAAGGAAAAGAACCTACATGTTTTCAAATATTTATAGCAGCTCTCTTTGTGGTGGCAAAGAATTGGAAATTAAAGCGGTGCTCATCATTTAGGAAATGGCTAAACAAGTTGTGATATATAATTATGATGAAATATTACTGTGCTGTAAGAAATGACAAGAAGCTTAATTTTTAAAAACTGGGAAAGACTTACCTGAAATTATGAAGAGTGAAATGAGCAGAACCAAGAGAACATTATATACAACAAAAAAAAAATTATTTGAAAAATGGCTTATATATGTCCACCTCCAGAGAAAGAACTGATAAATAGAAATAAGGAAGCTGTAGTTTTATATATACATATAACTTTTTTTGTCAAATGATGCCTTCTCTAATGGGGTGGGGAGAGAGGAAAGAAGTTACCTGGGACTTTTAATGAAACAAACAAACAAACAAAAAAAGGAAACAGAAGGTGATTGGTATAGAGCAGTGATGGGCAAACTACAGCCCGAGCTAGATGTGGGCCCCCTGAAATGTTCTATGGGGCCACTCTACATTATTCCTAATCTGACGAATACAATGAGTAGGATACAATATAATGAAACTTCCAAAGAGTTACCTTAGAAACAGACTGACAGATGAGCATTTCCTTTCCTGTGGCCCCTCTTTAAAAAGTTTGCCCATCACTGGGCTAGAGTGTAGGGTGCTGTTCCTGTAGTCAGGAAGACCAGAGTTCATTCTGACCTCAGACACTTACTCACTGTATGATCCTGGGGAAGTTATAGTCTCTGTCTGTCTCAGTTCTCTCATTTGTAAAATGGGGATCATAATAGCACCAACCTCCCAGGGTTGTTGTGAGAATCAAATGAGATGAATATTTGTAAAGCTCTTAGCATGATGCCTGGTACAACAAAGTAGGTGCTTAATAAATCCATTGAGGGGAGGGGTTCTTAACTTGAGGTCTTTGAACTTGTTTTTTAAAAATATCTTTTGATAATCATATTTCAACATAATTGGTTTTCTCTGCAATTTTTTATATTTTATATCATGCATTTTCATACATTCTTCTGAGAAGGGGTCCATAGGCTTTACCAGACTCCCAAAAGAGGCTGTGACACACACAAAAAAAGGATAACAATGCCTGCTTTAGGGTCTTCACTTGCTGTTGTTCCATAGCTTTCTTTAGTAACTTATTATAGTCTTTCTTAAATAATGATAGTTCTCAAAAGTTTTTATTCAAGCATCTGACAATGGGCTCCTGTTAGTCCTTGCATAAAATAGCAATCATATATTAAAAAAAAGGAAATGGAGAAAGGGGAAAGAGTAGGAATGAGATTGCAGGGATAGCTACAATTCTGTCAAGGAAAAAAGTTATAATGTAAGCATCCTTGATTTTATTACTAAAGAAGTAGAATATTATATAGTTTCTATAGTTTTATTTATCTTTTTCTTAAAAAGAGCTATGAGAGAAAGCTTTCTATATCAAAGCGATTACCTCTTTTTTAAAAAAAGGTTAACCAACAAGGTTATGAAAGAAGTGCACTTCAGTTTGAGGGGTGGATCCCATCTATTCCTAGAATGTGATGGAGAATGTAACTGAAGGATCAATAGACCTTTACTTTGTGGTTTAATTATTTGAAATAGAGTATATTTTCAGAATATTAGAGGCACCTGTTTTTGTTTCCTACATTCAGTTCTTTTGACATCCACTTAAATCATACCCATTTCACAAAAAGTTGTTATACGTGAGAGGCAATAGTTGGTGGATGGTGGTGGAATGGGAAGAAATTTATGAACTTCATGGGTATCTGAGACTGATCAAAGAAATGTATGAACATTTGAAACCTGGCAGTCTTAAAACAGACAGGGCAGAGATACTGGCAAAAAGAGTCTTTTCTTCAATTTGAGACTTGGTAACTGACTAGAGGCAATGAGGTGTTGGAAAACTTGAGTTCAAATGCTGCCTCAGACGCTAACTGTGCAACTATGGGCAAGCCACTTAATTCTTTTTGGCAAAGTTTTCTCATCTACAAAATGGGGATAATATTAGTACATCTTTCACTGGATTAGTGTGAGATAATGTATGCATAAAACTTTGCAAAACTTTAAAGCATTTCATAAATACTAGCTATGTGGTACCACGGATAGAGTGCAGGACTTCAAGTCAGGAAGACTCAGATATCTCAGATACTTACTCACTCTGTGACTCTGGCCAACTCACTTAACCATTGTTTGCCTCAGTTTCCTCATTTTTAAAGTGAGTTGGAGAAGGAAATGACAAATAACTGTAGTATTTTTGTAAAAAAAACCCCAAAAAACAACCCACATGGGGTTACAAAGAGTGGGATACAACTGGACAACAACAACAATATTAGCTACTATTTTGGGACAAATAACGATAATTCATCCATCCATCCGCCAATCAACAAACATTCTTTTACCATCTACTATGTGCCAGGAATTTTGCTAGGCATACAAAAAGAGACACTCCCTAACCTTGAGGAGCTCAAATTCTATTGGGGGAATGTGATACATCTATGAATCAGTAAATATAGGATATATGTAAAATATAGTGAGATTGGGAAGACATTAACCAACTGTGAGAATTAGGAAAGTCATCTTGGAGTAGGTAGCCCTTGAGTGAAGCCTGGAATACAAGTTGGGATTCCAAGAGGCAGAAGTGATTCAGTAAGTAGAACTTATATATGAGGCTTTATAGTTTGCAAGGAACTTTGTAGATATCCCCATTAGACTGTAAGCTCCATGAAGGCAGGGATTGTTCCCCCCTCCTTTTTTTTTTATTATCCTTAGCACTTAGCAGAATGCTCAGCCCATAATAGGCACTTAATAAATGTTTAATGACATTAACTCATTTGACTTTCACAAAAACCTATGTTATTACACCCTATCTGTCCACCCAGCTCTTTTTAGTCTGTAAAAAGTCAAGATCAATAGTTATTCCTCCTTCCCCATTTTGGAGGATGAAGAAATGTAGGTAATTGGCCCAGGATCATAAAAATATCAGAGGCAGAGGTATTCAAATTTAGTTCTGTGAACTCCAAGTTCAACACTATTACTCCTGTATTGTGTTAAGGAAGCAGGTGAGTCAGTAGGAAAGGGAAAGAATACTGGGTATGGAATCAGATCATGTAGGTTCAATTCCCAGAAGAGCTCTTTGGACCCTACTTTCCTCTTCTATAAAATGAGAGGATGTTAGAATGTAAACTCCTTTTTAAAAATTTTATTTTATTATTATTTTTTAATTATATTATTATTATTGTTTTGAATATTTTCCCATAGTTACATGTTTCATGTTCTTTCCCTCTCCCCAAACCCCCCTAACCTCCCTTAGCTGATGCACAATTCCACTGGGTTTTACATGTATCATTGATTAAGACCTAATTCCATATTATTGATAGTTGGACTAGAGCTATCGTTTAGTGTCTTCATCCCCAATAATATCCCCATCAGCCCATGTGTTCAAGCACTTGTTTTTCTTCTGTGTTTCTCCTCCCACAGTTCTTCCTCTGAATGTGACTAGTTTTCCTTCTCATAAGTCCCTCAGTCTTGCTCTGGATTCTTGCATTGCTGCTAGTAGAGAAGTCCATTATGTTCGATTGTACCACAATGTATCAGTCTTGTTATGATGATAATAACAGATAATTTGGAGAAGCAGATAATGTGTCAGGGCCAATTTTAGAGCGTCAAGTTAAGAGCCATAGATTGACAGGCTTCAGTGAGGAAGGAGGGGGTAAAACACTCCTGGATCTCAAACCCCTCCCCCCTAAAAAGTTGCTGGTTTCAGTTGGAAATGAAGACAGGATTGAGATTCTTCTGGTAAGTTTCTGTTATGGCTGAAACCCCAATGATGTTCCCTTTCTTTAATTTATATTCCTCACAGGTCAGTTAGATGAGTAAGTAGAAGTTGGCTATAACTGTTGTGGACTGAGATGATCTTCTTAAACTGGCAGCAGACAGGATTCAAACTAGATGTCCAGACTGAGTTGTGAGTATTCCCCCCAAATAATTTCCCAGGCACAGATTTGAAGGTATAGGTTATATTAGGAAATAACAAGGTAAACTAGAGAGGTTGATGAGGGGTTTAGGTTAATGAGGGGTTTAGGATAATGAAGGGTGACCCTGGACTGTTAGGTTGAAATTGCCCTCTCCCCACCCTCACAGGAGGGGATGAAGGCACTTAACTATAACTGGCTTGCTTGCTATTGATGAATATCTACTAAATATTTGTTGTAATGAAGTTGATATAAACTAACCCTACTAAACAGGCTAATCCTTATGTAGTAACCACACTGGCTATGCCACTATGTCCTCTCAAGTGAACCCCCAAGTGTGGAGTAGTAAGCAGGGTGTCTGCTCACTTCAACCTCCACAAATTAACTGTCTCAAACCCTTCTCAACTGCCCCCTCACCCAAAGTTCTCCAGGGGGGTCCCCTGGAATTCTAGGTGAGGCTGTCCCTGTATCTTTGCAGGGATTCCATGCTTTGCATCTCCATATAACAGTCTCTGTGTACAATGTTCTCCTGGATCTGCTCCTTTCACTCTGCATCAATAGAATGTAAACTCCTTTTTTTAAATCTTACTTTCTGTCTTAGAATCAATGCTAACTATTGGTTCTAAGACAGAAGAATGAAAAGGGTTAGGCAAGGGGGATTAAGTGACTTGTTCAGGGTTCCACAGCTAGGAAGTATCTGAGGCCATATTTGAACCCAGGACCTCTGTCTCCAACTCTGGTGTTCTACCTACTAAACCATCTAGATGCCCTTAGATCCCTTCATTTAAAAAATATTTGTATCTGCAGCACCAAGCACTTGCCTGTGAACAGGATTGCTCTTAAACTTTTTTTTTAATAGATATGAGTGTACATCAGACAAATAATAATAATAAACTGAGCTTCTTGAGTGTAGGGACTGGGTTTTTTTTGTTTGTTTTTGGCATTTCCTTGCATCTCTAGCACAAAGCTCAGTGTCTAGCATATAGAAAACTGTACTGGATATGGATGATTTGCAGCTTGACTTACTAATAATGATACAGATATTCATCTATTGGGAGAAGTTTCAGAGTGGTTCTGCTTGGAAGCAAATGATGGACTAGATCATTTCTTCCTTCCTTCATTCAGTCAACAAACAATCATTTATCTACATTGTAAGAGTTTCCATAATTGCCCTGAGAAGTCAGGGAAATCTCCGTGGGCTTGGATTTAACAATCTTCCCTGTCAAGACAGCCATCCTTAGAGATGATCTAAATCCCTTCTCCTGCAAGTAAAGCCCATTTCCATTTTTAAAATAATACTTCAGTTTGCATTTACTTCCTGTTCTTCTTTCCTTTGTGGAGGCATAGAACCTCGTCTCATCCTCCCGGAGGACCTAAGGAAAAGATGGAAAGCACTTAAGATATAAGACTTGCTGATAGTGTAAAGATAAAAATAAAGTTTCATTCACTTCTCCTTCCCCTCTCCTCTACTTCCTTTGCCAAGAACAGAAAGGATTCAGAAGTCTAAGCCCTCTGTGTCTGCCTAGGGCTCTGCATACAAGAAAAGATCTCAGATCTGAGACTAGAAGTTTTGATGGCTAAGAAACTCCCTTCATTGGACATGGCAGTGAGAGAGAGTTTAATTAGGTCTGTCCCTCTATCTTCTGAGCCTTGCTTTGATTGGTGGAATCTCACAAAATCTGATGAGAAATTTTAATGGTTCATCTTAAAAAAAAAGACACATGTGGTCATGCTAGAGGCTCTCGGAAATTCTAATGATGAAGTAAGGACAGGTCACTTCCTCTTCTTGTGCAGTGCAGGGCTGGGGTGGTACTGAGAAGCCTGTACAACTCTCTTTCTTGAGCCTGCAGTGAATATGGACCATGAAACAGTGGGGAATATTGTTTTGCTGGCAATTGTCACCCTCATCAGTGCCGTCCAGAATGGTAAGGGAAATCCCTTGATTCAGGATGCCAAATGTTCTTTTTTGAAGAAATAGAATTGAGAAGTCAGCAGTCATTCAGTTTAAAGGCATGTGAAGCAGAATGTGTGAGTACGTGTGTTCGTGTGTATGAATGTTTCTTACTCAGATGAATGGGATGTTAGGGTTCAGGCTTTTCCCCTATTATTGATCCCTGTAATGTTTCCCACTTTTATTTGAACAATGATGGTTAATCATGTCTGTTGAGCTCTGAACAGAGCCCAGGAATTGTTTCAAAGTACTAAGCAAAGAAATAATAATCCCAGCGCTTAATGATCCAAAGTTCAACAGGGTAGATAGAAGGGCAATAACGAAAAGGTGAAAAGATTTGAATGGAGTCAGAAACCAGCTCCTGGGCTCCTGAAAATTTTTACTAGTTTTAGCTTTAGTGCTACTAAGGCCAATTATATTCCAGAGAGCATGACCTTCCCCTCCCAAAGTTTATTTGGGGACTACCTTTATTGTCTGCTTTCTTCTTCAGGGCCTCAAATAGCTACTCTGTCTTTATAACAATTCTTATAGCAGTACAGTTTGACAGATTTCAGGTTCATTAATCAAGAGATCTATCTGGTGCTTTCCATATTTATGTCTCTATGAAAAGATATTTGAGGTTTCTTTCAGATTATCACATGGGTGGAGGATTTTACAGTTTCCTTGGTAATGGTTTTAGTATTGAAAATATTAATGATAGCTCCTATTTATATTATATTTTAAGGCTTGCATGATACTTGAGATATAGTATCTCATTTGAAGACGTCTGAAGTAGTTAGAAGTGAATATTTGTATCTGTTAAATCTCTAGTATAGGTTTGGCTAAACATGATAAATATTTTCTGTGAATTCAGCTACTTCTTGTGGCATGGTGTAATATATAGAATAACGGACTAATCGTGAGGAAGATGGATTCAGATCTTGTCTCAGACTGTGACCAAGGACAATCTACTTAATCTCCATGGACCTCATCTTCCTCATTTGTAAAACGAAGGAGTTGGATTTAATTACCTTGAAGGTCTTCCAATTCTAAATTTATGATTTGCACTTGTAGCTAGGCATGTCCAAGAGAAGAGGAAACAAGAGGGTTCTGAATTAGAGGTCCTATTAAAAAGGCTGAATGTAATTTAATAACTATCATTTAGCATTTAGCTACATTGGTAGCTAAGAACTTCCGGCTACTTCATCAAGTTTGGGATGCTCTTTTGTCTTTTAAGCCTGCAAATATACTCTCTTTATTGTTTCCTGACCAAAGAGAAGAATTTCCCTGTAGAGTCCTCCATTCTGCAACACAGAGATGCAAACCCCCTTAGTCTGTAGCCACATCGACCTTTGCGAGGGATCCAGAATGTTAATAGTGACTTAGACACTCTTTAAAGAATTCAGTTCATAACCATTTGCCACTTTTGCTCTAAACTTTTTTTTCTTGTAGCAAATCTACATGATACAGAAATTATAGCTCAGTGAAGAAACTTTGTTTATGTTCATTTATCTTCAGGGCATCAACATTCCTCTCAGGCACATAAGTTAGACTCTCTGCCACTCTATCATCAATAACGGCTAGCCAAAGCCATGAGAAACTATTCCTCTCCTCTGGAAAGTTAGTGGTTGGTAGCCAAGTGTTTTTGAAAATGCCTTAAAGCTCCTGGTTGGTTGGGAGTCCTTGGTTAGCTCTGTAGTGGGACCTTATCCTTCTGTAGCTCATGGGTTTAGCTCTTAGGCATTAGTGCTCTGGGATGAGACAGCAAAAGATGTCTTAGCCCACTCAGATGGTTCTGGAGAAGGGGTAAGAATCAGTTTGGAGCTGGAAGGGACCTTAGAAGTAATCTGATTCAAAATCCTCATTTATAAATGAGGACACCAAGATCAAGTGATTTGAACGAAGGTGGTGTTATTCAGTTGTGTCCAACACTTTATGACCTGATTTGGGGTTTTCTTGGCAAAGATACTGGAATGGTTTGCCATTTCTTTCTCCAGCTCATTTTATAGATAAGGAAATGGAGGCAAACAGGGTGAAGTGACTTGTCCAGCTAATAAGTGTCTGAAGCCCTATTTGAACTTAGGAAGAATCAGTCCTCCTGACTCCGGGTCTGACAGTCTATCCATTATACCACCTAGCTCAAAGGTTAGGTGCAATAATTTGACCAAAGGCAGTGAAGTGGCACAGCTGGGACTCAAATTCAGGATCCATGACTCCAACCTCAGTATTGAATTGATCTTGAATGCTCTTAGCTCAGAGTTTCTTGGTGAAAGCACTGATCTCTTCCAAAGTATTCCAGACAACTAATCAGACAGCTGGTTCCCTGACCTGGATAGTAAGCCCTGCTCTCATCCAGCAATCTATGGAATTGACCAATAATTTTAAAGGCAGATAGGAGATAAATTTCTGTTCCACTAGAGATGACTTACCTCAAGGACTTGTGATTTCAAAGGTATTACTATTCCCCCTTCTGGCTTCCCTTCCGTCTTTTAGTTCCCAACCTCTCATGGTAGGAGTGTTTTATGAGTTGCTGCTGCTCAAATATTTCATCACCTGGTGGCCAAGCCAGTGAAAGAACAAAACAAAGCACTTTTGTAAACTTGGTGACATTGAGTTAAATGTCCTATTTATCTCAAATGAGAAACTGGGGAATGGGAAGAGGAAGAACATGGGGGAAAGAACCCTAAATGAAAGATTTTAAGTCTTTCCAAGACAGTTTTTTTCAAATGCTCGGTGTCAGAGGACACCTGGGTACTGAGGCACACTTCTAAAAAACATATGTATTTTTTAATTAGACTTTCCCCTCTCTTTTGATGTAGACATATATATGTCACAGCAATGTGTGTGTGTCTGAGGATATGAGAGGAGCAAGTCACTTAATCTCTGTGGGCCTCTACTTTCTCATCTGCAAAATGAAATAGATAGATGTATCTGAGCTTTATGATTCTGTGATATCAATCCTATATGATTCTATGATGTTTAAAAACATTTCTTTGTTTTTACCATAAGCAACTCTAATGTTCCACTCATAGGCTCATTGAAAATAGTAATAAAGCATGCAAAAATGATGGGATTTTTTTTTTGCTTGAGAAACTATCCATGCCCCCTTTCTATTGGCACATTATTATTTTTTAAATTTGCATTTTTTAAAACAAGGGCCTCCATTCTTATCATAGTCCCAAACAATGAGAAATTGTGCTGTTTGTATCCTATGACCATCCTCAGGGCTTACTTCTGGGGTTTGATTCAGTGACATCAGTCCTCCCTCCAAATGAGTAGAACGCTTATAGAGGAAAGACATCAGGACCCCCTGATTTCACTTCCTCTTTTTTTTGCTTTCAAAGTTCCTTTGGTCATTGAGATTTTTGAACTTGTAGCAAATATCCAGCTATTGGTGCAGGAAAAATTAGATTTGGAGAAGAAAAAATCCAAGACCTTGAACCAGAACAAATTGAAAACCCTTAGCTCCAAGAATCAAACCTGTAAGCTTGTGAAACCTGGTTTCTTTTCCAAGAAAGAGAAATTCATTGCTTGGATACAGGGAGTCAGGAAACTTTGAATTGATCCTGCAAGGTTGCCAGCTGCTTCTGACAGGAAGACAGAGCCAGGAAACAGAGACTCAGAGAAAACACTTTTCTTAGGAAAACAAGCTAATTGAAAAGTGGAGACAAGGATAAAGGGAAAGAAAGAGAGGGAAAAATGAAGTTATGCTGATGAAAACCTGGCTTTGTGAAGGGAAATCATGGGTGTCTGAGTTCCAGGAGATCTACCCACAGACTTACTACTTATTGTGTAGAAATATTTCAGTGGTCCGATGGGTGTCATCACTTCGTCAACCGCAACAGAAGGGATGATTCTCCAGCCTCCCTTCTCTTGATTTCCTCCTTTGATGTCAAGTTTATTCTTTTTTTAACACGTTGATTATTTTTACTGTTTTTTCCCCCTTTAGTAAGACCTCATTTAAGAAACTTTGTTATAATGTATTGGTTCTCTCAGAAATGGATGTAGAGGGATATCTTGGGATATATGATTAATATAAAAACAAAAATTGGGGGCAGCTGGGTAGCTCAGTGGAGTGAGAGTCAGGCCTAGAGACAGGAGGTCCTAGGTTCAAACCCGGCCTCAGCCACTTCCCAGCTGTGTGACCCTGGGCAAGTCACTTGACCCCCATTGCCCACCCTTACCAATCTTCCACCTATGAGACAATACACCGAAGTACAAGGGTTTAAAAAAAAAAGTAAAAAAACAAAAAACAAAAATAAATCAATAGAATTTTATTAAAAATTAAACAACAGTACCTACAATATGAGAACTGGGAATTTTTGTATCTGAGACAAAAGGCTAAGGATTCCCAGTTGGCTTTCTCCCTTTCAGAAATCTGAATTTCCAAGTTATTTTTCCCATTATCTTTAATCGGAGAAGAGGAAACAGACACAAGGATCCTGGTATGGGGTGAAGGAAGAGCTTGCCCCTTTGCATCATCCAGTAACTTCCCATTTAATAGGACCCTAGCATTTATGAATAGTCTTCTTGGCACTGGGAATATAGAATATAACCGGAAAACTCGTCCCTATTTTTAATGAACTGATGTTCTAGGTTTAGGGTTTAGGGACTTGAGTGGGGGGAGGTAATGAGCTTTTTTTGTGTGTGTGCACTGAATATGAAATACTCTTAGTAGAAAGTAATCCCCTTGTGAGCCCTTTTTTGGGTCTACATAGCAGATATTTAATAACTACTTGTGGAATTGAATTGAATTTTGACATTTCTACCTAGAGATAGAGTAGGCAGAGTGGGCAGATGATTATTGATTGGAGCTTAGGAGAGAAATTAAGATCTGAAAATCATTTGCAAATACATGATGTTTAAACCAATGAAGACTGATGAAATCACTAAGAGAAAGAGAAGAGAATTTAGGATAGGGAAGCCACCTATGTAAGGGAGGTGGGATATAGATGAAGCAATTAAAGAAGAGTGATAAGAAGAGTGACACAAGAAAAGTGGTCAGAGAGAAGTAGAATTGGTAGAAGTTTCATAAAAGTTGAGAGAAGACAGACGATCCAGGAGGAGGGGTATAGTTAACTTGGTCAAAACCAGCAGAAAGGACTAGGGAAAATTTATCTATCAAATTTATCAGCTGAGACATCAGTGATAGTCTTGGAGAGGGTAAATCCAGTTGGATGTAAGGTTGGAAGTCAGATTACAAGGAGTGATAAGTGAGTGGGAGGAGAGGAAGTAGAAACAAGGAGAGGAGATGGCTTTCCCCCTGGGATTTGTGAAATGGAGAAGACCTATAACTTTCTATTTCAACTAATTCTTCTTTGAAGCTAAGTGCTATTTTAGAAATGCTTGGCAGTTTCAGGTTAGCAGGTAAGTGATAAATGGAAGTCTTATTCCCTTCCCTCCCCACCCATGTCTCTTCTCAACTTCTACCATCATTCCTATTCCCATGAAGGTGGGACTCTAAGCACCCATGTCTTCCCTTTCATACAAATATTGGCTGGGGTCCAACCTTAAGCAGAGGGTGAAGGCTGGGGTCTTCCTTGGAGGCAGCCAAGTATTTGGTTTAGGAGTTTACCTATCCACCCAGGCCAAGCAGATTTGTGTCTGAGTTTTTGCGACTTCTGAGTACGTCTATATATTATATGTATGTGTGTGTGTGTGTGTGTGTGTGTGTGTGTGTGTGTGTGTGTGTGTGTGTGTAATGGGAAGGGGGGAGGTGGTAGAGGAGGGAGTGAATGATTGTAGGTCACATGTGGTTCCTCCGGTTCTGTCCAGAAGGAGGATACATGTCCAGAAGGATCTGTCCAGAGAGGGTACATGGATGGAGGAGTGAGAGATAGCTGGATCTAAGTTCCTCAGACCTTGGTAAAAGGGCTTGGTGAACAACCATATTCCTCAAGGAGCCTGGAGTGCTGATGGCTCTCCTCTTTCCCTTCATTCTTCCCATCATTGACTCCTACCAGTAGCTGCCCTCCCTCCTGAATGACCTTGAGCCAGTTTGGTACCTTTTAATTTGGCCTTTCCCTGTGGTTCTACCCAGAACTGAATAAATATTACAGACATGGTCTGACCAATATGACAGGACTGTTGTTTTTTGTAATCTAGACAATCTATATCTATTAAAGCAACCTGAGCTTCTGTTAGTCTTTTTTTAATTTTTAATTTTTTATACTCTTACCCTTCATCTTAGAATCAGTACTGTATATTGGTTCCAGGGCAGAAGAGTGGTAATGGGGATTAAGTGACTTGCCCAGGGTCACACAACTAGGAAGTATCTTAGGTCAAATTTGAACCCAGAACCTCCTGTCTCCAGGTCTGGCTCTCTGAGCTACCTAATTGCCTTCTCTGTTAGTCTTTTTTATTTTTTAATTTTAATTAATTTTATTATTATGTTAATTTAATTTAATTTAATTTTTTTAATAACCCTTACCTTTCACCTTAGAATCAGTACTATGTTTTGGTTCTAAGGCAGAAGAGTAGTAAGGGCTAGGTAATGGGGGTTAAGTGACTTGCCCAGGGTCACCCAGCTAGGAAATGTCTGAAGCCAGATTTGAACCGAGGACCTCTTATCTATAGGCCTGGTTCTCAACCCACTGAGTGACCTAGCTGCCCCCTCTGTTAGTCTTTAAAGGCTCTGTCCCACCCTCCTGTTTTACTTACTGACTTTGTGGTCATCAAAAATCCTGAAATAGTTATTGCCAAGTAACATCTCTATCCTATACTTGTGGACTCCTCACCCCCAATTTTAAGCAAGCATTTACATTTATCCCCACATTGATCTTGTGGGTTCCAACTCATCCTGTTGAAAGCATTTTGAATAATAATTCTGTCATCTTCTCATTCAACATTTAACAAATATTTATTGATGCCATATGCAAAGTACCAGTTTTTATTTAAAACTTGTATTAACTTCTTTGTCTTTTATTTAAAACTTTTATTAACTTCTTTGTTTTTATTTAAAACTTTTACTAATGTCAATCATTTCCCTATATACCCTTCCCTATCACCCAGAACCCTCCCTTATAACAATGACAAAAAGTTAAACAAAACAAGCCAAACACAGCCACTGTATCCACCCACGTCCACTGCATTTGTCATCTATTGTCATCTGACCTAGATTTATTGTTAGATGTATTTATTGTGAATTTGGTTACCTTTTTGTGATGTTTTTCTTTCCATTATTTTAATAATTGTGTATATAGTTCTCTTGGTGTTCGTTACAGGTACTTTACTCTCCATAAGCTCATACAAGTCTTCCCATATTTCTGAGTTGCTCATATTTGTCATTTCTTATAGTGCAATAATATTGTAATAAGATGTTTCACATTTACTCAACCATTCCCTAATTGGTGGCCGTTCACTTTACTTCTGGCTTTTGACTACCACACAAAGGGCCACTCAATGATTTCGTTTATATTGGATTTTTCTTTTTGTCTTCAGCTTCCTTGGGAATACTTAGTAGTGGAAGTTTGTTGGCTCAAAGGCTATGAACAATTTAGTAAATTTTATCAAATAATTTCCAATTGCCTTCCAGAACAATTAGATCAATTGTAACTTTCCCACCAATGTATTAGAACATTTGACTTCCTGCAGTGTTTGCAGGAAAGATTGACTTTCCATTGTAAGAGGTGTGCTCCATATTCCTGCCTCAATAATTAGAGAAGACTTGGATTTTTTAAATCAAAGCTATAAACTAGGTGTGAAAAGGTCTAGACACTTCTATTGAATCTATCAGCTATTCGAAGTCACTAAACTAAGAGAATTGGATGTGGAAGGTCTAGAATGCTTCCAGCCACTGGAGAGATAGAGTGATGTTATAGGAAGTACGGCATCCCTTCCACATCTTGACTTTCCCCATCATGGTTTTGATATATTACAGTCGGCATAAGAAATTAAGTGGAAATTTTTAGAGAGTTTTGTAGAAGCCACAGACAAAGGTTTAAGAACTCAAAAATACATAAAATATATGTTTTGTATTACATAATTCTAACTTATTTTATCTTTTTTTTTTTAAACCTTTATCTTCTGTTGTAGAACCAATACTATGTATTGGTTCCAAGGCAGAACAGTGATAAGGGCTAGGAGATGGGGATTTAGTGACTTGTCCAGGGTCACATCACTAGGAAGTCATATTTGAACCCAGGACTTCCTGTCTCTAGGCTTGACATCCACTGAGCCCGCACCTCATATTTTATCTTTTAATACCATAAATATACACAATTTCTTTTAAAAATTAAACAAATAAAAAGTTAAAGTTTGCAAAGAGAACAGGAAAACCAGCAGACAACACAGAAAGGCGAGAAATATTAACATTGACCTACATTATAGCCTAAGACCAAATACTTAACCCAAATTTTACAGAATGGTGCTATAAACACCCCTTAAAAGAAAAAGAAAAAATTCAGACTCTCTAGCACAATGGGATGACCAAAAATTTTTACTTGTAGTTTCTGGATTGTGGGGGTTCTGCTTGCCCCAAGTCTCCTTGATGTGGAGGGGCAGCCTGAATGTTGGAATTGGTTTGAGAGACTGTCATGCTTTCTGGTGATCCTGTAAAAACAGTAAGCTAGTTTAGAAACCAGCATTTAACAGTCTGGTAGCTTAGAGGAGAGAACTTAAATCCTACCTTCTGCAGGAGGCCTTTTCTGAGTCCTCAACATCTCCACTCTCAGAACAATAGTTCTGAGATGACATTTTATTTTCACTGTATATATCTTGAATATACAACTGTTTGCCCCAATAGAATATGAAATTCCTCAAAGTTAGGGACTATTTTTTGTCTTTCTTTATATCCCCAGGGCTTAACACAATGCCTGACAGATTTCCTGAGAGCAGTTCCAGCAAAGATTTTGAGGGAATCCTGGAAAGAGAGAAGGGGGCAGAAGAAAAGCCTCTGAGCCTCTCCCACTCCAGTCGCTTGAATTAGGGGATGACTTTCTGAACTTTGAAGAAATGGAAGATTAGGACTTCACACAATAATTTATTCCTCTTGAGAAAAAGAAAAACCCAAATAAATACATATGTAAATTTAATGGAATACTCTAATATAATCTAATTGATATATAACATAAATAAAACAATTTAATAAATATAAACTAGATAAATGTGTATGTATATATAATTGAATTGAATTTACTTCCTTGCATTAGGTAGATTCCCCAGATCACTTCATTAGTCATTCCGTTTGTTGTGGTACAGATATGTAACACGTCCTGCATATGTACTGCACGCAACAGACATGGGACAACAGGAAGGAGTGTTTTCTACCGTCAATCTCCTAGCACTCTGCCCATCCTAGGCTCTGTGTAGGGCTTATCTGTCAATCACTGGCAAACCCCTACCCACCATGCTCCCTTGGGTAGATTCCAGCTGTTAACATGCACCCTCAAGGTCATTGTAAAACAAACACATTAATTAGATTAGTAAAGACTTGATGATATCAGTAATAGTAGCAGAAAGTATAGCAAATCCCAGTTCTCCCTCCTCTCCCACCTAGGATGGAACCTCCTTTCCTACTTGATCCTTTCTGGTCTTGAATAGCAGACAGGGCAAGCTATTAGTAACTGCACCTGCTACCTGCTAACAAGCAATTGTTCCAGCAGTTTGTCAGCCCTGGACGGGGCACTAGGCTTCTCCATCCAATATTGACGGCTGCAGGAACGTTGGCCACTGAACATGTTGGCTCCCAGACCTGTGCTGACTGCCTGTTCCCTCGAAGAGTGAAGGGATGTATGGGATCATCCCCATGGATGTAGCCCTGCTAAGTCCAACTTGCCACCAGTTCTAAATCTTTTTTCTCCTTTTTTCCTCTAATTTTGTTGCTCTCCAGTTCTGATTTCTTCTATCACTTCTGACCTAGACTCAGAAGCCAAGTACTTCAGAATTGGAAGTCCATTGGGAAACACCAATCTCAATGGGAATATCTCCTTTGGCATGAGTCTTATAAGCTTCTTATCTCAGTGGATTATAGATATGGACGTTGGTGGTCATCAAGTCCAGACTCCTTATTTTATAAATGAGAAAATTGAACCCCAGAATAATTTCTGTCTGGTTATTTTCTCCTGTGAATGACTGGGAATTTCCATTTTTATTCTTTCTTTATCCTAGGTGTCATTTCCCCTCATGTAATCAATTCTTAATCATTAAAAACAACAACAACAACAACTCTTACCTTCCATCTTAGAATCAATACTATGTACTAGTTCCAAGGCAGAAGAATGGTAAGGACTAGGCAGTGGGGGTTAAATGACTTGCCAGAGTCACACAGTTAGTAAGTGTCTGAGGCCAGATTTGAACCTGGGACCTTCCATCTCTAGCTCTGGCTCTCAATTCACTAAGCCACCCAGCTGCTCCCAGATACTTTCTAATAATTGCTCAAGACTATCTCAGTTCATATGGACATAGACACCAGAAGTCATCCAAGGCAATGGGGGTATTTAGAGTCTCCTTGACAAAGACAACAGGTATATATGGCATCTTGACCAACATAAACAACTGTATTATAAGGATCAGTGTTTGCACAAAAGTGACAAGAGGAAGAGAGTAGCAGTAGGTTTTAGAGTTTGTCACACTTGGATCAAGTTGTCTTTCTTTGGTCCATTGGTCATCTAGTGACCCACTCCTGATCTGGAAGTACACTGACCAATCATATTTCAGGCAAAGCTTTGACAGCTAACAGATAGAGGGCTGTACTCCAGACCCACTCTAGCAAAATGGTTTCCACCCTTTTAGAGCCTGGTATTTAAAAAGAAATCTCTGTATAAACCCTTGGGATTCTTATTGGCAAGCCACCATATGATATTTTTATAATAACATGTATGTAATACTTTGTAAAGCACTATGTGAATACGTTTACAAGCACTCTATGTATGTTATCTCATTTGATCCATACAGTAGCTTGGTGAAGTCAGTGACATAAATTATCCCCATTTTATAGATAAAGAAATTGAAGGTGAGAAAGTTTAGGTAACTTTGCCCAGGGTTAGACACACAGTTAGTGAGTGTTTAAGATAGCATCTTCCCAATTCCAAGTCCACCACTCTGTTCACTATTCCACCTAGTTGCCTCACAGATCATTTAGAATAAGCAGCCTTGCCAGGTCTTGGGTCAGAAAACTAATCTTGAGTTCAAATCTAGCTTCAGGCACTCACTAGCTTCAATAACCCTGGACAAATCACTCAACTTTATTTGCCTCAGTTTCCTTATTTGTAAAATGAGTTGGAGAAGGAAATGGCACACTCAACTATTTTTGTCAAGAAAATCCCAAATAGGGTCATGAAGAGTATGACTAAAAATGATTATGTATGAGGGAGAGAGACAGAGAGACAGAGACAGAGACAGAGAGATGGAGAGAGAGAAAAGGAGAGAGATGGAGAGAAAGAGAGAGAGAGAGAGAGAGAGAGAGGAAGAGAGAGGAGAGAGGGAGGGGGAGAGGAAGAGGAAGAGTGAGAGAGAGCTTACTTTTTGTTGGGACTGATATGATTGAAATTGATTGGCAGGTATAGTAAGCAGAGATTCAGATACTGCATTAGTAAAACTCCCAAACCTTCAGTTTGCAATCACAAGAAACCTTTGCTATGTTCTCTCTGCAGTGGGGATTGTCTTGGAAGAGAACATTTTCCTACTGTTTTGCTAAGGGATAAGTTTCTAATTCTTGAAGCATTTGTGCTGAGAATGGTCTCCTATTCCTTTACTAATTTACTCATTTCCCCCCCAATTAAATGCATATTGCTTCTCTAGTCTGCTCACCTTGAACAAATTTAGAGGTTTCCAGATGACCTGAGATGGCCAATCAATAAACCATTTATTAAGTGCCTATTATGTGCTAGGGACTGTGATAAGCCTTGGATGGGGGTCTGGAGTTGAATGAGGTACACTTACATACTGTACATTTAACCCAGAAATCTGCATGCATTCAGAGTTAAAGGATGTACAGCCTAAGCTAATATTCACCTACAAGTCTTAACTCCATCTTCTAGGACAAGCAGAACAAGTCTACCATCTCAGACAACGTCTTCCATCATGTCTCCACAACATATTCTTCTTTCTAGAGTATGTCTCTCTGATTCCTTTGATCAACCATCACATGATATGGTTTCTAGTCCTTTCACTAATAAATCATCTTCATTTAGAGGCACCATAGCTTATCAGTGTTCTAAATTGTGGTTCCCTAAATGTGGTTCCCAGAATGTAGTCTGATTAAGGTACAGTATAGAGGATGATCACATTTTTTATTCCAAAACTTCAGTTTCTATGAAGGCAGTTTAAATCCACATTATTTTTTAACTCTTACCTTTCCTCTTCCAATCAATACTGTGAATTGGTTCTAAGGCAGGAGTGATAAGGGCTAGTTAATGGGGGTTAAGTGACTTGACCATGGTCACACAGCTAGGAAACGTCTGAATGTCTGAGGTCCTATCTGTCTCTAGGACTGGCTTTCAATTCATCGAGTCACCTAGCTGCCCCTAGTCCACATTAATTTTGGTCATATCACTTAGTTGTCACATTATACTGTCGACTCATATTAAGTTTGTAACCCTGCCCTCAAACTTTTCTGGATCCTAGCTGGATCATAGGATCACAGAGCTTGAAAAGAATTTAGAGGTTATCTAGTCCTAATCCCTCCTTTTGCAGATGGGAAAAGGAAGATTCAGAGACTCAAGTGTCTTGCCCAAGGACACACAGGTAGCAGATAACAGAACTGGGATGTGAAATTAGCTAATCTTGCTGCCTCACGCGTCTTCTTCATACCTTACCCGTACAGTAGATTTTTGGAATCCAAGTGTAAGACTTTTTTTTTCACTTACCCTTACTAATTTCATCTTATTAGATTTATTCCATTTCCTAAGCCTGTTACAACCTTTTTGGACTCTAATTCAGTCATCTTATAGGTTAGCTATCCCCTTCAGATTTGTTTCATCTGCAAATCTGATAAGCATAACATTTATGCTTCTATCCAAGGCACTACCAAAATAGGCTAAGGACAGAGCCCTTCCCCAGAGATCTTTCTGTTGGTTCATGTTGTTCCACCAGTTTCAAATCTACTTAACTTTGTTCTTTTCCAAACTAACTCTTCCTATCTTTTCCAGAAAGTTATTATCAACCATAAGCACTTATCTATTAAATATCTATACTCTCTCTATGACAAGGGCAACTACATTGCACAGTGGATAGAGTATGAGGTCTGGAGTCAGGAAGAACTGAGTTCAGATCTGGCTTTACATACTAGCTGCGTGACTCTGGGCATGTCACTTAACCCTGCTTGCCTCAGTTTCCTCATCTATAAAATGAGCTGGAGAAAGAAATGACAAACTGCATCAATATCACTGCCAAGAAAACTCAAATGGGGTCACAGAGAGTCAGACAGGACTGAAACAATTGAAAAGCACGTCTATGACATATCCCTGAGCTATCTACCATCAAGTAACCCTTGGGAAAAAAAAAGGAAATGAAATTAGTTTGGCATGATTTGTTCTGGATGTATCTGTGGTGACTCTCTTGGACAGTCACTTCCCTTTCAAAGTGCTCACAAACCATTCCTTCAACAATTTGTTCTAAAGTTTTATAAGAATTGATAGCCAATTTCAGCTGCCCGTAATCTGAAAACTCTTTTCTTTTTGAAAATTAGCCCACCATCAGAGTTTCCCTATCTGTAAAATGAGGCAGTTGGACCAAATGGCTTCTCAGGTCCCTTTCAGCCCTAGACTCTCTGCTCCACAGCTTTAGCCCTTTGACCTCTTGTTAATTCTGCATGCTTTTGTGAGAATTACTGACAAGGCAATCACATCTCCAAGATCTTTTAGAATCCTTAAGGGTTGTTTGACAAGTAGGTGTCATGGTCAATAGAGAACTGAGTCTGGAGTCAGCAAGATCTGAGTTCAAACCTGGCCTCAGACACTTAGTAGCTATGTGACCCTGGGTGAGTCACTTAACCTCTGTCTGTCTCAGTTTCCTCATCTGTCAAATGAGCTGGAGAAGGAAATAGCAAACCTCTCCAGTATCTCTGCCAAGAAAGACCCAAATGGGGCCACAGAGTTGGATGCAGCTGAACATCAGCAACAAAGGAGTTGTTTACTTGGCTGGGTGTTCTATGGAATTACGTTTTGCATGACTTTACATGTATAATGGTTATCATATTACTTCCCTTCTCAATGTGTGGGGAAGAGCTGAAGGGAGGGAGAATTTGAAACTCAAATTTTAAAAATGAATTAAGAAAAAATCAGAATAGCAGTTGAGCATTTTCTTTTGGTCTTGGAGATCTGTGGTCATTGCCCAATCTAAGGTCATAGAGCTTAAAGAGACCTCAGAGATTATCTTGTCTAGTCTCCTCATTTTGTTGTTCATCTACCATGTCCTACTCTTGGTGACTCCATTAACTACATCACGTCAATACTGTCCATGAGGTTTTCTTGGCAGAAATACTGGAATGGTTTGCCATTTCCTTCTCCAGCACATTTTACAGATGAGGAAACTGAGACAAATGGGGTTAAGGAACTACCCACACAGGTAGGAAGTATCTGAGGCTACACTTGAACTCAGGAAGATGAAGTCTTTTTGGCTTTCCAGAGCCAGTACTCTGCCAACTACACCAGTTAGCCCTCAGTTTACAAATTTGGAAACTGAGGTACAGGGAGGCTGGAAGATTTGCACTTAGTCCCAGAGGTAGTAGATAGGAAAGACAGTATTTAAGCCAGGATATTCTGATCCCATAGCCAGTGATTTTTCTACTCTATGCTGCTACCTTCAGATAAACTAGTCCTGTCTGATATTTGAGCTTCAACTCTTCTAGTATTTCATAAAATGCCTTTTCTGTGCTTTTTAGCCTTCATCATAAGCATCAGCCTGACAAATCTTTTTATTCCTGACATTATTCTTATAAGTTTGTAGCAGTCTTTTATATTCATTCTTAGCCACTTATTCTTGCTTCTATCTTCTGTGCAGGTGTTTAAAAAAAACTTAATCCATGAATTCCTTATCCAACCATGTCTTTGTACTCTATTCATCTTCTTCATTGGGACCATTTGGTTCTGGAATTCTCTTTCCTTCTTTACCCAGCTTTCCTTGTAAAAATCAGACCACAAAGATTCTGCCTTTTAACAGACCCTTTGAAATCTGCTCTTCTACATGGGAGGGCACTCTTAAGAATATTCCAGGTGTCATTCTCCTTTCCTATTAGGAAATTTAAACTAGCGTGGTTACCTCCTGCTACCTGATAAACTTTCTGTGGCAGAGATGGGATTTTCAGATTGGAGGGGAAAAATTAAATACCTGAACTACCATAATAATGATCAAATGCCTGGGAAACCCAATAAAACCTGTTACAAGCTTCTAAAAAGGATTGGAAGACCAAAAGAAGGGAAGTGGAGGAGGGAACAAACATTTGTTAAGCACCTATCACTGTGCCAAGCACTTTAACAATATTATCTCATTAAATCCTCACAGCAACTCCATGAGTTAGATAGTGGAGTTCCACAGAGTTCATTAGCATCTTCATTTTACGGTTAAGGAAACTGGGGGAGACAGAGGTTATATGATTTGTCCAGGGCCACACAGTTAGAAAATATCTGAGGTGGGATTTGAACTGAGGTCTTCTTGATTACAGGTGTAGCACTTTATTCACCATGCCACCTAAATGGCAAGTGCAAAATATTCTAATACCTAAGAATCCTCAGAGGAGACTACTTATGAAGGGAAAAAAAAACACCACCACTTGAAAAATGTAGAAACTGAAAGTTAGATAGATGCTCAATGAATATCCAACATGACTGAAAAAATGATTTCTCAGGATAAATAATATACACTCAGAAGGAGCATAACCAATCACAAGATATCCAAAAATGTACTCATGGAAACTACTAAAAATCATTGGACCTAAAACCCTTCACCTAATCTTGGATTCTATTTGGAAATGGTTTGGAATACTGTATCCTGTTGAAATTGTACACTTCTTTGCCCTACATTGTTTTTTTAGACATATCTAATTCTTTGTGAGTCTATTTGAAGTTTTCTTGGCAAAGATACTAGAGTGGTTTGCCATTTTCTTCTCCAATTCTTTTACAGATGAGGAAACTGAGGCAAATAGGGTTTAGTGACTTACTCAGAGTCACATAGCTAGTTAAGTGTTTGAGGCAAGATTAGAACTCAGGAAAATGAGTTTTCCTGACCTCAGGCCCATTACTCTATACATTGTCTCGCCTAGCTGCCTTGTCATACTTAATGTAATTCATATTTTAGACAGGTAATACTCATGTCAGATCAGTTTTACTCAGATTTTGCCTAAAAACATACCAGTGTTAGAGTTAATCATATTTGTGGACTATATTTCAAACGGTTGATGGAATGATTCCAAGTAGTGCTAATGGGCTGAAGAAGGAGAAAAAGTTTCTGAGACAGAGTCAAGGCACTTTTATTTCTGAGATAGATCTAAAGATATGTGCAAAGATGGGCTGTGTTTCAAATGTTGCCAAGAGGTCAAGAAGGATGAGAAGAGGCCATTAGCTATGACAATCTCTAGTGACTTTGGAGAGAGTGATTTCAGTCAAAAGATAAGGAGGGAAGCCATACTGAAGTAGGTTTAGAATCCAGTGAAAGAAAATGTAAGTACTAATTTTAGATGACTTTTTCAAGGTGTTTAGACAAGAAGGGGATGGGATGAAAGATACAGGAGAATGGATAAAGAGATTGTAGATTTTTTTAGGGATGCAAAAGACATAGTTGTATTGGTAGGTAGTAGGGTAGGAGCCAGTAGATTGAGAGAGGCTGAAGATTAGAAAAAAAACTAGAGATGATAGAGGAGGCAATTTGCTAGAGAAGATGAGATGGGATCTAGTATCGATGTAGAGGAGTTTGCCTCTTCATGTGACACAAGGAGTAAAGGAAGGAGATATTGGCAGAAGTCATCTGAATAAGGATGTTAGATGAGGAGGAGGAGAAAAGAGGGAACTCTAGGCAAAGATGGAAGCAAAATAGGTGTTGAGTATTTCTGCCCTCTCAACTCTCTGTTAACATTACCTGTCTTTCTCAAACATTTGATTTATCTTCTTCATTATTCTCTTTTCTCAGAGAATAGTTTTAGTTTTAAACCTATTTTATTTTATTTTTTAAAAAACCCTTACCTTCCATATTAGAATCAATACTGGATATTGGTTCTAAGGCAGAAGAGTGGTAAGGGCTAGGCAATGGGGGTTAAGTGACTTGCTCAGGGTCACCCAGCTAGGAAGTGGCTGAGGCCAGATTTGAACTCAAGACCTCCTATCTCTGGGCCTGACTCTCAATCTACTAAGCCCCCCAGCTGCCCCCACCTATTTTATTTTTTGAATCTTGGGGAGACAATTCACTTAACTGCCTCCCTCCCAAAACAAAACTCATACCTTCTGTCTTAGAAATGATACTGTGTATTGGTTCCAAAACAGAAGAGACTAAATGCCATTGAGGTTCTTTACAATTCTGTGATGGTATCATTTTCTTTATAATTTCTAAATTTTCACAACTGCATACTCAGAATTTCATCGTTTTAGATGTTTCCATTAGAGTCATAACTAGGATAGAGTGCCAGGTCTTTGATCCCTGGTGCCAGCATTTGTAACATGTGGACAGCACTTGTAGCCCTTTTCAGCTGCAAAGAGACAGTGAACTTTGTGCCTAGTTAGCAAGAACTATTAGTTAAAATAGGAAGCTTCCAGATGGTGATGTTTTTTTCTTCTTCCTCTCAATGGCTACACCTCATCCCTTCCCCAATTGAGTGTTTTCCTGGAGAAGCCACTTTCCAGCAGCAGCCTTTTAGGATCACTGCCACCCTGCCCCTACCCTTGCTCAAGTGAATTAGAGGTGTATCTTTGGCTCCTCTCCCCAGATGCTAAGATTGTTAGAATTGGTTGCTACTCCCACTCACATCACCCAGATTTAGTTTGGGCTGTGGACAGAAAATTCTAAAAACTGAAATTCTGACTATCTGAATTCTGCAAATACTTTTTGGTCCTGGACTATTCTTTCATCCACTTTCAAGCCCTTGGAATTTGGCTGGCACGCTCCCACCTGGAATACATTGCTATTACATCTCCCATCTTGGATTCCTCCCATCTAGGTCTCTTATGGAAGGGGATGCTGGTCTATGCCCAAGGACAGCAAAATACTTTTTCAGAGAGAGGAGTAAGGAGTAGTGATCTACCACCCCTAGAGCTTTGCCTGGTGCCTAACATTGTGTCTGATTAAAAACCTGTGTGTCTTCACTACTTTGGGGGCACATGAAATAGCTACCTTTTCTCCTGTCGTCTTACTCAGAATGAAGATACTAAGGTGGGAAGACGGTACAATATACCAGAGAATAAGCTTAACTTTTGGTGAGATGCATCTTGGGGACTGTTTGAAGCCCTGGTGAATTATGGAATGAGAACATGGGATTTCAGAAACTACCTTCCATTCAACTTTAAACTTATCTTTGCGTAGGGTTCTTTGCACACAAAGTAGAACATGAAAGTCGGAGCCAAAATGGGAGGAGCTTCCAGCGAACCGGGACCTTTGCTTTTGAGCGTGTCTACACAGCCAAGTAAGTCCTCAGACTTCATGCAACTGTTTAAAAGCGGGAGAGAAGCTAGCAGGACAGGCATGTTCTATACCATCATTGAAATATGCACATATCAAATATATCCGTTTAGAAGATTACTCAGTTTTCATGAAGTGAGAATTAGATGGAGTGTCTATGAGGTGGTTCTTCCAGCCGGCAGGGCTTTGGAGGCTTGACTCTATCCCCCATGAAGTTATGAAAGGGTGGGTTTAGGAGAGGGGTGGAGCCAGTTACTGGGTACTCCCTGTACCGGAAGATTGTGGGTTAGCCCACTAGTCAGGGCAGTCACCCAACTTCCTTTGAGGTTAGTCCAATGCTGCTGTCATGGAAACTGGCTTTACTCATCACCAGAGCCACCAAAAACCTGCTACAAAACTTTGTACCAGCCTCCTCCTTACACACTTACTCCTTTCCACCCATGGGGGAAGTTGAGAGGAGTGGCCTTTGGGTTTATGAAACAATAGTAGAGGATTTCTGAAATGCTTCTTTTGACTTTCTTCTCCCTTTTTCCATTTTGTGTAAAAGGGACTGTTGGAAAACACATGAGTCAAGGAGTGTAGAGAGAGAGGTGAAACTGGAGATATAAATTCAAATGGATGTTATTCAAATTAAGCATTTTTCTTTTGTTGCTGAATCTAAATAAAGGTTTCTAGGCAGTTACTCATTTGCCTGCTTCACCAAGGTCTAAAGGACCCATTAGCAATGCATTCTCCTATTCCAGGTGTATTCCACCCTCATCTCACCTTCCCTCCCCCTCCCCTACTGTCCCCCCTACATACACTAGGCAGATGTTAATTGAACTCCCTAACTAGTTCGCCTTCACTTGTTCTAGTCAGTCATGACTTGGATGTCCTTGAAGATAATGCAAAAGGGGAAGATCCAGGACATCTTGGAAAACCACAACAGGAGTCTCAAAAATAATAGAAACAAACAAAGAGAAAATTCAAATCAAAGGGAGACAAGAGAGGATCCTTGGGCTGCCCTCCTGGCAGCAGGAGCTGCTCTGGAAATCCAGCCATTAAGCCCAGTTTGCTTCTTAGTGAATTAAACTTTTCTGCAAGTACTTAAGGCACATGAGGTCAGCCCAGTGACTGCCCATTGATTCACTGACATACTTTTTCTTAGGCCCTCATCTGGTCAGGATTTTCATTTATTTAACTATAGAGTGGGTAAGCTAGGGAAGAGGAGGGCCAGTGGGATTCACCTTCAACTTTTTCTCTCCTGCATTTTCTTATTCATTGTCAGGTGCATCTAGCAACTGCTATTATCTAATGATATTTAGTTTTCTGGCTTGGTTTCTTTATTGAAACATGTACGCTTAGGGTCAGACCCAGGCCAAGTTCCGAAATAAAAGATTTCTCCTCCTCCTCCTCCTCCTCCTC